>NC_085084.1:56535053-56875886 GCF_963662255.1 Cinclus cinclus | reverse complement strand
TGTGTAAACTAGGATGGTCCATCAAAAGAAGTAGATGCTGGCAAACATCAGTTCAACAAAATCATCTAAAGACTCACTCTGTAGACTTCTGTTGATTACCCAAGAAAAGAAGCAATGCCTGCAAGTTCTTATCACACAGACATCTAATTCTTGGATGTCATTACCAGAAATACACAAAAAATCAGCTCTGAATTTTGAATATTTAAAATAGCCTCTCTCAAGCTGAGAGAACACACATCAGATAGATACCCCTGCCCTGCAAGTTCCTTTAAGGCGTAGTATTTAAGGGATAAAGATTTTAGAACAGTTTCTGTAAACTCTAAGTACTCACCTTCAGCCAAGATTAGGGCAGCATTGTGTACTCGTCTTGCAATATGCCTCAGTCCATCAGACCCATGGTATATACCAAACATAGCTGACATATTAGCCAGAAGAGCCTAGGATCCAAACACAGTTTAGGACATTGTTATTGTGAGCAAAGACTACTTCATATAAGTTTATTGGAATGTTTCTTTAGCCCCTAAAGACAACCACACATCCTCAGCTGAAGTTATAGCTCCTTATATATTGCCTACAAAATAAAAGGAGGGAAAACGAAAATACTTTTATGACACTATAAGAACTTATTATGAATTCAATGCTATTTGAAATGTAACTGCTTTAGCAATTAACATGTACTTAAATTCAACTACTGCAACAAATACTTTTGAGGACTTTAAAGTCAAGCCAGTCTCACAGGAACTCATTGTTTAGAACCAGTAAAAAAAATGTAGAGTATCTCCTGAATACTAAGTAATTAAACTTCTGTCAGTAATAATAATCTCTCCTCAAAATCTGTCACAACATTAAGAGCAGGAGGAAGGCAATGATAGAAGCAAAAAAGTGGAAGTATGCTGAAGATAACTATTTTGGATACTTAATTAATCATGATACTTTCCTGTAAAGATATTGCTTTGGTGATGTAATATTCTAGCATCAAATCACATAGACAAAAAATATAAGTTGGGATAATTTGAATAATTAATTTAACAATATAAAAGTTTATTTCTTCTGCCTTGAGTTGGAAATTTCAGACCATTGGAATTCCCTTCTACTTTATGAAGAGTTATGTATTGTTTATAACAAACACAGCACTACCCAGAGGTGTTCATGCTACAAGACGGATTCATGACACTGCAAGAATTCAGAACTACAGTAAGGAAAGAGATGGTAAAACTCTTTTCAAGCAGACATATCCCATTATTCAAAGGACTCAAAACAAATGAACAAAGACCAGAATACTTCTATTTTCTTAATTTTCTACTAAAATCTTTCTAAGGTAAAGCTAACTAACTCATTGTTCAACGTGTTCCTTTCCAGCACTGAAAACAAAGTGTAAGTTACCTGTGCTGTGCAGATGTTGCTGGTAGCTTTATCCCTCCTGATATGCTGCTCTCGTGTTTGCAAAGCAAGCCGGTACACTTCCTTCCCACTTGCATCTCTAAGTCACAAGAGAAAATGGTGCTTCTGTTACTTTAAAATTACAGTTTTAATGACACAAGGCTTTATGCATGCTAACCTGAAACTCGTTATCTATCCTCAGACACATAAGGGTGCTGGAGTGAATAAAGCAGAATGTAGGACAGTTGCAGTACCAAACAGAGCAAGAACCTCTAGATTTCTGTTTATATTATGGCTGGGCAGGTAGAGCACACAGTGAAATTCCACCTACAGAAGTATTTGGTATTTGCCTTAAAATGACACAGATTATTGCAGCTATTTTATCTGAAAAATAATATAAAATAAATATACCTAAGCTTATTGACAACTGTGAATGTTTTAGTTATTTTAGTTGCTGAAGTACTTCTGGATATCCTCTGTACTAAAGATATGCAGTCTTTCTAGTGACAATTACTTTGCATTTAAATTTATTACTAGTTAGACATCTTGTCAAAATACACAGTACATCACCGTCAGCAACTACTAGAAGAGGATTTTGCACACTATTTCTCTGTTTTGTTTAAGCATAACTGAAATTTGAACTAGATTAAGTTCCTTCTAGATTATTTTGGAGCTTCACTGAATTTTCCATTTATGTTTTGTAAGGTTGGATGACAGAGAAAAGGGTCTAACAGTACAGAATATGTGGAGTAAGTTAGCTTGCAAACCCTCCTGCCATCACAATGAATCCACTCTGCTTTTAGTAATCTTTTCATCCCACAATGCCACAAGAACTATAGACAGTTCCACACAAATGGAATTCCTGAAGCTTGCTTCCTCAAAAACTGATGGCAATTTTTAGTCTAACAATTTTCAAGAAGAAAGGGTGGTCAGTACAATACCGTGGTCACCTGTTGTTTACAAAGGATGCACAAGATGGCCACAGTGTGTTTTTTAATGGTTTCTTATGTATTACTAGCATCTCTGAGGGGAGACTTTAGATTGGATATCAGGCAAAAGATTTTCAAATAAAGGGTTCTAAACATTGGAACAGGCTGCCCAGGGAAGTGACAGCATCACCAACCCTGGCAGCAGTCAAAAAATGTTTTGATCTGGCACTAGAGGACATGTTTTACTGGTGAACATTAGTGGTAGGTTGATAGTTGGACTTGATGATCTTGAAGGTCCTTCCAACCTTAAGGATTCTAAGACTCTATGACTTCAATCTTCACTTAATGACAGAGGGAGCCCTTACCTTGTGACACCCACCATTCTGCCAGGCATCATTCTCACTAGATTTTCCTTAACAGCAAAGAATGCTGCGTGGGGTCCCCCATAGCACAGAGGGACACCAAACCTCTGAGAGTTACCCAGGACAACATCCACCCCAAACTCTCCAGGAGGCTTCAGAATGCAAAGGGCCAGAAGGTCAGTAGCACAGCAGGCGAGAGTCTGAGAACAGAAAAGCACAAAATGACAAAACAGAAATTACAAAAGCAGTCAGCCTCTCTTCTGAAAGAATGGTATTTAAATGGGAGCTAGGTTTTTAAGTTTGGTTTCAAATGGTTCCACATCACTTGCATGGAGCTGAAGTGCAATGGTTGTAATGGCTATCAGTGGCACGTAGCTGAGACAGTATCTCATTAACACTTGGTTTCTATGAACATGGGAGTTTGATGCATCAGATTGATGTCTGTGTGACCAATAAAATTTACTTTACCCCATTCTGATGAGCTCTTTCAACAAGTTCAGAGAAGTCTTCAATCTTCCCTTCAGTGTCTGGATACTGAAATAACACTCCACTGACATCCTTCCCACTGAAATCCATCTCATGGGGTAATTTGAGCTCAGTAATAACACCTGTATAACTGGAAAAAAAAAACCATGCAGAAGGCAAAGTATTCAAACCACTTCCAACCTTGGAGTGATACTTAATAAGATGTATTCATGGATTCATATATGATTCTTTAACATACAGAGAGCTGAACATTTTTGCAGCACTTAACACTGAGAAAGTTTCAGGTCATGGTACATAGTACTCAAGAAGAATTGCATTTGATACCACCATCAGAAATAAAGACCAAAGCAAATAGAGAATACTTAAGATACTTGCTGCCTAGCAAAAGAAAAAAACAAGACCAGACTGAATTTGACAGTCAAATGTATACAACCGTGCAACAATTTAAAGGAAAAATGAAGTATTTTCTTTTTATCATATGTTTAGTCTCTTCTAAAACAGCTTTAATTTCTTTGCAGTTGTATTTGATCTAGAAGTAATGCCAAATGATAACAGACTTCTGCTTTTAGTTTGCAAAGAGAGCACAGGCCAGAAATGTCAGGTATATGACAAAAAGGCACAGACAGTAAATAATTCAGTTTAAGGGAAAAGATATGGTGGAAGATGTAAGAAAAACATTACTTTGCTCTAGTTTGGACCACTGCTATAGTTTGAGGGTGGCATCGGGCATCTACATAGAACTTTCTCCTTTTGTTGTGTCTGTCAAAAAAAAAAAAAGAAAAAGCAGGTTTACACATCAATATCCATGGAAATAAACCAGCTTATTTTCTAGAAGTGAGTTTTACTATGTAAAAAGTCAGATTAAAATGCTGGTCATCACAACCAGATTAAGTGAAACACTGAATGATGTTTCTGGCATGCTTACATTAAGAAAATTCATTTCAGACATTCAAATGAGAATCATACATGAGAAAAATTAAAACAGATTATGAAACAGAACAGGGAACTAATTTCAAAAGCCATGGGAATGGCTCCACACACATATATTATTTTAAAGAAATATAATTGTGGTCTTTAATATAGATTTTTCAATGTTGCCCTGGATAAAAAAAAACCATGAGCCATTCAAGTAGGTAAACGGAGATGATGAAAATGGGTCCCTGCCCACAGCAGCGGCAGAAGAACTAGGTGGTCTTTAAGGTCCCTTCCAACCCAAACCATTCCATGATTCTGGTTAGAGTACCTAGTTTTCTCTGGTAAGCAGAACACTGAGCCTTTCAATGACTGAATAGTTAGAAAACTATTTTTACACAGTGTCTGCTGTGTAATCAACTTCCTAATACACAGTTCTGCAGTGACCTTCAATTATTTCTCATATTTCATTTGATTTGCAAATCCCTTTCACATGGCCCTACAACAGGCATACATGAACACAGATTTAGATATACCAGTAAGTTTTACTTTTAGCAACTTAGAATGTTGTGCTCCACCATTACTCAAAGCTTCTTTTAATCACTGATGGAAAAAGAAAATGCACGTTTTCAACTTTCACGGAGGCAAGAGACTCGGGCCACAGCCTGTTAGATTGTGTGATGAAAGGTCCTGTGCATCTCCTTCAGAGAGGCAATGGCAGGTGGGGGAGTCCAGATAACACCCTGTCCCTGCTGCTCCCAGGTGCTTCTCAGGGAAAATCAGCCCAACAGAGACCTATCTCCTCAAGCACAGAGGAGCAAAGAGGCCACCAGGCAGGTTGGAACTCTAATTAATTAACCCAAACAGGCACACTGTCTGACCCCCACTCCCCATTTGGCAAGTAGACATTATGGGACACACAGGAAGAGCATTTGGAGATCACAAACATGTCTCACTATGAGATGTTCAGGGGGAAAATAATACAGCTAAGTGAGTTCTGTGAGCAACAGGTGTAGCAAAACAGAGGAGCAAGGGGATAAATGGGATAAACTTATATCTAAGTTGGTTGCTGAAGGTCTTGCACTTAACTAGTGAAGTCTGTCCCTCACTTCTTGTTAAATGCCTTACTGACTGCTTTCACGGGTAAGGGGACTCCATATTCTCTGTGTGTCTGAGTGCCACTGGAGTCAGACCACGAAGGATCCACATTTCCATAGTACAGCAACTGAAATGACTGGAGTGAGTGCCAGCAGTTGGAGCAGCACATCAGCCAATAGGGTCCTTGTGTCTGTGGTGGTATTAGTGGCAGCAGGTGTGTGCCTGGGTGCCAGGAGCTGGGCTGGTACCCTAGGGCAGGGCAACTAAACTCTTTCCAGTATGTCCATGTCTCTGTCATACTGGGAAGGTGGGCACAGCATTGTGGGCTGTGGACTCATCAGGGTGAGAGGGAGCAGCATCAGGATCAGCATCACTGCAGCCCAGGAGATTGTTGGCCTACTGGCCAAAAGTAAGTACACACTACCAGACTGTGTTCAATCTGGTGTCACTCAAACCCCCCCCCCAAAGGCCTTTTTAGCAAAGATGCTTTCCAGCCTGCCAGACTCCATCGTGTACCCCATATGCCTGGGATTGCCTCTTCCCCAGCTGCAGGACTTTGCACTGCCTCTTGTTGACCATCACAAGGTTCTTGTCAACCCATTTTCTCCAGCTTGTCCAAGTCCCTCTGGAAGACACCATGACTTACTGGTCTATCAGCAGATGCTCCAAGTTTTGCATCATCAGCAAGTTTGCTGAGGATACAGTCTGCCCCATCATGCAGATCACTAACTGGACCTAATGTTACTCCTGTCTTATAATAACTGTCCTCCACCTAGAGTTCATGTCACTGACAAGCATCCCTTGGGCTGACATTTGGACAGTTTTCCACCTATCTCTCTCCCACCTCATTCAGCCCATAATTTTTGGTTTCTCTGTGGAGATTTAAGGGAGACCCACTGCTTTCCCCTCCCAAGGCAGTCACTCAACTGTAGAAAGTCATCAGGTTGATCAAACATGACCTCTCCTGTGTTAATTCATGCTCATGACTCCTTAACCCTTCTCATCCTTCACATGCCTGGAAATGTTTTCCAGGGCTAGCAATTGTTCCATCATCACACATAGAGGTGAGGCTATCTGGCTGGTAGTTTCCTGCATCTTCATTCCTCCCTTCCTGGACACAAGAGTTGTTTGCTTTGCTCCACTGATGAGGCACCTCTCCCAGTCACTGTGGTTGTTCAGAGACAATCAAGGGTGATTGGTGATACTTGTATTGGTATCAGGAGGCTCCCTCAGCAGCCATGGGTGCAGCACATCTGGACCTGTGTAAGTACAGTTTGCTTAAATGTCCTCTAGCCCAACATTTCTCCAACAATGGTGAGTTTTCCTTCCTCTAGAATGTCTCCTATGTCCTTAGTTTTCTGAAAGCCTTAAATGACTGAATTAAACATTTCCATCAACACTAGGAACTTCTCTGGGGGCATGGCAACATGGATTCTAGTTGTTCAGTGAACTGCTCAGAGTAAGAAGGCCACACTCAACTTCAACCCACTGCCTTCACAGGGACAGATGCCTTCAAATTCCAAAATTACTTCCTGCTATGATTCAAGCATACATTTAAACACAGTACCTGTGACATAATTGCATGGCTTCTGCAGCAGCTGTCCCTTCATCCAGCAAAGATGCATTAGCCACATCCATTCCTGTGATATCACACACCATAGTCTGGTAATTTAGGAGGCTCTCCAGCCTGCCCTGGGACACCTCAGGCTGGTAAGGAGTATACTGGGTAACCCTGTAAGAAAAAAGTTCTGAATTTGGTTCTAGGAAAGCAAATGTGTAACAGTCATGGCAACATATAACTAAATTGTATCACAGAATAAAATAATAAAATGTAATTCATTCATATGGCAATTTGTTAAACTACAGCTATTTTTAGATGTTGTAATTTTTATCTTCTAGTGTTGACTTTTTGCAAGATAAGAATTCTCTTTCTCCATTTTGAATAGAGAAATTACTTTTAAAACAGAGGTGTGAGGGCATTAAGGAGAAGGGACAGAGTAAGTAGATGCTGAGTGTGGAAGAACTAAATCAACTCACAATATTCAAAGAAGAAAGTTTTGTGCAATCATATCTAGATATTTTCAGTACTGTTTCTTAAGACCTTTACTTATCAAGTGTTCTCCACTCTTTTAAGAGGAAAGGGACTTGGCATTTCACAGAATCAAGCTCAGAAGTATGCAACTTCTTGTGAAATGACAGTTTCCATTTATGTTAGAGGAGGGAAGTCAGACTGATATACGTTTTATCTGTTGTCATTTGGTGAACAAAACAGTAGTGGCAATGTAAGCAACTCCTTCAAAAACACAAGGATCTAAGGGAAATGCTCTATTATAACAGTCCAGAAAACAAAGCAGCATGAGTCCAGGGATGAAAGGCAAAAACAGAGCTCAGTCTCTCCTCTCACTGCTGGAAATTTGGGCACTGGATTACATAGTAGTTCAGGACAGACTTTACACAAGATTCAATTTAGAGCAGCAGCCAGAAATAAGTGGTAAGTGAAAACACTTGTGACCTCTGTTTTCTAGTGATGGAAGAAAACAGCATTTTGTTTCTCTAAAAGGACAGAAGTAAATCTCAGACTTTTGAAAAATTAGGTGTAAGCTTTCCAGAAAGACTCCAGTATTTGGAAGATCAAGTCATGTAAAGTCAATAGAAGGTAAAAAACTCAGAATTTTTAAAAACAAGCTGAAGAACTCAGTATTGAGCAAGATGAGAAAAGCAACAAAACAGTAAGGTGAGACAGTAGAAAAAAGTCCTGAAGAGAATGCAAAAGCTAAAAGAAGGACATATTCAATATGTGAACTCAAAGTGTAATATATAATGCTAATGCATTTACTGTCTAATTAAATGAAACATCTGCTTGAATTATTCACATACACTACTCTGTACAATAACAGAG
Organism: Cinclus cinclus; assembly: GCF_963662255.1. NCBI lineage: Eukaryota > Metazoa > Chordata > Aves > Passeriformes > Cinclidae > Cinclus > Cinclus cinclus. The sequence goes on along the minus strand of NC_085084.1, from coordinate 56,867,820 downwards.
AGCAATAGCTATGAATAGAGTACATAAATATTGATGATTCCCCAAAACTTGTAGGTTTTTTTCTCATTTTTGGCCAGTTCTAGCACTAAACTAATTATCATGATATGACTGCATAGTTCACAAGTGAGACCATGTCCCAGGCTGCAAGCAATCTTGCTAATCCCAACAGTAGGGACTTTTTTTCTCCACAGCAGCTAAACCCAGCATTCAGTTTGCCAGAGGAACTTTCAGACTGGGAGTATCAAGATTTCTTTTCTGTATGGTCCCCCTGCCCATTCAGTTCTCACCAATAAAAATAATTATTCCAAATGTTTTCGCATGAGCAATGACTTTTATTGATTAGTAAAAGAAACTCCTCCGTACCTAAAGTTTTAAAATTGTGCTTTCTCATTTTATTTCACCTAAGGGCTGTTTCTTGTATTTTAACTTGCAGAAGGAACTAGAATTAGACCAACAAGAATGAAAACATTGTGATTAACTGAGATGCATTAGAGAACTCTTGCTCCACACAGCTGGGAAATTATACTATATTACAAAACAAAATAAATGAAGCCTTATTATTATTTTGACTTAATAATTTATTTTGAAATTATGGTTTTGAATGGTCAACACAGTTAAACAAAAACAAATTAATTTCAGAAAGATGGGAAAAAATCAACTAAGAAATCTTGAATTCCAGTACTGCCACAAGCTACTATGAAGTTTAACAGTTCTACAAATAAAGACAACCCTTATAATATAACCACACTAAGTTAAACTCTCCCTTTAAAAGGTCTTTTTGGCATTTTTAAAGCACCTGCATATTTTAATTGATCCTACTTCTCCACAATTTCTTCAAGCAAAATATCTGGCTTTAGTCCACATTCTGTGTTCTGCCTGAATCTATATGACATAGTAAGTGACTTTTTAAAGTAATTTAAAAGCAAAGTATAAAAAATACCTAACATCAAAGTAACAATGACTTTTTGCACAGAGTAATACAATCTTTTGGTTTGTTGTGGAGTTTTTTGTTGTTTGGGCTTTTTAAAATATATATAAAACCTTCAAATACTGATTTTACTAAAATAAAATTACTCAGTAATAAAGATGACAGTTATTTTAATACAGTATAAAAGAAAGACCTGAGTGACTAGTGATAGGGGAAGTTGTAAACTGAATGAGGAAATGCAGGGTAACATTCTGTCTGTTGGAAAGTGAGACTCCACATGAAATTTAGCTTTTCCTGTTGCATAATTTCTGAGTTACAGTTCTTTAGAAACCAAAATGTCAACTGGATAATCAGAACCAAGTACAATATCCTCAGCCTTTTCATAAATGAATTGCCATATTATAATAGTTCAATGTCACTGTTGTTCACCAGAGAATTATTTCATCAGAAAAGACAAGAAGTCCCTTTATGCATAAATATTCAAACCCCTTCAGGTCTCTGGTTTAAAAAACAAAACCAGAACAAAACAAACAAAAAAACAAACAAACAAAAAAAAACCATGAAAGAAATACTAAGAGAATAGACTTCTGAATTTTCTACTTTCTCAGCAGTTTCTTACTTCCTCATCAGAAAATCATTATCATAGTATTGCATAGCATTTAACTACCTCCACCCAAATTATGCACACCAGTGGAGGAGGGAGTTGTTTTCAATTTAGGCAAAAGCTACAATAGAAATGCTTTCATTTAGGAGGTAAGTCTGCATACTTCCTTAAAGCAAGCGTGTCATCTTGTATTAGTTCATAATACATAGGAGCTGTAAGAAAACCCCAGCAGCATATTTTACAGAAAAAAGCATCTTCTAGAGTAAATTTCTAGCTTTAGCATGAACAACACAGTTCCTACACAGTAGGAGACACATCACTACCAAACATATGAAAGCCTTAGGTTTGTGGGACAAATGTGTACTTATACATTTAACAATAAAATGTGGTACATTACCATCCTGCATTCTCCAACAAGTTGCGTGCGATGGGCTGAGGCACTGAGCAGTTGTAGTAACCCATGCCTATATAGGACCTCCATATCTTGTTCTTGCTTGCAATATTGTATAGAGTGTCAAGGATTTCATTCTCACCTAATTGGAAATAAATTATGTCACAATGCTACAGCTACATGTAACAGTAATAGTTTTTAACAGAAATGTCTTCTACCCCAGCACGGGAAAAAAAACAAAACAAAACCCACCAAAAAAAAGAAATTTGTGGTGCAAGTATAAAGAGTAGCACAATAAAGTGCAAGTCGAGAATAACAAAGATAAAGTAATAACCTGATAAAATACTCTAGGAAAGTTTAAATTCTGCCAGAATTCTGGAAGATCCAATGCCTGAATATTAACAGGGTTCCAAAGCATGTGGAAAGAATAGCAAGAGAAAAAGCTATAGGCAGAAGGAGCTCTTTTAGTGCTAATACAATGTACACTCAACCCAGAAGAGACCCATATTGGACATGCATTAATAAGTACCTCAGGAGGCATTTTTTATTAGCTGAATCTTGCAGAATCTACATTGGTTGAATGACAGTCACAGCTGTCATTTAATGTTTCTATTGGAGCCATATTTGTACAAACTGGGCTTACACCAAGCACCCAGGAATAATTTCTTAGTATCACAGATAAATCAACTTTATTTCCTCACTTTTTCTCTAAATTGTTGATAAAACAGTTTGTTGGGTTTTTTTTATTTCATCTTTAGCATGCTTCATCAGATTATTACTAAAAAAAAAAGTAAAGAGTCTTTCTACTTTAAGACATTCCAGATGAGATTAACTTTCAAATGAGTCTGCCAATCTAGTTTGAAGACATTAACAAAAGAATGATTTTGAGGTATACAGAATGAAAGCATTTGCACTCCCTCTCTACCCCAGCCATAGCTTACTCTTTGGACTTGCTTCTCAGTGTCCTGAAAGCTGTGCAAAAATCACACTGAGTCAACCTATTCCTAGCAGTCAATGAATAATGCTACTAACAACTGCCAAAGAGTAGTAGTATTTAAAAAAATATATTGGTAACGGAGGATGCAGAAAGATGGTCAGTAGACTGCCTTAAGATCACACAAAAAGATAGGTCAGCCCAACCTAACAGACCTGGGTAGAATTGGACACCAATCTTCCTGGGTGAGGGGAGAAGATGTTTTTTTACCTCTTCCTCCAAATCTGACCTTGGAGTTTGCTGTAATGGGACAGTTACACAGATTTCTGCTCCCTCTGCACCACAACTTGAAGATGACACTTTGTAATATAATGCTACAAATCACAGAATCAGAATACCTTGGGGCTTGGATGCCTCAAAATCTATTTCCTCTATGTAAATTACTCCAGCCAAAGAGATCAAGTCAGAATAGTTAATTTTCTAAAATGTGGTAGCGAATCACTATCTAGGTTTTGAATTAATTTCTAGTGCAATCACAAGGATATTAAAACTTCAGCTGTGCTTTCAAAATTTAGTTTTTTCCTTTTACTCAACTTGCTACTATTGCACTTCATGCATAAAGATTTTTTCCCCAAGTCTCCATGTTTTCAATTAATTTCTTCTGCAGTCACATTACACCTTTCACCGAGATTTTTTACTGAGGTTCAGTTCTCATTTCAAAGTTCATTTCTTCTCTACCTTTTGCTCAGTGTTACCATTAAATCCAATGAATGAAGACTGATTTCTTAGTTTCAGTAAACTACAATTTTTTTTTTTTCTGGAGACTGATACACTCATTGGGCTTGAACTCAGCAAAGTTTCTAAAGCATAGCGAAAAACTCCACTCCCCAGAACTCTTCCCACAGTTTATAATAAGACAGAGGCAGTTGTTTAAGTGAGCATTAACATTGTAATGCTTCCTCTACCACTTGCAAAAAGTTTGATGAAAGACAGTTTGGCTGCAATTTCAGACAGAGGCTTGTACTCTTGCATAAGTCAAACATCAATGATTTCTTGGAAATGGTAATGAATATCCTTGTTTAATTCCAAATTGCATTCGAAGGCAGAAGTTGGCTATCATTTAACTTGCTTGGAGCTCAATGTCTCACACAAAAATGCACTGAGTGTGGTTTCTGCAGTAAACACATACCACAAATACTGCACGATGTGACAGATAACTTTCCTTTGTTTGCTCAAGTGGGCTTTTCTTCTAGAGTTATTTCTCTGGAATTGTAGCTAAAAACTACGTGCAGTACGTGCAGCCACTTAGCTTGTGCTGGAGATCTCTGAAACAAACCTGCTTCCAAACTGATTAAAGGCACAAAGCCAAAAGCCTAGTGAGGTTGCAAGCACCTTAAGTAGAGATTGTGCTTAAGAGTAGAATCCATCTAGAATACCCACACTGAGAGGTTCCAAGACTGCATGTATTTTTAATTATCACATTTTAATGAGCTACCAGTGAAGACAGTTACACAGCTAATTTTAACCAGAGTGACAAAATACTGGAGGGGGCACTCCTTCCACTTCTGTTTCACTTACTTACCCTGCTCCTTTGGTCACTGTAAGGGCAATGGCAGCAGTACAGCTCAAATATATATCTCCCACATTTGACATGCCTCTTAGAAGAGACCAGGGGTAAAGACTCTTTACCCTTTGTCTTCTACTGCCTTGAAGTACTTAATCACAGTACGTCATTAGGAAGACAGCTCATAAATAAAACTGCAGTCCTGAATAAAGGAAGTCAGATTTATCTATTAGGCTGGCTTACCTACGACCAAACATAAATCCATTAAGATTTCATTAATTTGGTGTTTACTTTACACCGATAGGGTTCTGAATTCAAGTAAGACTGGTGTAGACAATGGTGAGTGAAATTAACACAGATGTTGGAGTCCAAAGACCAGAGAGCAAGGCAATGCAACAAACCATTCCTACTAGTATACCCCCCAGCACCAAGAGGAGGGGATGGAGGAGGTGTAGCTGGGCTCTTAGCAGTGCATGCATAGCAGGAGGGCTAGAGGCTCAGGGTGGAGATTAGGAGAGCTGGGCCCATGAGGACAGTCCAACATTGGACCAGGGTCTCCACCTTTTGAGGGGTCATGTTCTAACTGGGTGAAGCCCTGAGCAATCTGCTCTGACCCCACAACAGAGCTTTGGGCAGGGGCTGGAGACTGATCTGGGTCTCCACCAGTCCTGTGTTTCTGTCAGCAGCCTTATTACCCACTCTGTTAAGCCTAGTTTTCCACAGTGTATTCCCATAATGCTATTTGTGAAAGAGGTCTAACTCTTTATTGATCATTCTGTAAATAACTAATGCTAACACAAAGGCAGATGAATGTGAAACACAATAGTGATCTTATGTATGCCAAAAAATCAATTTTCAGATTCATAATGAAGTTGCTACATTTCCCTTTTGGCCCAAAACTATCACCAAACCCTGAAAATAAGACATTTTCTGCTGTATAAAGTATATAACTTGGAGTATATGTAGTGGAAATGTTGTATTAGTCTAAGTATTTATTAATTTCTTTAAAACTAAATCATATAGAGTACCTAAAAATTTGAATTACATGGTTCAAAAACACAGCTTAAGATATTTTTGGTTATGTTACTAATTTATTTTTAATTTTCCCACAATGAAATTAAGAAACAATACGCAAAATGGGGAAATAGAGCAGAAAAAAAATTTACTATATTTAAGTAATAGTTGGACTCCGGCCACCCTCACACTCAGTTTTTTGTTTCCAGTGGTCTAAGAAAAAGTGACTGAAATGCCTTTATCATGAACTCATTTTATTGGGTGTACAATAAAAATTCCTTAAGAAACTCGTTCAGAAAAAAAATTGCCAACTAAGTCACTGAAGTTGATATTTATTTCTCAATAGCTCATTAGAAATTAAGATCAAAGACAGTACTCAGAATAAGGTCCACTGCTTTTGCCATACTCCTGTCCTATAACTGGGGAAAACTTACTGAGAGTCTTCAAGTCTACTGGGCGGTTCTGCAAGGACACTTCCAGATTGCTACATCTACAGGTAGCAAAGGCAGAATATATGGCAAAAATAGTAAGAAGGACTGAATTATCAGATCACAAAATGATACACTGTTATTTTTGCTAGTGTTTTTGTATCAGCACAGCAGAGTTGTCTTGAACTTGAGATACACCTGCAAAATGTGGTACTAGAGAAAAGTGGAGAAAATACAAAGGGAACGGTTCAAGTTATACAACCTGAACCATGCAATACAAAATGCTATTTTTCTGATATATTTTTATTCACTTCATATCAGATCTTAAAAAATCTAGTCTCTGAGGTCAAGGAAGCAAGATCCTTAGAACAGCTGATAAAAGGGGGACTAATTTATTTCTCTTAGTTAAGTAATTAATTCAATCTCTTAAAAAACAAAAACAAACAAACAAACAAAAATATCAAAAAGCAGATTATATTGAAGAAAACTAGTTCCAAAGCATTGTCAGACACATAATAATAATGCTGCAGGACAGCACAAGGAAAGTGCATGTTCCAGGTGCTGTGTCCATAACTTCAAGATTTGGGCAGAAAGCCATGGTACCCTGCCCCTTTCCCCTCCTTTTACTCAGGCTACCTGTGCTCACCCAGCCAGCCTGGGCAGCCCAGGCAACCTGATGCTGCCAGGAGCTGAAAACAGGGGCAGGCTGAGTAAAACAAGATGCCTTTCCCTGTTCTACCCATAAGGACTGCTGCCTGTGAAAAAAAGTGCAGCAGCCTGAAAGTGCACGAGGAGCAAAGTGCCCTGGGTGGTAATGCAGATTCTGCACTATGTGTGGATTACACTCCACACTCTGGAGGGCTACCATTACCCCTTTCAGGGGTAATTTCAGGGAACCTGAATTGACTAAATTAGCTCTAAAAATCTGACCGGCATTAGGAGATTATAAATTCACACAGAACTAATTTTTAACTGGCATTTAAAAACATAAAGTCCTACTGAAGAAGATTCACTGCAAAAATTTGGAGGCACAAATAGTCTTTATTACAATGTAACTGCTTCTGAACAGTATTGCTTCTAATAACATTTACACTGGTGACCCAATTGCATTCTTAAGATTTTAGGAACTAATGTTTATAAATTCTAAAATTTGTCTGTGTTTGAGGAAAAAAAACTGTGGTGGAGCTCGCAGAAGTATTTTCTTAATTAACCTTTCAAAAAATTCAAATCCTGAACTAACAATCAGAAATACAAACACATGCACAAGATCTATATTACATATAAAGATGGACATACCATGGTAGCGCTGCAGGGATAACTATGACTGACATAGATAGCAGGTTTGTAGGGATAAAATAAAGAGGATTACTCTTACATAAGATAATATGTTCCTTTACTTCAAACACAACATATAAGCTAAAGCACCTTCAGTACCTAAAGAAAAGCTGATTGTTCAAGTTTACTTGCTGTAGTGTGGGAAATTAAGCTCTGTAATACCAGTTGATCAACTGAACAGATGTCTAGCCTTGTTGTAAATACTGGCTCAACAAAAGTTACCCGCCAAAATTATGTTTTTCCTTAACTATATCTGCAGAGAAATCCAAATGTAAAAAAGCCCCTCTTCCACAATTAGTTGAGGTACAGGACTGAAATTTCCTGTTAACTGAAATCTGACATTTTGCTATTTCATTTCACCCCTACTGGAATTCATTAGCATTTCCAGATGGTTTTACAACACAGTCAGCAAAGAAAGGATTTTTTCAGGAACCTCTTAGCACAAGCTACAGTCCTTTGCTGTCAATGATAATGCCAGCACAAGAAAAAGATCTGTCAGTACAGACAACACTAATTTAAAAAGATTTAGAGTATAGATGCACTTGTACCAGCAAAAGTTGGCATTTCCCAGAATGGCTAGTCATTCAGGCTTAAGAAAAACAGATCATGGAACCATTTAGGTTGAAAAACACCTCGAAGATCATCAGCTGCAACATGAGACTGATTACCACCTTGTCATGTAAACCATGGCACTAAGTGCCATGTCCAACTGTTCCTTGAACACCTTCAGGAATGGTGTTCCTTCCTGCACAGTCCATTCCACAGTGCCTGACCATCCTTTCAGGGAAGAAATTCTTACTGATGTCCAAGCTGAACCTCCCCTGGCACAGCTTGAGGCCACTTCCTCTTGTCCTGTCCCTTGCTGCCTGGGAGAAGAGGCCAAACCCCACCTGGCTACACTACTCCCACACTATTCCTGTCAGGCAGCTGTATTTAGACTTGAAATAAGGTCCCCTGAGCCTCCTTTTCTACAGCCTAAACATCCTCAACTCCCTCAGCTGTCCCTCACAGAACTTGTGCTCCAGACCTTTCACCAGCTTTGTAGACTTTCTCTGGAAACCCTCCAGCAACCTCAGTGTCTCTCGTAGTGAGGGGACCAAAACGACACATAATTCAGGTGTGGCCTCAAAATTTGAGTGCCAAGTCAGAGGGACAATCCCTGCTCTGGTCCTGCTGGCCACACTATTGCTGGAACAGCCCAGGATGCCATTGTCCTTCTTGGCCACCTGGGCACTGCTGGCTCATGTTCAGCTGCTGTCCCCAGCACCCCCAGGTCCTTTTCCTGTGGGCAGCTTTGCAGCCACTCTGTCCCAGCCTGTGGCACTGCCTGGGGCTGTTGTGACCCAAGGGCAGGACCCAGCACTGGGGTTTGTTGAACCTCACACCACTGGCCCTGGCCATGATCCAGCCTGTCCAGATCCCTCTGCAGAGCCTTCCTGCCCTGCAGAAATGCCCAGTTGAATTAAAAAGACTTTCCTTCTATACCTATGTTATGTCCTTCAGGGAAGTAACTAAGCTTCTTTCTTCCACTGAAGAGTAGGTATATGCTAAAATGTCTAGGAGAAACAACACAGGTACAAAAAGACTGTGGTTCTACTGTAATCAGAGGTTTTATTTATCATCAGTGGAATATGCAATGCCATATAAACAAGCTTTTTAACACAAGCTCCATCCACATAAGCCCCTTTTTTCTTTGTTTTTTTACTGCTATTGCATACATACATTTGATTCATTTTCCTTCTTTTAGACAACTTGTGAGATTATCAGTGGAAGGATCTGTAATCTTTTCTAGTGACACACACAAAATAAGAACTTGAAGAATATATCTCAAATGTGCACATCAAATTTACACACCTGAGAAGAGGTCTACAGCTATGAAAGTTTTCCAAAGCACCCAAATGTAATTGCAGAGAATTATGATATACAGACTTGCCTTTTATGGTGGGTGTGTGGTTTTCTTGAACTGCATGTCTAATTCTGTGTGTAAGGATTGACTTTAATAAGACTTCAATGTAAGGTCAGCTGTGTTTGTTACTATAAAGGAGTAGCTCTAGCACAGCTCCTTTTTTCAGTTGCACTCCAATCTGTGGAGTTACTGTGATTACATTTTTGAGTTATAAAGACAAGTGGAAATCGCTGCATATGTATTATAAATTTTAAAAATGCTGAAGTTCATTGAATGACAGGTTTCACATTGCCTTGTTCTGTTCTCTCTTTCCATGTGTGAGTTAGAGAGACAGCGAGAGCATTCATGTAAATAAAAACAGATGTTTAAAGTACAATACAGTTTTCATGACACTTCGCAATTTTACTATTACTCTTTAGTAAAAGGTATATGATAGAGAAATAATGCCTCATCCACACATAAAAAATGCCACCCCGGTGGCTGGAAAGTGCTCTCTGTAACATTAAAGAAAAAGCAAGCTTCACTCAAATTACAATGTCCTGGATACAAGATGTTCAATGTGACATTGCACAATTTTAAGCTGAGGATTTTAACTTTTCTTTTAAAAGCTGTGGAGTTTTCTGCTACCCGTGCAGGGGAAAACGAGAGACAAACAAAAGGCAGTCCAGCACACTGGCTGCAGAAGAAAAACACAGTTGTGTACAGAGAAAAAAATTTCGGTACCTCATGCAAGCATCTCTTTTGAAAACTCACTGTTGCATGCTGTGCAGTGTGAGACTGCATCACAGTCACATTCTTTCAAAGTTTACTCTAAGGGAACAAGAACAGCATAGCAAGTGGAGCAAAATGCCAGTGAACTAAATACACACTGTTAGCTAATGAGGTCCTGCTGCACAGTGAGAACTTGCCTACAACACAACATCAACTAATGCACCATTGTGTGGGAGACATCCACTCAAAATTACTATGAAAATCAGCAATTGAGCACTGCATCAAGGTTGTTACTTAGGTTGACATCATCAGGTTAGTTTTCAATAATGTATATGTATTTTAATGCCCACTATCCTGCATTATTTTAAGAGTATAATATTAATTAATAATAGAAACTAATTATTAAAAAAATAGAAAGACATAAAAATTCTGAGACATAATTGTTATGACAAACTGCATTTCACTCCTTCTACTGACCTAAAAAAATAGTAACCTAAAAAGTTCTTTTCTTTGAGGTCAGTGAAAATCACTTCTTAGTCAGGGAGTACCTTGATTAAAGCACACTAACCGTAGGGAAATAAGCCAAGCAGTACTTTCAGCAGTTATACAGACACAAGAAGGTTCTTAAATTCTGCCTCTCGGCCCAGCCTCTCCCCATTTTAATAAGACAGAAAGTTACCAAAGACTGAAATACCACCGCACTAATAAAACATTTTAGAGGTAGAAACTATTAGTCCCTGATGTATCCCTCCTAGCTAGAATCTGTCTTTTCAGGGTCTAGCTTCTCTGGCTGTTCATTGTGGTGCTGCCTCTCACGCGTGATGTCATCTCAGAGTAACCAGATTGAACTGGCCAGGAGCCTCACCAAAGCTGCAGGCCTGAAGTTTACACTCAAATTACAGCACACAGATGAGCAATGAGAAAATGCCAGCAGGAGGAATCAAGTTTTCTACAAATCAGGCAAAGGATTGTGACACAAAAATGAACTTAATACTGATGTAACTGGATCTCATATCTGAATGGCCATTGAGCTTTGTTGGTTTTAGTATAATTATTTAGCATTGGGGATTTTTAAGTGTTTCTTTCAGTTACAGGACTTCCAGCATCATGTTCACAGATATAAAAAAAATACGCTCCAAAATACAGTTATGCCGGTAGAAATTTTGTAGTGTGCTTGCTAACTCTTAAAAACGTTAATATCTGAAACCTCACAAAACCACATCAAGTTTTCTATTCAACAATTTGCTAAATTACTGTAGTGCGACAATAGCTGACTGAGATGTTTAGCATTCCTGCAGTTCAGCCACAACACTCAATTAGACAGATTTAAAATTCTGGCCATTAGTCTACTGTGTACCCATAATACGGAGACACAGATTTTTCGCGTTATTAAAAAACTGCAGGTTATTATTGAGGTGGGTCGTGGGGGGAGGAATAACAAAGAAGTCCTGCAGATACATGAGAATCACCAAAGGACAGCAACCCGTTTGAAGTCCACACCAAGGGGACGATTTTTAGTCATACTTTTCCCTTCACATTAGGCTCTTGGGACAAAGCGAAGTCAGTTGAGCACTTGAGCTCCAAACCGGGTTTTCGAGCACCCCCTGTCTGCTACATTTTCCTAGCGATTTCCAAGAGGAGAGCAATAAAGGCAGCAGCCGAATTACTCTACGGAGTTGGTCAGAGAAGAATGAAGTGTCGGTGACGGTGCTGCTTCGCTTATTTACGTCTTACCCTGCATTTCTGCCCGGGCGGTAAGATCAGACCGCCACACGTGTTAACGGGGACAAGGGGGGGCAGAGGGTGCGCACCCCAAATCTCCCCCACCTCCACGGGGGTTGGCGGCCGGAACGGACCGCGGGAGGGCGCGGGGAGTCCGGGACACCCCCGGGCCATGCGGTCACTTACAGACGTGGTCATCCATCCTCAGCGGCCTCCGGAGGCGGATGCTGGCCGGGATGGTTTTGTCCATCAGCTCCTCGACGCTCTGCAAGAAGCGGCCGCACGCCGCGGTTAGCCCCCGCGGGGCGGCACGGCCCGCACCGGGAGGGTCCGGCCGCGCCGCCCCCGCCGCCGCCTACCTGCACCCCGACGGTTCGCAGCATCTCCCGCTTCTCCTGCTCCCGGGGCCCGATGTGCCGCCGTGAGAAGTCATCGTGCCGCGGCAGGAGCTGCTCGATGCACCGCGCCGCCTCCCCGCCGCCCCAGCGCCGCTGCCCCGCCGCCGCCGCCCGCAGGTGCGGCGCCCCGCGGGCCGCCAGCCGCCCCCACCAGCGCCCGCAGCTCTGCATGCCCGCGACGCGACGCGACGCGACTCCGCACGGCGCGGCACTCGCTCTTGAGCTTGGGGGGCGGCGCGGTGCGGCCCCCACCGCCCGCGCCAATGGGGCCCGGGGGCGGCGCCGCGCTGGCCCCGCCCGCCGCCACCTGCCCGCCCGCCCCCGGCCCTGACCCCCGGGCCCCGCCGAGCATCCCCCGCCGCGCTGACCCGCCTCTGCCCCGGCTCACGGGCACACCCCGGAGGCCATTTTCCCAGGAGGGGGGGTTTCGTTCACAAAAGCCCTGCTCGGGTAGGAGAAAAAAGGTTTCTGTGTTTCGTGGACTTGCTTTCGATTGGTGAGCTTTAAGATGAGCTGTCCATAGCTGTTACTGGCGCGAGTGTGTCTGTGCGTGTGAACTTTACTACTGCTTTAACTTTCGGTGATGTTAGTGTTGGGGAGCCGAGAGGTAACTGGAATCTACCTTCCCCCATCCTTCAGTTCTTTTTCTCTCTGAGGATGATACTGGTATAGTTGCAAGCTTGTATCTTTATTTATAAACAGATGCCCCCATTTCTTCATCTTCCAGAACTAACCCCAGAATTGCCACATTGAGGATATATATTTGAATAAAAATTTAAATAAAGTAACAGTGAAAGAAAAAAGTATTTCCGAGATGTTAATTAATTTCTTCTTAATTGCATCACAGATCTACTGCCTTCTGAATTTAGTAAGATAACTGATAACTGAATTTAGTAAGATAACTGATAACTGGAGAAACTTTGGAACCTAAAAGAAAATTTACTTTGCACTAAAGATCACTGATTCATGCAAGCTCTCCGTTCCTGGATTGAACATGAAATTACTTCTCTGATGTAATCTCAGTTATCATAAATACTCTATTATAAAGTAAAGGCCCTCCCAGATGTATGCCAGTATGTATTTAGAGTAATGATTTGAGTCCCTGGTTTCGAAACAAGGGATCCCCAAATCAAGTGAGATGAAGCTTGCTTCAACAGCAAAGCTGTTTGTTGCAAGAGTTTGTGATATAAATCAAATACTGACTTTAACTGGTTGCTATTAAAATATAAATGTGGTGCTTTTTCTCCTGTAGATGTATATATTGCTTCTTTACAAATGTGATAGTAATATGAAGGAAATTAAAACTTTGCTATGGGTTTTATCTTGAAATCACATGACTGAAATAGAAATATTAGAAAAGTACATTAAAACCATGATAATAACAAATTAATTCCTGTTCTGACTTTGTACCTACATAATTCCTTTTTAAAGCAATTCTAAAGCTTTTTGAAAAGAAAATGCACATTGTGTTCAAACATTCTTTCAGACTTTGTTCCAGTGATAAGTGTTCTTAAAAAATTATCCCTTTTCTCTGGCAGGTAACATCAGAATGGTATTTCATACAAACTAAGACATTACATTCAGCTCACTCAAAATGGTAACTTCGACAGAATTGTTTCTTCAATGTGAGGTCAGAGTTTTATAGCTGTTGGTAGTGTTTTAGGAAGTGGAGTCTGAGGAAACAGGGAAGCATCCTAAATAATATATTTTCTATCCATATTTCTTAATCTTCCAGAACTAACCCCAGTTTTAGTTCTACTTGAAAATTATGTGTTGGAGCAAGAAGACTGGAGAGATGTGCCAGTGAACCACACAGCAATGTCAAGGCATGCCCGCTTCACCTTGGAAAGCGCCACCTCTACAGTGGTTTGCTAAGCCACTCTATATATAACATTTTGTTATTCAGAACCTCAGCACAGATTTTGGCTTAGCATGAGCTATGTGTAATCACTGTGGTAGAGATACAAGCCTGATTTATGTGCTTGATCAGTTAGATAGCTCTTTAGCAGCCTTTTGACAACTATTATGTATTGCCTTAACTAGCAGAATAGGAATCTGGATCAAGAGATGCAATAGAAAGCAAAGCTTGGGTATGAAAGGTGACTAGTACTTTGATATCAAAACAAAAAAGGCTAGCTAGTCTTGTAGCTTTGAATAAATTTATCACTTCATAATACATAGTTGACAAAAGCAGCTGTTTTCTTCATGTATATCAGCAGAATAAAGGTTTCTTGGAAGAGAGGATAGAATTGGCAAACTGCATCTTGTTATTATAACAGCTATTTGCACAAAGCTTGGAGATACATATTTCTTTGCCTGATGAGCTGACCATGTGAGTTGCTATGTAGCTCTTTGGGACATCATCGATTTTGTTAGATAGAAGGCAAGACTTTAAAAGGAGTGCCCTATACCCTTTAAACTAAAGTGACATGTGATATGTGCTCTTTTCAACATTGGTATTTTCAAGCTTTCTGTGAATGTCTTGACTCTATTTGTGATTTAGCCAAAAGATCTATTGCAGTTTTAATACTGCAAGGTTCATGGGTGGTGGTGGAACTACCCTTCTGTACTCTTTTAAAATAATGAATTATCAAAATAAGAAAATGGCATTATATTCTTTTAAGATTCACTCTAGTGCCCTCCTATAACCCACGGAGGAAATCTATGCCATTTGATGTGCACCACTGTACCACAGAACAAAGAGATTGGGTCAGATTACAGTGTTATCTATAATAGTAACCAGTTTCTGATACTGGCTAGTGACAGCTACCTAAGGAGAAACACAAGTCAAGGCAAAAAGATGTACTGATACCAATCTGCAGTATTTCAGTTACCATGTGGGATTTCTGCAGTTAGTAGTCTATAATGTACTTTTTTCCCAAATTTGTTCAGCTGATCACTGAACCCATGTACACTCTTAATAGAATAACAGCTTACTCTTCAAAAGCAGTCATATTATAATCCTTTCTTCCTTTACAATTCCTTAAAGTAGCGGAAAGCACTCATAATGTTAAGGACATTTCAACAAGTAAAGCAAAAGAAAAAAAATGTGTCAGTACAGACTTAGTCCAACATATGCTGACATATCCTGATGCAAGATTTGTTCTGTAGAAATTCCTCAGCAGACAGAAAGCTTTCAACTGTTTAAATTGCCATCTCCATGGTTGCTCCTGCTTATGGGTTTGTACTGTAAACTGTAAATGGGTTTGCACTGTATTGCTGCCTTTTAATTTGAGACATCTTTAACACAGATATTTTTTCTGTTCTGGAAATATTTAATCTGTAACATGATTCTTTGTTTAAAATAAGATTTGAAAAGTACTATGGCTGTCATTACATAAAGAACAATGCAGCTTCCTGTCCACCAAAACACTCAAGTCATTCTCTTCAGGGCTGCTCTCAATCTATCTCTGCCCAGACAGCATTTGTGCTTGAGATTTCCCTGATCCAGGTGGAGGACTATCTCACACTTGGCCTTTTTGAACTTCCAAAGGTTTACACAGGCACACATCTCAAGCCTGTCCAGGTTGCTGTGGATGGCATCACTGCCCTCCAGCATGTTGACTGAACCACAGAGATTGGTGTTGTCATCACTGGTCTCTACTTGGACATTGAGCAATTGACCTGAACTCTTTGAGTGCAACCATCCGGCCAATTCCTTACCCACTGAGTGATTAATCTATCAAATCCATGTCTGTGCAGTTCAGAGACAAGGATGTTGGGCAGGACAGTGACCAGTGCTTTGCACAAGTCCAGGTAAATTATGTCAGTTCCTTTCTCATCCACCAATGCTATAATACACTATGTTCCTGTCACAGAAGGCCTCCCAACTTGTCAGGCACAGTTTTCCCCTGGTGAAGCCATGTTGGCTGTCACCAATCAATTCCCTGTCCTTCACATGCCCTGGCATGGTTTCCACAAGGATCTACTCCATGGTCTTGCTGGCACTGAGATGACACTGACTGGCCTGTAGTTCACTGGGTCTTCCTTATTTTAATTTTTTCCAGAATGGTTATCCTTCTTTTCCAGTCAGCAGGGACTCCACCAGAATGGGGATATTTGGTAAATATAGTTGTAAATATCCATGAATATTAACCTTGGAGTAAAGCCCTTCCAACTCCATTTTACATGTGGGCAAACACTGAAGAAAGCAAGTGTCAGAAGGTTTTTAAGGTACTAGGTATTAGTTTGTTTTCTGCATTTCCTCTGTCAGAGAACACCACAGTATTGCTTTTCCTTCCAACTAGGAGTTCCAGGGGTAAAGAGTGACTTCAGGGCATGGTCCCACAGGTAGAGTCATAGCAGAGTGAGACAAGTGTTGGCAGTAGGACCCACTGATAGATAATCCCAGGCAAGAGATGAACCAGGTCCAGGCAAGAGCAAAAGGAAATGAGACCATGGGTAGGACTATAGACCAAATTTTGTTTTGAATCTGAAGTCCATTGCAGCAGACAAGATTAAAGACAGTGGGCAATGGACATCTGAGAACTACATTCAGGAGGAAAACTAGGTGCCACAAAGGTTTGAGGTATGCCAAGAGAGCAGGGCCAGACTGGGCTGGACACCAGCATATGGCAAGGTAGTTAAGGGTCTAGGTTTGTGGTGAAATGAGGACCTTGGGCTCACAAGCATTGTGTGCATGCCCTGGGTGAGCCTGGTCAGGTCAGTAGATTCTAGAAGTCCACTTGGTGTCTGGACTTCCTCCTGTAACAATCACAAGGTTAGGTAGGGACCCGCTGTAGGCTGGCTTTGCCTACAGGCTTTTAAATTATTTTAAACCCCCCTTAATAATCAAGTCCTCTGGCAAAAAAAAAAATCTCTTAATCCTTCAACTTTTTAAACCTCTTTTACACCTTTTTTGTACTTCACCTCCTTTCGTATTTGGAGTTGGGGATATCCACAGAAGAGATAAAGAGCATTAACTCCAACCATCACTGTTTTGATCTCCATCTGCCACCTTGCTCTCTCATGGTGTGACTGAACTACCAGACACCTCAGTGACACTTAGCCAAGCAGGGCAGCTGCTGCTCAGTCTACAGCAAACACTTCTGCTTCCTAAAAATATGAATTACAATCAAACATGTGAGGTTTTTTTCCCTGTTATCACCATCATTCTTTACAAATGCCCACTAATGTCTTCTGCAAACTTCTAAAGAAGGCCAGGAGGACCTGCATTGGATTTCTTACAAAGGTAGGATTATTTGCTGCTGTGAAAGTGATTTTCTAGTCTGCCTTTTTGCCATTTGCTCTTTTTAAAGTTCAAAGGTAAGCTTGATAGACCTTGAATGCAAATTCAGTTACTTAATACTGGGTATGTTAACCCTTTTATCATGTTATTTGTGTCTATTGGCTTTTAAATACTGAATATGGCTATATGATAAGAGCAATGCCTATGTAAATATGTCAGGAGATGTTATCTATTATGAATACCTATGTAATAGACATTGCATTACAAGAATTTCTCTTGCCTAATCTAGTTTGATTAGGCAATAAAAAAGTTCTCCCTGGTACAGAGAGACCTGTATACTGCTTACCCTAACAGGTGTATCATGATGACAAGGTACTGAGATATTCCTTGGGAAATAAATATCTGACCTCTTTTTATTCGTATCTAGAAGTTAAAGGTATTACGCAACAGAATATGGGGATTTTACAAATTTGGGAAGTCTAAAAGTTGAGACTTGTTTTTTTTTTCAGAAAACTAGATTTTGTATATACATAGAGTTTTATTTTGTTATTTTTAGAATGGCAATAGAATTATTGTTTGTTCTTTAGCTAGCACACCTATACAAATTTCTGAGATGACAGCTTCAACAACAACTTTTTTTTCAAGAAAAATCTCAATTCCTAGATGTCTA
Organism: Cinclus cinclus; assembly: GCF_963662255.1. Lineage (NCBI taxonomy): Eukaryota > Metazoa > Chordata > Aves > Passeriformes > Cinclidae > Cinclus > Cinclus cinclus. The sequence goes on along the minus strand of NC_085084.1, from coordinate 56,850,027 downwards.
TCTAGATTGTCAGTCCAACAGATACTAGTGTAATCATTTAGCATCATTATCTTGAAAAACACTGAATAAAAATCATCCTCCTGTTGCAACACTGAATCTTAGCTGGTCTTCTTTCAGGGTTTCAACAGGATCCCTTAGTAACAGGAAAACAGTTATAAAGCCATTTTCATTGTGTCTGATAGAGGTAAAAGTTTATTAATTCCTCTCTATAAATCACAGAAACTCCAATAGGAAATCTCTTTCATCTTTGTATTTCAAAGCAAAAGATTCAAGAAGAAATCATGCAGTTCCTTATGGGAACTTCCCGTTTTGGGGAGTTTCTGAGTCCTCATCTGCTTAAAGAAAGATGTTGCTTCCAGAACTGCAATGATTTATGATTTTAAGGGGTTATTTAAACCAGTTCTGCAAATGCAGTAAGTGATTCAATCAGAACATACTTTCTTTTAGGCTCTGGGTAGCCTACAATCAGTTATGGCATTGTGTTTAATCATAGCCTGACTATGCCTACATATACATAGATTTACCCATATAAATGCAGATGAAGTTTCTGAATGAATCAACTTAATATTTCATTATATTGTGTCCATCCTAAAAAGAGGGATGATTTTCTTGGGTGAATAAATTTTGCTGACCTACCAAAGGATCACAGGAGATGAATATCACACAGTACAAGGTAGGAAGTGGCATTGCATGGTAAAGATAGGGAAGTGAAAGAAATGGGATTCTGATAACAAACTAGAAGTGGCAAAGATTGGTTCAGCTATCTTCTAGACCATTTACAGTTGGTTAGAATATCTGATATTTTTCAAACTTCCTATGAACATATCTATGTGAACTCAAATACAGATCAAGACTGAACCAGCACTAAATAATCTCAAATCAAAACTGAATAAATATTTTAATGTTACATAATATCTTAGTTAACATATAACTTAGAAAAAGAGTAAGATGTTGCAATGTCGTGGTTGTGGTACTAGGGTACTAGCTATCTTCTTGCTTTTCCTGTTTAAAAAAAAAAAAAAAAGGAAAAACTATCAAACATGGCTACAATATAAGCTCCTTAAAAGGTTAAAAGGACTGGCTCACACACACTGAAGACCTTTTAGGATGCAGCCATGCTTCACGTAAACATTACAAGTACAGTAAGCATGCTTTACCTGACCATGACTTGCCATTCACTCATGGTCCCCCATGGATTGTACATGATTTTTACATCCATGATTCTGCAGCTCTGGCCACAGAGCATGCATTAATGTTGATTCAGTGCAGTGCTGCATTACCATACTTTGACTCTCTACGGGATTTAAACATGATGATAAGCTTCAACTAATCCAGAATTTTGTTCTTTAATGCAGCATGGTAAGGCAATATCCTAACTCAGGTGGAGAAGGAAAATTGCTGAGACTCTGGGGAGCAATTGGAAAGGCAGACTGCAACAAGAAAATGAAAAATGCAGCTTGGGATATCCACTTGACATAATGATAGGAAATGCTGTTTTTTGTCAATATGGTTTATTGTGGAAGAAGGGTGATGGAATAGGCAGTTGGCCAGAATAGAAACTGCAACAGGATTGACCAGTGGCAAAGAATAAGAGAAAAAACTGAGAGTGAGTTAGGAGTAACAGGGAGTGTAATGCTGAAAAAATAGTCAAATATGTACCTTATTTACTAAATAAGGTATGTGTCCTAGGGAGAAAACAGCAATCTTAAATATTCCAAAAAATATATTGTAATGCATATGTCTAGAGACTAGATAAAACCTGCAGAGGAAATCATAAATCGTAATCTAATCTTAATCTTAGTCTTAAATTGTAATCTTAAGAAAATTTCATTAATTTTAGTGTTTCCCTTGATTTAGGTGTAAAGATAGCCAACAGGTCATTATCTGTAATTGAACTAGCATGGCCATATACAATGATGAGGTAAGCTGAGAAATCTCAGATGCTACCAACAATTTGTGTGCTGTTTTTCAATATAATTATGATAATGAAAAAACACACTGTCTCATATCATTTTCTCATTACAGCCTTCCTCCCAAAGGATAACATGGCAAAATGTTAAGTAATAGATGAACAGAAGCAAGAGGAAATTGGAATTTCTGTAGCACTAGCTTCTGAAAATTGTATAGTTTCAAACTACATCTGCTTTTATAGCCCTCTGTACCTGTTACCTATGGATCATCTCTCTATCTTCATTTTCCAATGTACACCGAGTTAAATAAGGATGGCTGGTTAATTTACTAATGTTGTGTGAGAACCTTAGAGATCACTATCTTCTAACAGTGCTAATATATTAGCCTGCCTAAGTGCAAATATTTAAAATGTATCTTCTCTGTGCTTACGTTTGCCAATTGCAAAATGGCATTATGCAACCCTGTCTTTGGTAATCTTTTAAAAAAGTTGAAATAAATAATAGGATCAAATCGCATCTGTTTTTTACTTGATTTAAGGTTTCCATGAACTAGAAATACAGCCTCTGAAAATTTTGCAGCAGGTAAGAGCACAGTCACACTTCCTTGTCTGAATGACAGCTGCTTTTAAAGATATAATCTCTGCCATGTAATTATAAGGAACTTCCAGAAGCAAAACCACATAACGCTCCTTACTCTTTCAACAGCTTTGTGTTCTGTGAATCAACAACTCTAGAACAAAATTAAAATACAGAAATATGTTTATCTAAAGAAACAGTCTAGACTCACTGGTAAGGAAAACACTGGGTGAGGAGTACTAGCTAATGCAATCTGTTTCTCCTTGTCTAAACAATTCTCAATCAAGGTAAGCAATATGCACTGTTAAATGGAACTTAGTACTCAGAAACACCTAAAGTAATAAGAACAGTAGCGGCATTGAAATCAAAATAATGGAATCATTTTGCTCTCCTGGTCATACCTCATTAACCCATTCAGTCATACAAGAAATAAACAAATAATTAATCTCAGGTCACCCATTACTCAGAAGTAGATAGTAAAACCTGGAAATTTATTACCTTAAATTACCTTTAAATTTATGACCAGTACGAAGGAGTATGTGTCATGTTTCTCTAAGAACATTTGTTTATAAATTAGCCTCAACATTTCAGCAACTACTTAGCAGGAAATAACAGAAGAAAAGGACAATGGACAAAGAGATGCAAAATTACTGCATGGTAGTAAAAGAATGTATAGAAATATAAGGCTCTGTAATTTTAATGCATATGAAAATGTATATGAATAGTAATATTTGTGAACAAAACAATTAAACCTTCAGTCTGAAATAGCCTGTTTATCAAAAACAGAGAATCACAGCTTTAAGGGTTCAATTTCCTTGTAAAATAATTTTGTAAAAACTCATCTGAAGTTTTAGTACTGTTCACAAGACCATACAGACAAAAAAGATTCACAGCTTTCCCTCTGGGTACCTTGAGCCATTTGCCAAATGGTTTTTATTGGCTTCCCAATAAAATATGAAATATGTTACTTAGTATGAAGTAATATAAAAATGCTGCATTTTCCTGTTCTCAGTAATAAGATTCTTCATAATATTTTTCTTAAGGAAGACCCTACAGAGGTCTTCCTCTATATTACACACTGTCAGTCATATGATTGCACTTGACAGGGAATTTATCACAAACTCTTAGCAAGTATGAAGTTAATGTAAAATCTAATCTCCTTAGTGTCCCCCCATCCTTGTCCTCTAGTGTCTTGTGTCTGTTCCTACCCTGCCCCCCAACCCAGTCATATTTCATGACATGCTTTGCTCTGCAGAAGCTGATGAACTTGTTCATACAGAGGATTTAGAAGCAGGATGTGTTGGGTTGTGAACTACTTCCTGTGCACTTGCTATGGGTTGAATAAATCCTCACCCTCAACAAAATCCTTGCCTTCCAGTAAATCACAGTGTTCCCCTTTGCCAGTTTTAGAGAGCTTGGGGAGATAAAGGACCATGGAAAAGACACCTGGATAGAGCAAGGGAGGTTTTTGGTGGGAAGAGGTCTGCCAGTTTCCCTCTAAGTAAATATTATCAGTGTGTGCTTGGGCTTGTGAAAGTACAAAATGTTAAATATGAGTGTCACTTTTCATTGACGCAGAGAGAGATACAAATAATCCACAAAGCTATAATGCATTACATGTCAGTTTTAAAAATAACAATGAGCAGTGTGACAAACGTTTGTTTCATAGCTGTTCTTAGAAATAACAGCAATGAAAAGCGTTATTTTAATTGACCATCTTCCAAACTTGGTCAGTTCTGTTCTGAAATGTGGCCAATATTTTGTGCTTTTCAATTATCCAGGACTCAAATGACTCGCATTTTTAGTTAAATAAATACAGAATAAGTATTTGGAAGAGAGTACAAATATTTATATTTATTAGAAAAGTGCCTTAATTCTACCTCTCTACTTCACAAAATTTTCTGAAAATTAAATCATTACCATCCTTTCTTTCATAGTTCAGATGGTTTTCCAGTAACTCATATTCTAACAGTCATTTCACTCCCATATTGACTAGAGTTTGCACTATGGCTGCTTTTTATTTTATTTGGAATATACTAATTTTTCTCCTTGTAGATAGCTACTAACATTTTTTTTTCCATAAATAAAAAATAAGAAGTTGAGTCTCTCCCTTCCCATGATGGTCTCATGTGCCAAGTGCATCTTGTTTCTGATGTTTTTGTACCTTTATATTCTTCTTGGTATGGTCAAGGTTATATTGTCCCAGATCTCTTTAAAATCAGTTAAGCAGTTCAAGGGCTGGTGCTAGAGCCCAATGAAAAAAAATTGATTCCAGCTTCTCACAGCTCAGGAGAGGCTGCTTGGAGGGTATACGGTTGTACAACTATGCAAGATCAAACCTTTTAAATTTTTTCCTAAATGTGGATTTTTTTTATCGGTGATCATACTTTTTGTTAAAACATGTATCAGATCAAAATGACTTGACTATACTTAGTCAAGCTTCAGATTACAGAAAAAAAAGAAAAAGGAAAAAAAAAAGGCCCAGAAAAAAATTAAATTACTATGAGTTACAAATGGAAGAGCTAAAAAGGTCAACCAAGCAAGAATGGAATTTATCTGTACATTTTTACTCAGGACAACAGGAAGAATACTGCAAAAAAATTTGAATGCTTTTTCCTTTTGGCATCTACTCTGCCTAAAAGGGAATAAAGCTACTTGCTGCAATGGCAACCTCTTCCTACAATTAGCGTTTTTGTGAAGGAATAGCAGATTTGTGCTTCATTTGCTGGACTTGATTCAGGCTTGGAATCAGCAGCTAGACTGTTATAAGGCAGGACCCTAGAAATCCAATTCTTAAAACACTTGCCTTCCATACTTAATCTGAGAAAATTAATATATCAGACAATTTCAGGGAGTCTCGCTTTGACCAATTATAATTATCCTTACCTCAGTGATGTCATATTTTGTTCTTACACACCTATTGTTTTCCTGCTTCTTTTGGTCTTTTTGTGATTTTTTTGTGGTTTTTTTTTCCTTTGGTTCTTTTTGTTTGCTTTGTTTTTGTTTTGCTTGTTTGTTTTTTTCTCTTTTGTTCTGCTCTGCTGTTCCTATTTGATTTTTGTTTCCTTCAGTGTATGTTTTTCAGAGTAGTGTTTTGGTTTAGGAATGATATTCTCCAATTTAGTGCTACTACTGAAACGATGTTCCACTTGCTCACTCCCCTGCTGTCCCTTTCCCCTTCCTTTCTGTGTGTTGGAGAGAACTGGAGGTACAAGAGGCTGAGATAAGAACAATTTACTGGAATTTACAATTTACTGGAAGGAGCAATGAGATAAGAAAACTAACACTAACAGCAACCATACTAATGACAGAGAGTACAAGAAAAGAGGTAACATTCACACAGGAACAACTCCACCACACTTGACCAGAAGGAGCTCCTTCTCTTCAAAAAGGCTGGCTTTCCCCCACCCTAGCAATGGTCCTACAGGTGGTAGAGAATAAGCACCTGGTCCTAGCCGTGCCCCTGTCTTGGCTGCTGTAGAAATTAAACCCATCCTGCTTGGAATCAGGAAAAACAGCCTTCCTCTTGCTCTGTTATTTCCTATGCTTAATCACCATTATCTATTTGCTTCCCTCTCAAAGGTAGAAACACCAGTCTGAGACCTCAATAAGAACGACCATGCACTCTTAACTTACATTTCATCTTCTTTTCTTCAAAATCATAGGCATGAATTTTAATGCACATAGGTCTCTGTAGAAATAACTACAATATTTGCTTCTTAAAAATGCCCGTCATATAATATGCAATATCTAACAAGAGTAGTTATGGTTACTATTTTCCTCTTCTGCTCTTTGTACTATTAGATTTCACTAGTACCCTATTGTATTGGAAAACTTGATTTTTTTTTTACTATGTCCTACTGTATGATAATATTAAACGGATATAATATTTACCATTATATTTTTTTTAATTTAACTGTAATTTGTTAATAGGACATGAATAGTCTTATCTCTAGCACTGTAATATTTTACTCACTTGTCAAGAAAGAGGAAATTTTACCTTTCCTGCTCTTTTTTTCTTCTCCTCTTCTGTTCCCATTTTTGAGTGCCCTCTGCATTCTTTGATGATGTAACACTCCATTTTACTAGTAATTCAGAAAATAATTTTTCTTTTTCTGGATTAGATTTCAACTCCATTAATAAGTTAAATAAGCTAACAAAAAAGTATAGTATGTGGTTAGAGTGTCTCAAAGTGAGAGAAAGAGAGAAGCAGAGCCAACAAGCTGTTAAAACCCTACATAATACTGAAATTGCAGTCTTAATGTTTGGATTTCCATTTGCTGAAAAGCTTATAAAAAGTAGTAACCTGAACTCCCTGAAGTGTCTTTTAGTAGTTTTGGCTGAACTGGGAATATGAACTTCATTATATGGGAGTTTTTATTTTGCCAGATCCTCAGGTCCTCAACCACTTGGATATAATTTTTTGTAAAATCATCTGTAAATTAACCTGGAAATATTTCTTAAAAGATATATGAAAATAAGGGTCATTCAAAGAAAAAATTTTGAAATATTTCTCCTACCAAAAAAAGTAAGAGAAAAATACCAAGTTGATGCCAACATGCTGAAGCAGACTCTTTCACATGTTTATGAACTGTAAACGACACATCTCTCCATTTGCTTTTCCACTGCCAATTACTGTAGTGGGATGACTAGTGTAAATTGGATGAGTGTCCAATGGTGGACATAATTCATAAAAGCAGGTTGTCATAGCTGTCAGATCTACCTGTATTTCATTTCATTTTGGGGTAGGGGAAATGCTAGGGCAAGGTTATGGAACCATTTTTAAAAAGTCTTACAAGGTCTTACACAGCATACTCAATATTATTAGTGCCTTGTCAGAATGCCATCTGTTTGCCTTCCTTTTTATTCCTTTCTCTTTTTTCCTCTGGCTTACCAAGGTCTTTGCATGGATGTGACTACTGCATAGGAGTGTTGACAACAATTTGATAGAGACACTAAAAATTCTGTGGTCGTAGGATGTCAGGGAAGATATGAAACTCACAGCAGTTCATTTAATTTCTGTATAAATTCAAAGCATATTCATGTGACATCTCTCTCACCAAAACAAAAGAAGAGAAAAAACGGATTTCCATCTACAGCTGGATACTGATAGCAGTACTCCTTGTAAAGAATGTGGGAATTCCCAGAATGCCTTTTAAACTGGAAAGCAGAGAGGTACAGCCTATAAGTGTGGCAGAACATACATTCCTTTTACCCAGTTATGGTTGTAAGGTGTGAGACACTTAAGTATATTTCTTAACAGTATCTCCCATATTGCTAGTAGTTTAACTCCTTTAGCTAGAATTGAAATTATTCAAAAATGTGGCCTTTTAAAATTGATTTTTAAACTTTGTAGAAAGAGTTTAAGAGACAAACAAGAATTGGTACTAATAAGAGGATGCAGATGACAAGCAGTGGACTATGAGAACCACGTAACCAGTGAGACCTTGAACTAATCACTATAGAAAATGAGATGTCATACACTCTTCAGTTAACACCATTTGCCAAGTGCTTTTGTAACATCTCTGTGCACTGAAAGGTCCCTTCCATGTATTGATATAGTATCTCAGTTTCTCAGAAAGTTATAGATACCAATTTAATCACTTGATTAATAAGCTAAGACTGCTCAGATAGGGGGTCTAGCAACTTTCAGAACTGATGCACAGTAAGTGATAGAAGCAAGTTGGTTGTGAGGTTGTGTGGGTGTGAGTGGAAGAAACACATCTCAGTAGGAGGAAGTTGTTGGATTGATCTAGAGGAGAAATGCCCTGATTCAATATGAATACTCCCCACTGCCCACCACATTTAGACAGCAAAAAATGGCGCAATGACACTGTACACTGCGAAAAAATTCAACTTACAAGGATTGGGAGTCTACACAGGAATGAAGAGTAATGTGATTGGAAATAGTATATGGAATGGGTATACCTAAATAGAATAAGCAAAAACAATCAGCATGAGAGAACAGAAAGACTGGAAAAAAGCTTTTCTGGAGTGTTCATACACCTTTAAAAGAAAATTATTTACAATATATTTTTGTACTGGATGCATTTCTCTGTGTAAATTTACATCGTATTTATCATCCTGCAGTTAGATCACTGATATTAGTAATTTCCATTTACCAAAGTCACTTTGGGCATTTTTAATAGAGTCAAGATCATCATCATCATCATCATCATCATCATCCAAGATGAGGATACTACATCGCACATGTCAGAAATTTTGCTGTTTTAATCTTTGTCTGATTCCAGTACAACAAATGCTATCTTTCATTGTTTTACAGCTAGGGGAAAAAAAAAATTTAAAAAAAATCAGGTAAGTGTCATGTGACTTAAGAATATTTTTGGACTTCCTCTAGTTGTCCTGATGTTGTAGGTTTTATTACATTACTATTAATGGGATGGATAGCTATGTCTAATGACAAAAGTGGCTATATCAAATCAAATCATCCGTGAAATCAAAAATGTACTAATCTTCAACAGTTTCTTGGTTGATACATTCCAAGATCTTTAAAGATTCTGAATTCATGTTGCTTCTCAGAACCATGACAGTGCTTTGAATTTAATAGATATTTTTAAAAATCCTTTTTAAGAAGTGTGTAGACTTCCATACTGAAAATAAAGCAAATTGTGGAGTATCAAATGAAAATAAAGTCAAAATTTATTTCAATATTTAGTGACATTAACTCTCAAAATGATGAATTGTTAAAACTTCCAATGTAAGAAGATTCATACATTTCATGTTCATTATGACTGCTGACAAATCACAACTCATTTGCAAAAAGATTCTACCTATGTAACTAGTTGGCTAAAACTTTTTCTTAAGGTTTATATTAACTTTGTACTCTTTTCCTTGACAAATGCTAACCTTTTATATCTCCCTGCAAGAGACTACAATGTAGAATTTAAGTGAAAATTAAAAGTGTGGAAACATCCAGTTAGTAAAATTTGCATTCAATTTCCAGTTTCTGGAAGAAGTTTAAATGTAGTGCAAGTTCTAGAAAATGGTATTCTGATGCAATACTTTGGGTTGTATAGACTTGGTTATTTTTTTCCTTTCTATTTGTTCTATGCAGTGACCTGAAGTTAAGAGTTATTCCAAGTACTTTCTATGTTGTCGCATACAGGGGTTTTAAAGACTAAAAAGACAAAGAATAAGCACTGCAGGTGATGGAAACAATCTTTTAATTATTTTTTTTTAAAGAAGCTTTCCTAATTACCTATGAGCATGGATGCAGTAGACTTTCCTTGTGGTGGACTTTTCTTGTTAGTCAACTTGTGGCAGAGTCCACATCCAACTTTTGATTGGAAAAAGTTGCCAAAGTAGTTCATACAAACCAACTTATTTTTGTGGTTTTATATTACTTTGAGGAGTCTCACAGACTAAACCATACTTTCAGCTCTTTCTGTGGTATCTTTGAGCCACTACTTGCTCAGTTGCTGTCTACTGTTTCCTCTCTGCTCCTTCATTACTTTTCTTGGGTATAGATAAACACTCTTCAAGACAACAGGGAAAAAAAAACTCTCAAATTCACCTTCTCAGTAAGAAAGGACAGAATATATTTCTGGATGAGGGCTTAACAGATGGATGTAATTAATTTTTCTGAGTTCAGCCATCAAATTTCACAAATGCAGAAAAAGGACAGTAATAGTTAAATGCCACTTGTTTGCAGGCTCACATTTATCAGATTCTGTGTGGATTTGTCTTGGTTTGCAATTCAAAATGTAGCCAAAAGTATGTATTCTAATACTACCTGTTAAAATCTGTTATAACCAGGTGGGCCAGTGCTCTTTATCTCTCTATGACCCATTTGTCATAACTCGGTGGGGGGGAGGAATATCTTCTGTTAATAGGCCAGCTGTTAAAACCAGGTGAGCCAATGATTTTTATCTCTTCCACAACCCATCCTCTATCCAGGGAGATAGCTTCTGTTAATGGGCCTTTCAGTCTCACTGTATAACTGACAAAATTTCATCATCCCATTATGAGATGCTCCACCCGGGGGCGGGGGGGTGGGGAGAGTGAGCCAAGCATTTCCTACCTAGATAAAATAGTCAGCCTTTTTTTCCTTGCCACTGGATTCCCAGAGAAAGACCAGACCTTTGTACATCACCAATGGACCTTCAGAGGAAAACCTTTCTGCAGCATCACTGCTTCAACAGAACCACATCTGTCACTCCAGGAGGACTGCAGCCACCATTTAAGTGGACTGCTGCCAACACCCTGACTGCTGGGTGTCAGGTTGTATTCTGATTCGGACACTGTTTTTGTACCACTGCATTTTATTTTAATTTTCCTATTAAATTATAGTTCTGACTTGGGATCTCCCACTGGTTTGCTTTCAAACCAGCACAGGATTCCACATACTGTTTACGGAAGTTTAATTTATAGTTTAAATGCAGCAGTTTGATTACTGACATAACCAAGCCTTACTTTCTGCTATTGCAGTCTAAGCACATTAGTTTCTGTGGAAGAAGGATAGCTTAACTGCTTGTGGATAAAACAAGCAGAAGATAAAGACTGCCACCTATTGTTCTGAAATAAAGCACAGTTTCTGCATATAGCAAGAGAATATGGACATCCTGAGTTCAGTGCTCCAGTCATCTCTATCACTTTCCCAATACAAAGATTTTGGTTCCCCTAACATTTTTCCACATTTCAGTGAATGGCATCAACAAACCAAATTCATAGGAAGTATAAAGTACCTGGCTGAGGTATTTAATTACAAGATGTATTTGCTTTCTTTTCAGTAAACCTATGTAAATGAATTCTGTTATTTATTTACAGTGGAGGCAAGAAAAAAATACTGTGTCCTTTGTCCTTGTCTGAATATTCATCTTCACCTAGTCATTATCATGCAATTGTCTTTTATACATGTCAAACTGCTAAAGCCTATTGAAGTCACATAGGTACTGCAGACAAAATGGACAGATACTGTGAAAATTTTGATCTAGAACACTATTAAATACAGGTCAGAAAGCACTGTACTGAAAAGAAGACAAATTCATTGACAGAGAGGGGAGACAAGGTGACCTGATTATGTATTGTTAATCTTTTATCCCGTTCATGCTACAGTTTAATTAAGACTCTTGACCATCTGTGCAGTACTACTGGAAACCAGAACTACATTGTTCATAAATCTGGCAGCAAGAACATGACCAAAGAAAAACCTAGTGTCAGCAAATAATGAATCTTTGACTGCTTGGCTGAACTGGCTGGGAGGCCAGAATTAAGGCCAGAGGGTTTCAGTGGCTTGATGCCGATGTAGACTTGAAATACACTGTTCTAGCACTATTGCCCTGCAGAGACAATATGGAATAGCCTCTCTTTTTCATCCTGACATTTTTTGAGGAAAAAAATCTGTAAGGTGAAAGAAACATTGTTTCTAATGAAAGTGATTAATATTAAATACAATAAGGTTCCCTCTATGTTTGAAATAAAATATGAAGAGTAAATGTAATAAAAATAAATATTCAATGTGGATTCTCAGCTTGGAAGTTCTATTTATGATTATCTAGTCTGGCCTTTGCAAGAGGTGCATAAATATTATGGGAATTTCTAATAAAGCCAAACGATTCTCAAACAGAGCACTCAAAATACTTTTCATCTGGATATTATTGGAAGAACGATACCTACCAATTATATCTGTGGGTAAACTTACTCCCTATTTGTCCTGCTAGTGTTTTTACTATTCATCATTCCCATTTAAAATGTGCCTAATTTCATCTTCACGTCACAGAAATGTTTAACTTCTACAGAGTTCCACAAATGAACTCTGAATGAATGAATTTCCAGAACATTATGAGTTAGAAGCTTGTCAGGTAGTGGTTTTTTTTTTTTTGAAGAGTCAAGCAGCTATATGTTGCTGTAAAGTTGTTTATTGTAAAGGCACAGTAATCTTGAAAGGTAAAGAATCACAAGTGTTAAAGTCCATGCTAAAAGTTTTTGGCATAGAGTTTTAAATACAAGTAAAGTCCTGATTAGAAGTAGAAGCTGCTCCTGTCGAGACTCCAGTGATGCTGCTGCAGCTCCTGTCTTCTTCTGGGTGAGCATGATGGTAGTGAGGGGAGAGAAGAAAAGTAAGAGAGCAAAAGCAAATCTCTCCCCAGTGCATAGATTCTTATACACAAATTACCTAGTAAGCTAAAAACACCAATCTGAAGCGTTTTTTCTGTACCGATTAGAATTCTAGTTTCTCAGCACGCCAGGTTATGTATAAACTACGCTTATGGTCTATCTTGTTCTACCTAAAAAATGTAAGCAATATTCTTACTATAATTTTATTATGTCTAAAACCATGTTCTTGGAGCCTACACAGAAATTTGTTTTCAACACTAGTATCTATGTTTTTCAACCTTCACTAGAACTTGTTAATCTCCCTCTGAAGAACTCAAAGAGGCCTCTGTTTCAAACTCCAACAGAACCTTACATATTACTGTCAATATTTTAAAAATATGATGAAAAAGATGCAAAAGTAACAGAAGATACATATATATAAATAAAGTTGTTTCTTCTGTTATATAACATTACCAAACTGCATACTCTTAATGAAACATACAGGCTACAAAGATTTTCAGTCACTATTGAGAAGAAAGATGTGTGCAAATATCTTTTCAGGTTATGTGATAAGTGAAGGTATGGTGGTTAACCTCTCTACTAACTTCGGGCAAAACACTGTTGCAGAGCAGTTGGGGGTTGGTTCTCTCCCTTTTCCCTCTGTGGAATTTTCCCCATTGTCATGCTAAGATACCTGTTGACGGGGCCCTGGTGGCAAGGGTGGGGGGGAGAAAGAGGAGGGAAACCCTGTGAGATTCAAACAGCCAGAAGAGGAAGCGGAAGGCTGAGCCTTGGCCCATTTCCTCTGCGGAGTTTGGATGAGAAGGACGATCGCCGCCTCAGCCCCATCCCAGTTCCAGGAGACATCCTCACTGCTGTCAGACCCTGCCCTGCTGCCTTCTCGCTGTGAACTACCACCATCCAGCACTCTGCTGAGTACTGGGACCCACACCGTGAGCGGAGGGTTCTCTCTCCATCTCTCTCTCTCCCACCTGGGACAGCGCTGCCATCACCCCCAGCCCTCCTGCGGCTCTGCGGGACCCACCCGCCCCCAGCACCGGGAACTGCAGCTCAGGGAAAAGGTGCCTGCAGCCAGAAAGGGACTGGGACTGAGTTACTGTTCTGTTTGTGGGTAATTTCATAGTTGTTGTTCTAGTTTGTTTTGTTAGATATACTAGTAAAGAACTGTTATTCCTACCACCATATCTTTGCCTGAGAGCTCCCTTAATTTCAAAATCATAATAATCTGTAGGAAGGAAGGATCACATTTTTCAGTTCAAAGTGAGGCTTCTGCTTTCCTTAGCAAACACCTGTCTTTCAAACCAGGACAAGAGCCTAGACAGAGTTTGCACAAACCTGAACTTCTGAACTTTAGGGTAAAATAATAGATTCAAAGGGGGGAATATCTGACAGGCAGTTTGGAGGAAATAAGTGGAAATGTGGTAGACAGTTTGGGAAGGCTGTACCTTCCTAGTACCTCAGCAGTGTGGAAAGGAAGAGGACAAACTGTGGCTGGGAGCTTAGGATCAAAGGAGGTTGTGCTGTCTGAAACTCTGAGAGAGAAAACGCTGGAGGTGTGTGCCCCAGAGGACTCTCCTTTATTAGAATTAAGCTGAGGGTCTCTTCCATCTCCTTTTTAGACATAAACCTCTGGCATTTCTGATTTTCCTGGCACTATTACATCTAAACAGCCAGCACCCAAACTGTGATTATAACTCAGTGCAGCAGAACAGAAGCTGCAGCAATTTACAGTCTAGAAAATTGTACCAGGAGCAGGGCAAAACCTGTCTCATTGGCATCAACTTCTCTGCTTTGGGGCCAGCAGTGCTTTGTTTCTGGCATTTGCTACCATCTCATGTGTTTCAGGAAGTATTGCAGTGGAATTTTAGAAGCGAGCATTTTGTACATCTAAAATAACTTTAGATAGCTATGCGACTGCAATGTTAAGCTAAAGCATTACTTAAAATTCTGAAATTATTATTTAGTGCTATATGATATCAAAATAACCTACATTTAAAACCAAAACAAAATGTTCTGCTCCAATTTGGGCGAAATAGCATGCTGTGACCAGTTTTCAACTCTCAGTATATGAAAGACATTGACATGCTTCCAGACTTCAAGCAGAAGGCCACAGAATTACCAGGGCTGGAGGATCTCTCTAATGAGAAGCAACTGAGTGAGTTAGGTTTGTTCTTTAAGAGGATGAGGGTTCAGGGCAACCTTATTGCTGGCCACCATTACCCAGTGGGAGGGCATAGAAAAGATGGAGCCCCCCTTGGAAAAGCGCAGTGACCAGACAAGACAAACACATTCATTGCAATAGAGGAAATTCAGGGTATATTAAGGGAAAATTTTTCACCATGAGTGGTACCACACTGAAAGAGGGATGACAAATTTGTAACTCAAACAGATGTCAACTCCTCAAACCAGGAAGGGTTCCTGATCATAGTGAAAGAGAGAAATTCCACTGTCACACAACAAAAAGACTATTTTTTTTTTTTTGATCAGAGGTTGGTGCTGCCTAGATATTGCATCAGCAACTTAAAACACAGGAAAGGGAACTTACAGGTTATCCTTTTATCTTAGAGGTTGTTGTCATGGTGTTTTGGTTTGAAAGACAGGTGTTTGCTAAGGAAAGCAGAAGCCTCACTTTGAACTGAAAAATGTAATCCTTCCATCCTACAGATTATTATGATTTTGAAATTAAGGGAGCTCTCAGGCAAAGATATGGTGTTAGGAATAACAGTTCTTTACTAGTATATCTAACAAGACAAACTAGAACAACAACAGCTATGAAATTACCCACAAACAGAACAGTAACTCAGTCCCAGTCCCTTTCTGGCTGCAGGCACCTTTTCCCTGAGCTGCAGTTCCCGGTGCTGGGGGCGGGCGGGTCCCGCAGAGCTGCAGGAGGGCTGGGGGTGATGGCAGCGCTGTCCCAGGGGGAGAGAGAGAGATGGAGAGAGAGCTCTCCGATCACGGTGTGGGTCCTAGTGCTCAGCAGAGTGCTGGATGGTGGTAGTTCACAGCGAGAAGGCAGCAGGGCAGGGTCTGACAGCAGTGAGGATGGCTCCTGGTACTGGGATGGGGCTGAGGCAGCGATCGTCCTTCTCGTCCGAACTCCGCGGGGAAATGGGCCAAGCCAGAGCCTTCCGTTTCCTCTTCTGGCTGTTTGAATCTCATGGGGTTCCCTCTTCCCTCCCCTCTCCCCCCCACCCTTGCCACCAGGGCCCCGTCAACAGCTATCTTAGCATGACAATGGGGAAAATTCCACAGAGGGAAAAGGGAAAGAACCAACCCCCAACACATGGGACCAGTGTTTTTGTTACTAGCCAACACTAACCTAAAGACAAAATACAAAAGGCAGGAAGAAAGTGCAGAAAAGCTTTCTTAAAGCTCATTAATTAAACGATTCTTCCTGCCATGTAGAACATGCCAGCAAATTCACAGGTGCTTTGAGATGCAACATAAACATGTACTGGAAGCATGTGCCAGAGCAGCTTAATAAAGCCAAAATGCTGATTTATTGACCACACATTGCTACATAAATATTCTGAAAAAGTCCCCTGTCCTTTCTTCCATCTATCGAAACAGAAGTTCTTAGCTACTGGCTTTGAAATTGATGTCAAGGCACAGTTTTCCGCAGCCACAGCACTATGAGGATTAATGTTCTAGAGCACCCATGTACACTACACCCCTTAGCCCATAACCTGGGACTGCTTGAGCCAGTGGCTGTGGGAGGTCCACTACCTTTGCACACTCCAGAGCATTCTGTAGCCTCACACAGACAGTTGTAACCTGAAAGAACAGATGAGGAGAGTGTTGACTCACTACTTCCAAGAGTTACTGCTGTACTTTCTCCTCAACGGGTACTTCGCATGAGTCTTAGAGATCATATTTGAAAACAATGTAGAGTCATCAATCTTTTCTGCTTCATAGTGAATTAGCAAGCAGAGAACAATGAGAAACTGCATTCAGCTGCACTATTTTTCTGTAAGCATTAAACAAATATTTTATCAACCCCACCAAAGGTTTAAGAAAGGAAAACAACTCTGTTTCTTCTGCTTGTATTCAGTGAAACAAAATTTGTTTCCCTAGGCAGAAAAGATTATTTATTTTAGACACTGCTAGTCATAGTAGTCCCATACAGAGATACTCAGAGATACACCTGCACAAATTTTCTTGATGCATAATATTGTGTCCAAGTCCAAAACATCATAAATGTCTCTGAGCACAGCAAACTAACAGCATTAGGTATGCTCCCTCCAAAAAAAAAAAAACCCACAAAAAAACCCAGCCTAAAAAATCCTGTATTTTGAGGCTTTTTTAGTGCTGAAAAAAGTCTGACTCCCAAGGATGAATATAACTATAAAGTATAACTTCTTTTAACATAATAGGTATACTTGAAGGACTAAAAAGGTCTTGTCCTCCAGACATATTCTGGTGGTTTGTCACTACTTTCTAGAATACAACCAGAAGCAAAATGAAAGATTAACATAGATTACCGATGGGTAAGAAAAATCAACATATATCACACAGTGGTTAAACCACAGACCGATTTAATTTCAGCAGCAATCTGAACAGTCAAAATTATACTGTACCATGGTGCTTCAGGAAGGAAACACACCACATTGAGCAGTGTGGGCCTTTGTCACCAAAAGCAACATTAAACTTTTGCAATCGAAATCACATTTGTACAGCAGTACGGACTGAAATGGGACACTGTGGCATACAGATTAATTAGGATAACCAAGCGACCTTCCATCTTGCTCTGACAGATCCACCCTTCCTATGGACCTTTATTATTTATTATTACCTTTGTTTTTCCCTTACTGTTGTAACCGTTCTAAGGTTACAACAGGAATAACTATAAGGGGATTTCTTCACAGAAAGGTGATTATTGGAATCGGCTGCAGAGGAAGGTGGTGGAGTCACTGTCCCCGAAGGTGTTTAAGAAAACATCTGGCACTCAGTGCCATGCTCCAGCTGACTCGGTGCTATTCGGTCACAGGTTGGACTCGACGACCTCAAAGGCTCATTCCAACCTAGCTTCTGAAACCTATGTTTCTGAAATTCTGTAACAGACGACTTTGCTCTAAGCTTTGCTCCGGCGTCTTCTCCAGATGTGTCCCGGCGGGGGCACAGGTGGCTGCCGAGCACGGCGCAGAGAGGCGGCGAGGCCGTTCCCTGCAGGCCCGCAGGAGCGGAGGGTGGATCCGCCCCAACAGCTCCGAGGCCAGGCCAGGCCGGGCCCGGCCCGGCCCGGCCCGGCCCGGCCCGGCCCGGCCCGGCACGGCCGGCCCGACCCACGCCGCATCCCAGGCTCTCCCTCAGCGTCGCTCCCCGTCCGGAAGCGCCTTCGGCTCCGCCCCCCGCTCCCGCCACGTGACGGGGCAAGGCACCGCTCCCTGGGTCACGTGCGCCCCCCCCCGAGAGCGCGTGCGCATCCAGCAGCTGTCATCCGAAATTGGGAACGCGGAGCCTGCGGTGCGGGCAGGGGCAGCGACACCTTCGAGAGGACGGGGAACACGGGACACAGCGGCGGCAGGGAGCAGGCCTGTTCTTTTCTGCTCTGCTTGTTCTGTCCTGTCCTGTCCTGTCCCGTCCCGTCCCGTCCCGCGCCGCCCCGCCCAGTCCCGCGGCGCTCTGCCCCTCATCCCTTCCTCCGACCGCGCCTGCCCGCTGGAGCCTCTCCCGGACAGGTGCGGAGGGAGCGCTGAGCTGGCCCTGGCGGCAGCCGCGGGTCTGCGGGAAGAAGGTATGGGGCTGCGAGCGGGGGAGGCGGCGGGGCGGCCGAATCGGGTCGGGCCGGGTCGGGTCGGAGCGGGGTGCTGGGCGAGTCCCGGCGGCGGGGCATCGCCGGGGCGGGCGCGGGGCCCGGGACGCGGGGCGGAGCGGCCGAAGAGCGGCCGGGCGGCTCCCGCAGTCGTGAGGGAGGACGCGGCAGCCCCCGCGCCGGGATGGGATGGGTGCAGGGGCTCCGGGCGGCGGACGAGAGGGTGGCGGCTGGGGCCGAGGTGGGGAAGCGAAACCGGCAGGAGTGAGAAAAATGGGTCTGGCGTTCCTGGTCGCGGCCGGCCGTTCTGGTTCGGGGGAAAAAGTCGGGGTTTGGTCCCGGGGCTGCCGGTGGGAGCTCCCCGGGAGATCGGGCGGGTTCTCCGCGTGTTTGAAGTGCGTAGACGGAGCGAAATAGACTTTTACCTCTCTCCGTATCTGTCAGGGGTTTGATGACAGTGTTGTGGGCTTTCCGGACCGTTTCTTTTTGGTGCAGCTCGTTCGTTCCTGCATGTAGCCAAGACTTCAGAGTTGAGTGCTCAGCGAAATACTCAGTTAAGCGCCTGTTCCACATTTGTCTGTGGTTATAACACGCTTTCGAAGCTGGTTTTGGGATCAGGTCTCTATGCCATGGTAGTAGTCTTCTCTTAATAAGCTTTCCCTCCTCTGCATTTGATTTTAGCTGGAAAAGTGGAGTGGGAAGTGTGCAAAATATTCCTCATAGGTTATTAACGATGTTAGGAGAAACAGTCGCGTGTCCGTGTGTTTCTTAAAAACAGTTATACTAGCTCAGAGGATAAACGGCATTTATTTTTTACTTTTTAAAGTGCAGATTTATGAATCTTTGCTGAGAATTACAACTATAGGAACTGAAGTTACCATTTAGTGGCTACTAAACCAGCGCCTTTTAAGCGGAATCACTTCTTCCCTAAGAAAGAAGCTTAGTGGCACCTAGGGCAGTGTTTTGTTTTTTCTTTTTTATGTCTGTGGTTTAAAATTTCACTTGGGCTTTACCTTTATTTTTCCTTCAATGTCATAAATAGCTGATGGCATTGCTTCAGAGAAGTATTTTCCAAACACAAGAAAAAAATTCAGTTTCAGTAGTTGAAATGAGAGTAAACTGAACTACTGACCCTCATGCTAGTTTTTTTTCTCAGCTTAGGTTTAGAGTGGTGTAGGAGCTAGCAGTTTCCTTTCTAGGGAGTGACCCAGGAAACAATACATATCACCAGATATGCGTAGATGGTTAAATAGCTGTTAGCTGAGAGTTGGCATAATGTATGTGAGAGAAGTCTTTGGCAATGCTCGTTTAAAAATCTGATCTGATCCCAATCTGATCTGATCTCTGTTGTTTTTTTTATGGTAAATATGATAAAATAGGAAAAAAAATCAAATCCTCTAAGTTTTGCTCTTTAATTATTGCTGAGTACTGCATGCAGAATTTTGTGTCTCTTGAGCTAATTTCTAAAGAAATGAAATAAATAGTGCTGCTAAATCTGAGTACACAATCAGTATTGCATTCAAATAATAAAATTATTTCAACTGCTCATTATTGGAATATTCCTAAGGTAATATGAGCAAACATAGTAATTATTAAAAATATACTTTTGTATTTAATTGTATTGTAAAATATTGGGTGGAATAGATTATAGATTAAGGATTTTCTGAATTTAAGCAACTCTTAGTCTGATTCTTAGTTCTGCAGGTCATTCAGTTTGATATTGAATTTTTTTCCTCAGTTTTCTTTTGGTGAGATATGTTTTATGTTTGGTGAGATATGATTATGCTTTATAGAATGTGAATAGGGTTGTGGTGCTATTAAAGGTGGTATTTTCATCCTGCTACCTCCAATGTAAATTAAAAAAGCCTCACCCTAACAACTTTTGAAACATTAATTTAATATACTTGGAGCTTTGAAGGGAAGATGTATTACTATAATTCTGTCAATATAAGGTATTTGCAAAGTCTCTGAATGATCACAAGAATGGTTCAAAAAGTGGTGTTCTGAAATGTTAAGATTTTAGTACTAGTGTTGTAAAAAATCTCCACAGTCACTTGATAGTTTAGATTCACAGAAGACCTCTAGGATATTCTGAAGATAACCAATATTTTATACTTGGAGCATGGTAACTGTTGTGTAATCAAATCACATAATTAAGGTGTTAATAAGCATTTGGTGGTCCAAAATCCCGATATTTGTTATAAATAAACTGTTATTGTAGTTTTGTTATATGTACACTTAGAGTTTACTTCAGGTTTCGTAGCTGGCATTGTATGTCATAATTAATTCTGCTGTAGGCTTGCCCTTTCCTCCAACTAAGTTTCACCTGTTTAAAATTGTGGAATTGCACATAGCAGTTGGGTTGCTGGCTTTGTCTGAATAGTTGTACCACTGAGTTATGCAAGTACTCATTTTTATCTGTAATTCTGTTTATGCTCAGCATTTGCGGGACAGGATATTTGGGACAATATAGTTGGGGCACTGTACTTAGGACAGTAAACCTGAAAAATGTCTAGACACTGTTCCAGGTAGCCTCTTCCAGGCATCAGGAGGACAATCTATATAATCATTATAATCTGTATAAACAAAGATTAGAAAATATATATCAGGATTTTAATTTTAAGGTATTAAAGTTGCCAGAGTGAAAGTTCAAAACACAACTCTTAGAGAATAAAACTGAATACTGAAAAAAACCCAGTGTCTAGTTTCTGATTTTCTGACAAGGTGGGATTATTCATTGACTGATGCAGATACTTTAGGGAACTTTCACAAACAAAATATGCTGCAGTTCCTTTGTAACATTTCTGCTGCTAAAATACAGAGTGACTCGATTGGATTTTTGGGATTTAGCTCATTACACCCATGATATTTTGTCTGAAGATGGATTACACTTGCTGGATTTTGTCTAATATTAAATTAAAGGACTAGTAACTACCAGGTAGCTTGTCTCCAAGAGCTAGAAAAATGCATACATTCATGTTAGATGTTGTATGACAGACATTACTGTGCTGAGTCAGGTTTTGTTTCACTTTCACAGTTTATTTCTTTGATTAAAAAAGTATATAAGTTGCCAAAATGGTAAATGAGCCTATGGAATGAACTTATCTTTTGGAGCTGGATAAATGGTCTATAATCATAAATTGTTTTGAAAAAGAGTAAAATCCATTTAAAATTAAATTGGGTAAACATGTAGAGGTCTGTAAAGTAAGCTACAAATAAAGGCATAGAAACAGAAAAGTGGGACAAACTCCAAGTTTAAGAATTCAAACTCTTCATGTCTGGGTTTGACTTGATAGAAGTATTTTGAGTATTTGGTTTGAATGAATTAAGATAAATATTTAAAAACTGAGATATGTCAGATATTTAAAACTTGGAAAATTAATTAATTAATAAATAATAGAAGAAGACCACTTTTTTAACTGATTTGCTGCCTTGAAAGTTGTAGTATGGCTTATACTTAACATGATTTGGTGAAACTTCTAAACTCAGTGTCCTGTTGCCCTTGTGGAAATCTACTTTGGATTTATTGATGAAGATCTGTGCATAGTCTTAGAATATCCTGAGTTGGAACGAACACACAAGGACCTGTGAGTTCATCTCCTGATTCTGCACAGGGCCACCCCAAGAACCATACCATGTGTCACAGTATTGTCCAAAGGCTTCTTAAACACTGTCAGGCTTGGTGCTGTGGCCACTTTGCTCGGGAACCCATTCCAGTGCTCCGCCACCCTCTGGGTGAAGAACCTTTTCCTGATATCCAACCTAAGTCTCCCCTGATAAAATTTCAAGCCATTTTCTCTGGTCCTGTCACTGTCACCATAGAGAAGAGATCAGTGCCTGCCCCTCCTCTTCCCTTCCTGAGGAAGTTTTAACTGCAATGAGGTCTCCCCTCAGATTCCTCCAGATGGGATAGATCAAGTGGCCTTTGCTGCTCCTGATACAGCTTCCCCTCAAGGCCCTTTAGAGTTGAACTTGCTTCTTTTGTGTGATATAATATTGTGGGTTAGAGCCAGGTAGTTCCCAGATACCAATCTGTGAGTTCCTTATGTGGTCTGCCACTCCTATTAAATGGTATGTCATTTCAGGGGCCTGGAATCAGTTTGGAGTGAGGAGCTTTTGGTCATGCAAGCTGGCTGTATGTGTGGTTTGCTTCAGTGTGCATGCTTTCAGTTGTAACAACAGAAAGGCATGACATTCCTGGCTATAGCCCCGCCACTTGGTATTGGACGAAAATGTGAGGGCAGGGGAATTGCATAAAGTCTTGAATTATGAAATTCCTTATGAGGGTGCAACTGCTCACACTGAAGGTATGCTTTTTGACTGGTGCAGAAATGCTATTTGAGGTATTCCATAAATAAGCAGCCTTAAGAGAAACAAGTGCCTCTTTCTGTTTCTTAGGTTTTAGAGCCTCATTTATATGTTTGGTGTTTTTTGTTTATTGTTTTTCTTTCCCCCCTCATGCTGTCCTTGTTCAGCTTCTAATAAATGATTTGCCATATAATGGTTCCTTGGAAAATTATTATCGCAGTTACTGTAGCATATCCCTGAAAAAAAATGCATGTTTGGTATTAAGGACTTGTGAAGTCCAAACTATAAGGGTATCTTTCAGGAGGAGACCTGTTAAAGGAGTTAATTAAATGCCATATAGGCAGAAATGACAGGCCTACTAAAACTGTGCTTCAAAAAGTGCTTTATTAGGAAGGAGTTCATATCTACCACCTGGGATTTCTGTCCCCAATAATATGATAGTTTCTTTCCTGGTTCTTTTCCTTCCTTACCGAAAAATAAATTATTACAAAACCAGCACAGTTGCATCAGCACTGAATATTTTTCTGAAATTTTAGGTACTTGTAAATCAGCTTTTTGAAAACTGAGAGCTAGGCCAAACCACCCGCTGGGCTTTGTGAGGACTACACCTAAGTTTGAAAATGTTACACCATTGTGTGATTTGCATCTTAAATAGTGCTTTCAGCTTGGATATTCTTTTCCATTGACTAAAAGTAATTTACTGAAACTGAGAAAGATCCAGAAACAGGATGATCAGAAATATGGAATGGATTTTCTGTGGTGAGACTCAAGTTTTTGGCTTGGGAGAGAGATAGACTGCATGAGACCATAGTAAAGATCTGTAGTTCCAGTATGGTCTGAAGGTAAATGTAATTTAGGTAATTATTAGATAATTAAATAATTTTTCTCAGTATGCACTTGAGCTATGAAATGAAACTTAAAGGTGAAATATTCAACATACACAGAGGAAGATACATCACTTCATATTGTTGATTGTAGAGTGCTTCATCATGAAATGTTTTGGATATCAAAGGCCTAGAAAGATTCAAAATTATGGGGGAAAAATAATCAAACTCTGCAAAGTGCAGTAGTATCCTCTGTGTTTAAAGATTCCTTGGTATGTACATTACTGAAGAATGAGATGGTATTCTGAAAATGTATATTATGAGTTACCCCGAGTAACTCTGTGTATAAGTTACTTACTTATATATAGATACTTGCTGTTAGCAATTGTGGAGATTGGTTAGGTTCTTGATTACTTGCTTTTAGATTGCTGGACGCTGTTACATGCTGCTTCCAGTTAGGGTGATGGATTTAATACCTGTGTTTTAATTAATAAAAGGTAGAAACTCTTGAATCATGTGTTGCAGATAAAAATGAGAAAAATACTTTTTCTGTAGGTTTTTTTTTTCCTTGCCCTTTGTCCCAGATCACTTATTTCAAGATGTTTTTCATGCTTTGAGCCTGGTGTGGGAGAAGAATGTCTAGGGAATGAATTCAGGTAATTTTTCAGTTCAAAATTTATGGGCTCAAATTAATCCAATTTATAGTTTTGAAACATTGTTGCTGTAGGGTGGTATCAGACATAGAAATGTAAACTTGAAGTGAAGCTTGCAGACTACTCAGAGCTTTGTGGTAAAATAGAGGTGGTTTCAGGATCTTCAGAATATGGTTATCTGCCCAGATTCCTGATTTCTTAAGTTTGTATAATCTATTAAAATCTTCAGTACTCCTAACATTTATAAACTTGAGTTTTTCCAACTTGATGATGGTGGGTATCTGAGGAATACATAGCTAACCATGGGATTTGGCCTCCTATCACAAATACACAGCATTATGTTCTATGTATTTATTTCCACTGTTAATAAAGTCAAATAACCTATACAGATTTGGAATTCCTGATAGATAGGATCCCTTTTGAAGGTACATAAAGTAGGCAGACATAATTGCCTGCAAGTTTACTGTTATTAAAGGAACAATTCAGACATAAGTATGCAAAGCCGAATTACACTGAGAATTTACTACTTGCATGCTCAGTAACAGTTGAACATGCAAACTGTGCTTTTATGTTTCCAGTTACCTGAAAGTGCACTAATGCAGGATTTTGTGTTTTTGAATTTGCTTTGCTGAACAGTACAGGGAGTTGGATGGTACCTACTTACAGAATATATTAACAACTTTTAAAAAGTTGTGAATCTACCCATGGAGTTTTTGCTTATAAGTAAAATTGCTGCTGCAGCTATTATAGATTAAGACACAATTTTCTACTACTTGCTTCCTTTCCAGCTTGTGCAGAGCTGGTGGTGCAAACATGTCTATTCTGCAAAACAGCTGCAAAAAAAAAATTAAAAAAAAAAAGCTGGGGCTTTCTGTACATGCCTTACTCTGGACAAGTGTATTTTCGTCTTGTTATCTACTGGAAAAAAGTTCCCAGGATGAGTTCTTTCGCAAATACTTGTTGTCCCATAGTTACTGTGGGTGAAAAGGAAAAATATGTGTTTTAGTTAATTTATCTGGGAGAAGTGGTGACTTCTCACACTGTGGACATTTGATTATTTTCCCCTCTTCCTACTTCTTTTTTCTTTTGCTGGAGCTTGCTTTATCTAATTTGTTTAATTTGGATAGTGCAATAAAGCTTGTGGACACTGCAATTCTATTTATTAGAGCACACAGAATAAAATAAACTTATCTTTCAAAATATGTTCACATTAATTTATGATTTAGTGGCCTATGGTTATTTATTGCTTTTCCATGTTAGCTAATAATTTTGTGTTTAGCAGGGTAGATGTAGTCTGTGCTTTTCCTTTTTTTTTTTTTTTTTTTTCCAACAGAGCTTTCATTAGAGGAGACTGCCCAAAGGAGGCAATCAAGAGATGCCTCACAGAAGGCATCTTTGGGAGAACTGTTTTGTCAAGTCTTGTGTAGTCTGGATCCATAAAGTTCGGATTCCCCACTGATGTGGGTGGATTTCATAGTACTGGTTAGTTTATTTTAGACTAGAAGCAAAAAGAAGCGTATAGCCCTCAGAGCATAGTATTAAGGTGGAGAAGAATATTGTAAATAGCAAAAGTTGGTTTAATGTAGTGAAGGCTACAGGTGTTTTGCCTTTTAACTAACTGCAAATTAACACATGCTGTTTTTCTAGTGTGTTTCATTCTGATTTAGTATTTTCTAGTTGTGTCAGTTGGTGTCTTGCTTGTAAATTGATTAAACACAGTTGCTAATTTAGGTTTCTATTTTCTGTATCAAGTAAATGGAACTTGGAAGATAGTTTCCAGTTCCGGAAATAATGTATTGTGCAGTCTTCTGAGGGCATAGAAGATTCTGCATGGAGGATCAGTGTTTAACACTTTAACTAATAGATTTTATCTAGTATTCTGACAATTGCAACAGTAGGGCAAGTTGTGGACATTAAAAAGAAACAGTTCAATGTTTTGGCAGTGGAGGCTGGAAATTTAATTTGTAAATTTGTAAAATTTAATTTGTAAAAGCAAGCTTTAGTTGACTGTGGTGGGGTAGAGAGATCTTTTCCTTTTCTTAGGATATAGAAGAAACAATTATGTAGATTTTGCAATTACCAAAAAACATGTGAAATATGTTATTAAGCATATAATATACACTTCTGCTCTTTAGTATCAGATTTGTCATGTCTGTACAAGCCATGTACTTCAGATTTTGCAGGATTTGTTTAAAAGAGCACTTTTCCTATCATCATAACTAGTGAAATGCATTTGCATCTTGGATTATGTAAATAATTATAGCATTAATGAGATTTAATATTGCTGTGTGTGAGCTTTTCTAGCATTGAACTCTGGTGTTTTTAGTTCATCAGATTTCTTGGGTTACATACTGACACAGATGTGGATGATTGAACTTTGCTTACCATGTTTTCACTTCTGCAGTTTTAAGACTAATGTAGCATTAATATTTCTCTGGCTGATGATTTGAGGGTTTTAACAAGGCAGTACAATGGCTTTAAACATTCCAAAAGAAAAAGGTTCTTTAACCTAGTTATTAGCTTGACAACTTAGCTCTTTAGCTGGCAACTTTGGAGAAACTACATGCTTGTATTTTATTTATATTCTGAATTAATAAGACACTTTAAAGACATAGGCAGACTACTTGGTCACCAAGAAATTGGAGATTTATGGACAGGCTGTGAAGTTTATTGGATCAGGTTCATAGCTTGGGCTTGTTTGGCTACAGCTTTTCCATGACTAGCTAAAAAGCTTCTTTTAATGTTATGTAAAGTACTAATGTATTATAATTTGAATGATGTTTGTTCACATTTATTCACACTACTCTTTGTTTTTATAGGTAATGATGGGCATCTTTCTCAGCGTGCAGTACTGTCTTGCAAGGGGACAGAAAATGTCTGATTACAGTGCTGATATGAGGGACTAAAAATAACTGTAAAATTTCTGTGTGTACATATTACTTGTCTTTTTAGTTTAAGAAGTGTAGCCTGGGCATATTTGCCTTCTTTTTATAATTTTGTATTTACTAATATTTTGCACATTTTCATTGTGTAGTAGTAAATAAAAGCTCTGTGAGTTTTATTTCTTACGTTGTACAGCTTTGTATCATCACAAAATAGCTAGTTACATATACAACTAAATGCAATAATTAAGTCAGCAATAATATGATTGCAGTGCAGATTTTGCATTAGAATGTCTCCTAGTAGCTGTAATTTTGTTTGCAAAAGAATCTCTGAAGGCCTCTTAACTATTACACTGGAGTATATATTATGTTGTCTTGTCTTAATGATTTGGCTAGGGTATAACTGAGTTTTTGCATGTGAGAAAAAACCAAAAATAGGCATTGTTTGGAGAAAGAATGTAGGACTCTGGAGTTCCACAAAGTCCTTGAAAGAATTACATGTTGTGTTAGAAGTTAATAGAGTTGAATTGGAAGGCCAACATTTTCTGGTTAGTTTGTAGCATAGCATGATTGTTTGCTTTAAATTTAAACCCTGTACTTGTGCTTACTGTTCCAGATTGGTGTTTGTAGAATGTGTAGTTTGTGTAATGAAGAAATACAATAATGAATTTGCGAAACAGATTTAAGGAGTTACAGCTGATAGATAGATCACAGTTGTAAAGGTGGTGTTGAATTACTAAAAAATCATAAAATTAATAGAAACATCTAGTGGACTTCTAGTGTGGCAAATTCTGCATAGCCTTTTTGATCTTTCTGTCACTTAATCTAAAGATGTTACATAGTCAAATCTTCTTAAGGAGTTCTTGCAAACATTGAGCTTATCAAGGAGTAGCTTTACCCAGTAAGTTATATGAGATGTTTTTAACTGAGGAAGAACTGTTACACAAAAGCATGGATCCAACAGTTTATTTCTGCTGAAAGTAGCATAGCTGGCTGGTCTGTGTGCACTGCTTAGGGACCTGGACACTAAGATAGATGGAAGCTGATAGGAAAAAGATCTGTGAAAGGCAGGATTTGTACTGTTTACACTGCAATGAAGCTGGGGAAATATTCAGCCTTTCCAGTGCTCTACACATCTTCATAATTAGTTGAAAGTTATTAATTCTGCTTGTGATACAGATTGAGGTTCATCGCTGTGTGATATGTTGCATGCTTGAGCCTAGTCTTCCATTATGAAGAGATAAGGGAATAATCTTGTTAATATCTTCACAAACAGGATTTTAAGAGTTTGGTAGCCAGGCCAGAATGCTGATGTGTGAAAGTTAGCATGAGTTAATAATAGTTTATTAGTTTGATTAACAATCCTTAAATTAAGTGAATTTCTTCATTGTGTCCAAGTGCCAGGGTATATTCAGTTCATTTGGTACATGGCTGTTTTTAAAGCAGCTCATCCATTAAAACTTACCAGTTTTGGTGAGATGTTTTGGTTAAGAGGAATCTTTATCATGCTAATTTATGCAATAATAACTTTGTTGTGCCTGGTGCTTGAAATCAGACATTGGCCAAAATAATCCTGCAGCTTTTCTCATAGCTGAACCACTTGGATAAGTCTCTTTTTTGTCTACTTACCCTTTTGCATAAGGAATATAGGAAATCAGATATATTTCAAACTTTTACCCCTTCACATTAAAAAAAAAAATTCCAGGGAAGAGTCTCAGGCTTAAACTGAAACTGTGGTTTCTTATGCTCTTCTTCCATAGAGAAAAACAGGATTGAAAGGTTTATAAAAGGTTTCCTTTTGATGCTGACTTTCTGTATGCATAATTTAATTTCATATGTTTATATAGCAACTGAAAGTTAATTAGTAAAATAAATCAGTTTATGCTTTTGGAAATGGGCTTCATCCGTCATGTAGTGAAAGGTGATGCAGGTGAAATCTGACACTGTGTGCTTGTGTGAGTTGGCAGAATTAATACTAATTTGTGTGTTTAGCTGGTACAGGGCTGTGTTTGGGATTCAGTATGAGAATAATGCTGGTAACACACTGATGTTTTGGTTGTTTCCAAGCAGTGCTTAATCAGTGTTTTTCACTCTTCCAGTAAGGGGATGCACAAAAAACTGGGAGGAAGCTGACCAGGAGAGATGATCTGAACTGGCCGAAGGGCTGTTCAATACCACATGCCCAGTGTATATAACATGGGTGAGTTACCCAGAAGGGTGGCTGATCACAGTTTTGTTTTGTGTATCACCTGGGCTGTTTTAGGTTTTGTCTCTCTCTCTCTGTGATAACAATAAATAAAAAAATACTTTGTTTCACTTATTAAGCTGTTCTTAACTCATGAATATTTACTTTTTTCCTGATTGTCCTTCCAATCTCACTATGGATGGGGGAAGTTAGCAGCTGTGTGGTACTTAATTGGCAGTTTGGCACCCAGTGTTTGGCATGAAGGGTTGAGGTAACCAGAGACCTGATTAGAACATGTTGGAAGAAATTTGTTACAAGCAGTTTTTTTGTAAGGTTAATGAAGCATTTTGTGAAGGGCAGATGGAACATGGTAATTTATACTTGGAAATACAACACCTTCTGATCTGAAGGTAATGTGTATCTCTCACTTGCCTAAAGATCAGTCCTTTCTTGAGTACTGTATCCTGGTATGAAATAAAAATTACTTTCTTTTAGTCAGTCTCAATGTAGAAATGGAAATCAGAGGAAATGCTGATATTATGTGTATAGTTTACTTGCGTTTTTCTCTGTTGAAGTTTTCAGAGAATGAGCAGAAATATAATCCTGTTGTTAAGCTGCTGATGGTGTGAACTAGAAAATCTAAGTGCTCTTCCTCTGTATTGGCAGGGTAAGTGGGAAGTGAATTTTAAATAAGTGGTTGTTGTGGTTTAATGTAGTTTAGTTTTTAGTTAAGGAAAAAAATCCATGAGCTACAGAAGTGATTCCCTGTAAGGACCGTGGCAGCTTCCTTCAGACCTGACAGAACTAATCTGCTGATTAGTTTTGAATATTGACATATTTTGAATATTTTCATGAATATTTTTCCCTTGTAACTTATGGAATGCTTTGGAGGGGTGTAGTGTTCTGGCCACAGCTCTAAGCAAAAGCACCAGTGTTGAAGCAAGCAGATGTTGAAGTAGCTGTGATCTAATGAGAAGCTTGAATAGGGAGAAATGAGAGACATGAGAAACCTAGCCCCAGGGATGAGAGAAGAAATCCTCTGTTCCCAGAATTAAGAGAACTTTTGTTTCTCTGTTAGAACAGCTCATCCTTAAAATTGTACCCTGGTAAACTGAGATGACCTATGGTGGTAGTTGTGGGAAAATTACCAAACCATGGGAGGGACCTTCATGATTGCAGATTTCCCGGTGGCTGCTTGCTGTTTGTGAAAATTAAAACCACGGCAGAAACTGTTTCTTGTGGAAAAGTCTCCATGGCATGGCAGGAGAGACTCCTCTCCCAAAGTGAACTGAAGAAACAATATTTTAAAAGTGGTAAACTGACTGAAAATAACGAATTTGTCTCTTCACATTGTCAGTAGGAAAAGAAAGAAGAGTTGGGGGAGAAGTTTTCTGGAGGTATATTCTGATTTCTTACAATTTTTTCATTTTTCTTTAAGGTTTTGAGCCTGCTTTGCTCTCCTCCTAATCCTTATCTTGCAGCAGAAAATGAGTAAATAATTCTAGTGGGTGCTCTGGCATTTGGCCAGCACTACATCCAGTACATTGGTTTTCTCTGTTTACTGAATGGAAGTAGTGATATTTTATCAAATGTAGCTTTGTTACTCTGGGTTGTGCCTGTGTGATGAAACTCTCTAGACGGAGAATGTGCAGATGGATCTGCTCAGTAAGATGCTGGGTTAACTTGAGAAAACATACTGCAACATCAGAGGTATGGACTGGACTGTGTTCTTGTCATTTACAATAGTAAATTTGTTCTGGGTAAAGGCGTATTTTCAAAGGAGTAAGGATAAAAAGCAAACATTTATTTTGTCCCTTTTATACTAGCCTGGGAAGATAATGTTAGATACTTTTTTCCTGTTTGAAACCATGTATATTGGGTGTCAGAATTGATTTTACAGGTTATTCTTGACAGTGTATGTTTCTGTTCTTTTTTTTTTTTTAACAGTTGGATTGAAATTGAACCAGAATGGCTGCTGTTATCTCAGATAGTCCTCCAAACCCAAGCTGCAAAATCATGACTTTTAGACCTTCGATGGATGAATTCAGAGAATTCAACAAATACTTAGCACACATGGAATCACAAGGTGCTCATAGAGCTGGAGTTGCAAAGGTAAACATCTATAACATTGAAGAAAAATGTTCCTAATACATTATCTCCCATTACTTGTATTTTGCTGATTACAAACCTGACCTTTTTATTATTTAATTCTTTTTTCCAAATGATTTTCAGGGAGTAGGTAATGCTATGTTACTATTCTGAGAAAGAGCCTTTCAGTGTCTCTGATATTTCATATAGTCTAATGAAAATGATGCATACTGTTTTCTCTCTAACTGTAAATTGTTTAGAAGTTTACAATAGCAAAATAGGATTTATTTCTAAGTAGATTTAAACTATTTTTTGTCATATCTGAATAAAGCAGGGAGTTGATAGTATAAATTAAAGTAGTCCTGATATACCCAGTGTTGAACTTGATGTTTTAGGGTTGTGTAAAGCTTTCTGGGACAAATAATCCCACTTCATTGAGGCAAATGTAAAAATGGGAAGGCAGTGCTTGAATGGAAATTGTTTTCCTTTTAATGGTGATCATGTTATGTTGTTGTTGACATAATTTAATGATACATCATGTAATTGTTTATGCTGTATCTGTTTTGCCACTTTTCAAACCAGAAGAAAATAGCACGAGTCTACAAATACCAGCTTAGTTACTGTAAATACTCTGTGGGAATTGCTATCTCCATCACTGGGGTTTGCAGCTAATGTTATGTGGTCAAGACATTTAAAATCGGAGCAAGAAGGAACAAAACTTGAAATTCTTGGTTTCTCCCCTGCCCACTCCTACCTCCTGCTTCCTGTGATGCAAAACAAAACTGAATTCCTCACTCTTTGAAAACCTTGTAGGTTGTGGGTTTTTTGTTTTTCATTTCAACTCAGAGAGTATATAGGTTATATTCTCAAATTTTCTCTGCAAACAGAAGTAGAAATGTGATAAATAGGCAAGAGTGGAAAGTCTCAATTTTTCCCATGTTCAGCTATGTTCTGGAACCTGTGAGTCTATGGGGATGATGTGTTGCAGTCCTTTAATCTTGAACAGAAAACTTCATTGTAGTGATACCTTCTTGCTTGGTTGAACACCAATTAAAGCACCTCTTGCTGTTTTCAGTCTGTCAGTAACTTGCAACACATTACTAGGTTGTCTTGAGAATTTTATATGCTATTTTTCACTATATTTTGATAATATCTCAAAAATTTATAAATGAAAATTAACCAAGTATATTTAAAAACAAATCAAGTGAATAATTAATACTGAAAAAGTTTAAGGGACATTTTCTGAGTTTCAGATATTGGGTTTAAAATAACAGGGAAAAAGTACCAGTTTTGATAGTAATAGAAAATTAACTTACAGGGAACCAATTTTTTTAAGTTCAGGATGGACAGTCTCAGGTATGAATGCAAGAACAATAACGACTACCAGAAGACACTGCATGCATTTTGCAGAAACAGGAATTTAAGCTCTAAATGGAGAGCACTGTCAGAGTAGGCATACCCAACACAACAATTTGGGTCAAATGTGAACATGTAAGGGGAGAAGTCCTGTTACCTGTGTAGAAGAATATATGTGTGTAAATGGGGATGAAATGACTGTAAGGCTTGCACATATTGAAGGAAGGAAGGAGTATGGGAAATAATATGTTAAAAAACTGCAGCCATTACTGAAGTTCCTAATACTATGTCTGAAACAAATAATTAAGGTATTAGACAAACAATATCAAACCATTTCCAAAGCAGATAACGTACTGTGGCATCCTTTGAGCAAATCAGCAAAAAATTGCCATTAATAGCTTTTGAAAATCTGAAATGAGCTTTAGGCATAGAAAATCTATTTTAGTCTTACTGTTACAGAGGATTTTATAGTTAAAAAGGAAGACAAAGGCTGAAAACAGTGGGGCAAATAACAAACAAGGGACAATAATAGATTACTTGTCTTTACTGAAGAATGAGGTGTTTTGAAAACTCAGGCTGCATTAATACAAAGCAAAAGAGTTAGTTAATTTGCAGTCACACTGGCAAGTAGAAAAGTAATTTCAGAACACTGTGCTGAAAACAGATACTGGCAAGTGCAAGAAAAACAGTTTGCAGATGAGTTGGGGAGAAATAGTTGCATAGAAGTTGTAGCCAGTGCAATTCAGAACCAGATCTGTGGGAGATTAGTAGTATATGAAGTGGATTTAACAGAAATGTATGTGCTGATAGCACTCTGCTTTAACCTCAGTAGTACTGAAGTGCAGTCTTCATGCAGGAGACTCACTGGTATAACTAAGACATCCCTATCTAAAACCCTATCACACTAAATGATGTTAGACTGTATTAATATGCTTATGATCTTTGATAAATAAATAAATATGTAAATAAAAAAGCCTTGACTTAGGCTTTTCCTTTTTCATATTTGAGCATTCAAAAACATGATTGATGAATTTGATCTAGTTTACCCATTGGATAAATCTAACTTGCTTGACTTTGAAGAGGCTTTTTTTTACTAAAGGAAATATGAGGATGCTTCAGTTGTACAGGTCAGAGGTAGAAGCACAGAGACCCAGTCATTGTTTCCAACTGTTACACTGGCTAGCTGTATGTTGAACGTGATGTATTAACATCTTCAGTCCTTTTCCTCGTCTTCATTAGAAAATGCAAATTCTTTGGGGCAGGAAGTTTATTTTTATCTTCTTAATTGTTTTTTTTTTGCATATTGGTTCCCCACAGAATTCACTTATCTAACCAGCACTCTAATTACAGCAGTAATAAACACATGCCATTTAGCTGAAAGGGGATATTTTGAACCTGTATTCACAAAAAAATTTGTATTGCTTAAAGCATACTGACCTTGAACTAAATAAGATAATGCAAATTTTGCTTTTCAGTATTCATATATTTGAGCCAAACCTCCAACTTCATGCTTAATAATCATGAAAATGGAAATCTCTATGCACATACTTGATTTCTATGCACATATTCCGAATGCATGAGTTCTCTGCTTCCAAACTAACATATTTTGTTAACATGCATATAATTTAAGAGTTCTGTGAAAGAAATAAGTAGGAATCACAAGATGATTGGATTACTTTTTTTCTCTAAAAGCAACCAACATTAAAACTTGCTAAGTAGTTCTTGTACAGCGGAAATCGTGTGGAAGCTGAGAGGAAAAAAGGTAGTTGCCTCTGTGTAAAAACTAGATAAAAAAACCTGTTTATGTATAAAATTAAAACATTAGCTATGGAAGTATGTTACTACTAGATACATTTCCTTTGGCTTGATGTTTGTCTCTCACTGTGTGCTTTTATCACTAATGGTCTTGATTGGATTTCTCTGGATTGTCTTGAGTACATTAACATTACAATAATATGCCTATTCGAGATTGTTCTCCAAAGGCAGCAGATGATTTTAGGATCTCTCTTTTTTAGAAGTTTATTACTTTCTTGGAGATATGAAATAGTGAAATTTCTAATGGACACTTATAGATGGAATCCTAAAATGCTTGTAAGAAAACAGCCTAGCTTTGTAGCTTATGGACAGCCTCATATTGATCCCATTATTAAAAGTATTAGAGATACCTCGACCTGAATTACGGTGTAGACAAGAGCATATGCTGAAGTCAAAAGTATGGGTTTTGTTTAACAGTAAATGGAGAGATAGAAAGAAATGGAAAAGGAGAGGGGGAAAGGGGGAGAGGGAGAGAGAGACAGGTTAACTAGAAATACCACCACTCTGGTTTCCAGCTACATCTTCACCATCTTTTTCTGGTCTTGTTGGTGGTGAGGGTCCCCCAAAACCCACAGAATTCAGTAGATAAATATACATTTGGGCCAGGTGGGAATGCCCGGTAGCTCACCTCAGTGGGGGCAAGTTTGATACTGCCTCTCACAACAGACTTTGTATCTGTTGCATCCCTTAGCATCAGGAGGGAGTCAGATGGCTTATGACACCTTCTCAGCTGCCTTTCACTGAATGCCCTGTGTATGTGGCAATCCAGGGGTGGGGGGATTTGCAACTGAGTCAGTAGAGTGTAAGGGAGGATGGGTGTTCGCTCCTTCTGACCAGAGGTTATACCACACCCCCAAAATTTCTCCTTCTCTGCAGTGGGGGAGTGTGAGCAAACCTGGTGTCAGCAGATGGCCTGTGGGCTCTGGCCTCCCTCACCCTAAAGCCAACCAAGGCTGATTTTCAGGACAGCTGCTGGGTTTGGCTTTCTTGTGGATGCCTTATTCTCCCTCAGCTCTGCCTACTTCTCCCTAGACCTGAGATAATTGAACTATAGTGTCTTATCTTTCCTTAGGTGTTTTAACTCACAGTCCAAAATTCCAGGTGTATTCAAGGAGGGGTGGTCTTAGGTGGGCACAGCTTCTTTATACAGTTTTACCATAATGGGCAAAAAGTCCTTCAGAACAATGTTTAAGCCTTTAACGATAACATTTCAGTCTTTTATGCTACCTCAAAATTATGAATTTATTATTAAAATAATATTATTGATTTGTTGTATGTTTATAAAAGCTGTACTACTTTGTTGTAAGATACTTTAAAAGTGTCCAAGCCAGTGTTTGTGGAAATTTGATTTGAGCATAGCAGAAGAATGAAAATAGTGAGTGGATCCAAAAACATACCATTAAGCCTTTAGACAAGTAAAAGTTCAAAAACTAAACCAGACCAAAAAGGATATTTTAAAAATTTTTGTTGCTTTGTTTTAGAAGTGATACAGTTTCATGTTGAGAGTTACCTGTTTTCTGCTGAAATAATACATGCATGAAATATTCAAAATTACCCAGCCTGTTAAAGAACATTGGTATGGCTACAAGCTTCTTTGAAGTTCTTAATGATTTCTTTTGCTACAAATATAAAATCTGC
Source organism: Cinclus cinclus (assembly GCF_963662255.1). NCBI lineage: Eukaryota > Metazoa > Chordata > Aves > Passeriformes > Cinclidae > Cinclus > Cinclus cinclus. Next base: position 56,813,960 of record NC_085084.1, on the reverse strand, counting down.
TGAAGAGTTTTCATAGAGTGTGGGTAGTTCTGTGGTATTTGAAATAAATGTGTTAACTTTACAGCTGGTTAATCTGCACATAGCTTTAATCTTCAATTATGAGGATTAAATAATGTAATTATAAAAGCTAATGTATCTAAATTAGTGCACACTCTTTAATAGAGTTGTACCCTGTAGTTTTAGGGGGAATAAATTGAACAGATTCTGAAATCTAAAACTGCTGTATTTATTTCACTATTCAGTAAAAAAAATAGAGTTATACATACTGTTTATGCCAAATAATGTTTAGACAGGGGACTGACAGGTTTTTTTAGGATTTTTTATTTTAATTGAGGACAAAAATTTTAGATCTTTGAATCTTTAGTTGTGTAAAAGACACCTAAGATCACTGAGTCCAGCTTTTGATTTAGCACCTACATTTTCACCTCTAAACTGCATTTCCAAACATGCAACATCTGCACATTTTTTTAACACTAAACATAGGACGTTTATGATGATGTCATGATTTGCAAACTGTCAATTTTAAGGCTTTCTGATTGTAAAAAATTTGTCAACTGTTGCTGTAAATGTGTATTTTTGCACAGTTGTCTGTGAATTGCTGTAGATTGGTGAGTTGCTGCTTGGGAATTGAGGTGATAGTGTGCATGTTTTGAATGGGTTTTTATAGTGTCTAGGACCAATTACAGTATTAAGTAAGCAAATGTTCCTTTGGTCACATGGGCATATTCAACTGTTCTTTTCATTTTTTTTCCAGGATGTTTTGAATTGTTATTGCAACTGTAATGTTCTCTCTTGTTTTCTGGATTTTAAGGTTATCCCACCAAAGGAGTGGAAGCCAAGAAAACATTATGATGATATTGAAGATTTAGTGATTCCTGCTCCAATTCAACAGATGGTCACTGGCCAGTCTGGACTTTTCACACAGTACAATATTCAGAAAAAGCCCATGACAGTGAAGGAGTTCAAGAAGCTGGCCAACAGTGACAAGTATGTACTCTTGCTTAGTAAGACAAATACTTATCTTCACATGTTGTGGTTTCTTTGAATTATGCAAGATGGGTGATTTCTTTTACTTTCTTCCCTGTCTCTCAAGGTATGGAAAGGCACCACAATGTGAATATTGTTTTTATTTATGTTATTGAAAGCATCTGATACCAAGGCAGCAAGAGCATCTAAAAAAACGGAGACATGATGCTTTCTTCTCACTTTTTTCCTTTATCTTCCATAAGATGTAGAAAATAGTGAAGATAATACAGATGTGCATCTGAGTTTTAATTTGATTACACCTATTAATGTTTAATTCACAGATACTAGAATGGCCTATCGCCTTGTAATTCTGAAAACTGATATCTTTTATAATCAATCTAGAAGCTTTTGTGTTAATCTGAGAGAACTCAATGGTATCTAGTGAATGTCAGTGAAATGGTTATGACAAGATGAATATTATGGGAGGGAGGGAAGAAAGGAAGGGCTGAGCAGTGTACTGAAATGTTTCAAACTGTTGAGCCTTCCAAGAAGAGGGAATTGATAGAATGAATTCTTGTCTGTCATTTTGGCCATGTAAAAAGAATATATTTTACTTGACTGTCTCCTCAAAACTGAGTGGAAATAGTTCCTGGAAGATGAGTCAAAGGATCTTAGAAAGAAATTATATTTGAATGAGGGAAGATAATACTGCCACACTTTGAAGGCAAGTTTCTATTATAGGTTAATTAAGAAATTAGGTGTAAGAACAGAAGCTGTTATCAAGATCAGAAAAAACTAGGACATGTAAAGCTTTTGAGGAGGCTCTTCAGCGAATGTCCCATAGGATCCACGCCTTCATGATACTGCAAAACTGATAATCCTTTCCCCCCCCCCAGTTACAATGCATAGCACGTATATATTACTTGTGCAAAATTAAGTTTAGCACACAGTATTCTGTCTCTGGTAATTGGAAATGGGAAACTATTTTGTAGTTCTGAGACTGATTTGTTTAGTAAATATTAGAGGCGAGAGTAAATCATAAGACCTACATGGTATCTGATATAATTTTCAATAATACTTTTTCATAGATTTTAAAGTTTAGATTTTATTAACCCATAATAAATTGAGATACACTAATTTATTAAAATAGTTAATTAATACAGAAATGCTGGGAAGTTTTTAATATGTATCATAGTGTTCATTAGGTTTATTATGTTCATCATGGAATATATTTTGGAAGTGTTTCTGGTTGGAATTTGTATTGTTTTTCTTGAAATCAGATGGCAACCTAATTTCACATGCAAGTGAGGAGCTGGGAGGACTTCCTGTTGATTACTAGCTGTAGGTCTTTCCAAATATTTGTCGCTGCTCTGGAGAAAATGTGTCACATAACCTTCTATGACGCTCTTACTGCAGTTGGTATTTCTTAAACTGTCAAATTTAAGAAAGCTTCTGTTCTCCCATTACAATAATTTTGTTCCTTAAAGGAGACGACTTCTCTGTTAAAGACTTTTTTTTTTTTTTTTGAGTATTAGGATATTATCAGTTTCCTTTGGGTAAGAGAGAAGGGCCATGAACATCTAAATTAAATCATAGTTGATTTAATCCTTTGATCCTCTAAGAGGATCATGTGTACTCAGTCTAATGCATTTCATCTTTCATTTGTTTAGACATTGCAGCTCACCAATGAACCAAAGTGCTTCTCTACTTGACCTGTGGGAAATAGGAGCATATCTGCATCTTGTAATCAAGAAGTTGATGTGTGCATGTTACTCAGGGCCAAACAGAAATACAATCTGCTTTAGTTAAGATGTGTTTTGCTAATTTGTTTTTTTTATCTCTTTTCAGAGTTATTACATTATTTAAATGCACTTGGTCTCAGTGTTGTACGTTTGGATTTTCTTTCAAGTTGTTCAAGTGTAGCATACTGGCAGTTCTACTATGAAACTGTAGTTCTCAGAGTTGCAGTAATGGGGGAAGTAAGTTTTCTTTTCTGGAGACTTAAATATGGAAATACAGAGGTCTGACAAAAGATCCTGAGGCAAAGCTGTTGATAGATGTTTATTATTGTAGTGTGCTTGTGTGGTGCTCCAACAAGATTTTGAAAGGTTACATGAATAACCTTTTATATAAGTGTATTGAAGCATGTATGTGTGTGTTATCTATCTTTTTGCTGTTATAAAGGAGTAAAAAGTTCCCTTAAATACTTACTTTCTCTGCATCATAGAATTTTTTTATCAGCTGTTTGAAACAACAGCTTTTCTTGAAAGATTTTTCTGGGGCAGGAAGAAGAGAAGAAAGTATTGGTTTTGCCTGTGTGGGCTGCATGGCTGAATTAGTTCACATTGTTCTGAGACAGGCTTGTACAGGACCTATATCTGAGTCTTGTCAGAGCTTGTAGTGAGGTAGGAAAACAATAAATACTTCTTAATTGTGTTTTTTGTATGTGTGTTTTTTAAATGAAAAGAAATAAAAGGGAGCATGGGTGGTACATGGACTGATCTGCTGCTGGAGACTGAAGCAAATGTTATGTGGGTTGGTGGATGACTTCAGTTACTGTAGCTGTCACGTAGGAGGTTCCCATGATATGGTTAAGAATTTAGGACATCTGGTAATTCTTCTGTTTCCAAGAATTTGAAATACAGTGACTTCATCTACGAGGTTCAGAAGCACAGTAAAGGCAATTGCTGAAAGATGGTGATGAACCTTTGCCTACCTCTTTCTCTGCAGATACCGCACTCCAAGATATGTAGACTATGAAGATCTGGAGCGTAAATACTGGAAGAACTTGACTTTTGTGGCACCAATTTATGGAGCAGATATCAATGGGAGCATTTATGATGAAGTATGCATAGTTTTTTTATGAAGTTTTATTCCTTCCAGCCCTGTTTTAAAGGGTACTCTGCTTAGAGGATACACTCTTGCTTTGTGACTGAGAATCTGTTTTTTGAAATCTTTGTATTAACTCTTTAAAGCCTCCAAGCAAGGCTGAAATTATCTCTACATCTGCAAGAGTCAGACAGTTCTGTCCTTAGACAGTAGGATATTGCTACTCTTCCTGATCATGACTACTCTTCCCTTTCTTCACTTCAAACTCTCCAGAACTCTGAGATTCCTTCCTACTTGTTAATGTTCTAGTATGTATGTTTCCTGTGTGTATCTGTGGAAATTGAGAGATATTTTAACTAAGTTTTACTTTAAAATTAAAAGATGGACACTTTTTTATCTCTTCTACTGAGGAATATTCATGCTTGGAATGTCTGCAGTTTCCTGGAAATGTAATTACTTATATTGTTTGCCTTTCAGTTAAAACAGATGAAATTAAAATTTCACAAGGAAATTAATTTTGCTGGTTACATGCAAAGATCTCCATGGGTAACAAAGGGACTCTTAAAACAGATCTCATTATCAGAAAAATTACAGAATATCCATTGATATCAGTTAGGCTATATAAGTAAGACAGGACCTAGATTTCTTTAGAGAAAGCACGTTCAAATTCTCTTGTGTGTCCACATAGCTACTTTACAAAATCAATTAGAAAATAATTTAAGAGTCTGATTTGGAATCTTTTTGTGGAGAGACATTCTAGGTGGCTGTTGCTTTGTGAAGACCAACACAAGACATAGAAAAATAGTGTTTCAAGAAATAGAAGTTCACCCTTTTTCTTCTTTGATCTTTGTGCCTTTATTCTTGGCAGACAGTGCCTTATGGTATAATTTTTACGAACGTACGCTTTTTTTTTTGATTGTGTTTGCTTTCATGTTTAGTATCTTGGTTTACTCTTGCATGAGCAGTGTTTCCAAAGAAAAGAGAAGGAATGCAATAATAAGCAATTTGAGAGTGCTGACTGGTCAAAGGGAACATGAGGGATTTCCTTCTTACTCAATTAGACTCTTGGGAAGAGGAGGAAGGCAGGTCAAAGAAAAGCAGCATTTAAGGATCCTAACTCAGATGTGTGTAAGAGAAGGAAACAAAGCACTGAAAATTGCAGTGACTGGGGAAGAAAGCAATAAAAGGTATAATAAAGATACCTTGATACCTGTAATAATGGGTATAATTTAAAAACAAATAACAAAGGAGAAATGTTAGTGAAAGGACTTGACATTAAGGAATGCGAACAGATTGAGCACTTAATGTGACAGCCAGGTGCTGGTGTACAACCGAGGAAAAGAAGGAATATACTTTAGTACCAAAGTGTTGGTGAGAAAGTTATGATCTGCTGATCAAAACGTTGTCTCCTCAGAATAATTTTGCCGCAGTTGATTTTTGGCCAGCAGATGGTGTACTTGCACAAGTAATATTTTTCATGTTGTGGTGCTTGAAGACACTGTTAAGAAGGATCTTTTTGATTTTTGAAATTGGAGGTTGTTTTCATGTCTTCATTCAGTTTCCTTCTGGTTTGTGATTATTTGGGGAAAGACGATGAATACAAATCACTGACATTTTGGGCAGCATTCAGGAGAAAGTGTATGGTGGGATTAATTTGTCTTGGTAGCCTATTTGCAAGAAACTAACAAATGCTTACTTTTTACTAAATACATATTGTAGAAAACGGTGTGTTACAGATGTTACATTTGAGGTAAATATCTGACAGAATTCCTGGTAAAAAAACTACTAGGAACCTAAGGAAAATGTGATACAAACGTGTATGAGGGCTATCAAAATTAGTGAGAAATTGTCCTGTGCTCTGTGTATCAGTTTAACAGTTCACCAATTACATTTTCTTTTCCACTTAGTGACACTCAATTTTATATTTAGACATTTGAATCCAAAGCATGATGGAGCCCAAATTTTTACTATTTAGATAATTTAATAAACGTTATTTGTGGAATCCAGCATCCATCTTGTTGGCATTGTGCCAGAGAGATTATAGATTTTGTATTATTTGTTAGTTTAGACCACAGGATGATAGGTTCTGAGGGGTTTGGAAGATGGGGCAAAATTTTCTGAAGGCTGCATTAAGTGAAACAAAAAAAGACCACACAAAACAAATAAAAACTCCCAATTAAAGCAAAGAAATAACAAAACAAAGCCATAAGTACATGCTTTGAAGTCTAACAACCTACCAATGGTTCAAGTTTACCCTTTTAATATTTGGATTATTCCAGAATCTGTTTAAAATGTTTTTATGGTTATTTGATGGCTTTGAACTCAGATTAAGTCTTTACAAATAAGCAAATAATCTATGAAAACAAGTGTTTGTGCATACTGTAGAGCTTTATGGAAAATAAATTCTATATAGTTTAAGGTTTGCTGGAAATACTATTCTGTGTTATTTGCATTCTAATTGCTGTTACATTTAATGGCAGTGCTTTGTAGGAGAATGACTGTGTAGGTAACTAGAAAAGGCATGATCCCAATGTGTACCATCTAGCTACTGATGAGGGGGGAAGTCTTCCTGGTTTCAAAAAAACGTTCCAACGAAAAGTGACCAGTTTAATACAATGAGTCATTATACATGTTGGACTTCAGTCTGACAATGGCATCTGCTATTCTGCAGAGAAAAGCCAAGTTTGGAAGAAACATGAATAAATACAGTTTTGTGTCTCTCTCACCACTCTCCTCAGCTGCTCTCTGAAAGACACACTTCGCTTTAATTTTTCATCTCTTAGTTTTTTTTCTCCTAATAAGACAATTCCTAATGCCTGTCTTGTCCCATATATAAGGCATGGGGAGCATACATGATATCTAACTGTGTAATGGTTTAGTTTGTTTTCTGGCTAATGCACTAAAAATGTAATATATTTACCTTTTGTTGTGAAATAGGATTAGGAGTAAAAGTAAAGCAGGCCTAAAATTTAAAAAGCAAATAAAGAACAAAAAAACAACTTTATGAACACAAAGAATAAGAATAATAATAAATTCAGAACAGATTTTCAGGTCAGTTCCTCTTTCCCCCTTTGTTACAGCTTAACAACATACAGGGACACTTCAGTCAATTCCTTACTTAAATAATCTTTTTCAGTTCACTTTAGGGAGAGGAGTTTCTTTTTGTTTAGCTATAAGGATCTTTTACCAAGAGAGGAAATCACCAGTTCTCTTTTGACTTCACTTTTTCATGATTAACAGCCTCCTGGAATATGCTATTGTGAATTTCCTCCCACTTCACAGTCTTTTCAGAACTGAGTTGCGGGCCATGTTAAAAAGTCATGGGGTATTGCTTTTAAGGATGAGCTACTCAAAGGCAAAAGTTCTCTTCAGCTCCCTTCTCTCTGTTCATGTTTCATTCCCAGGAACAGAGATCCCCCTCTTCTCCTCGGGGTAAAGGATTCTTCAAACACTTTACACCTTGCTCTACCCCCCATGTCTTTCTTTTTTTCATGGTTTAAAGGAATTTTTTTTGTGAAATACAGTCCACCCCTATAATTTACAAAAAGATTTTTCAGCCAACCTTCATGGCATCTCCTCATTCTCCTTCCATCTAGAAACTTAGCTTTTGCTTCATTGACTTTGGTGCATCCCTTCTGTTCTTCTTCTCACCCAAGGAAGGATGGAAAGTCTCTAAGTCTTATCTGAGCATTGGAAAAGTTAAAATCTCACCCAGAAGTTTCAGGGGCTGTTCCAGGCCATGCCGGAGCTGTGTCAGGATCTCAGGGTGCCCAGTCCACGCTGGAGGGGCAGGACGAGAACCGCAGAGTCCATGCAGAGGAGAAATGGGTGCCAAGGCCGTGTGTCCATGGCTTTCCCCCGGCGCTGCCCGCCCCCAGCTCCAGCCGCAGCCCGGGGGTTCTCCCTCTGCCCTGCCCAGCACACAAAGCCCTGGGGGCTCTCCCGAACCGGGCCCGGCTGCCTCCCCCCAGCCCGTGAGGGCGGCCGGGCGGGCTCGACCACCCCAGGGCTGCTCCGAGCCGGGGCAGGGCAGGGCAGGGCCCCCCGAGCCACGGACACACCGGGAAAAGGGCCAGGATCTCAGCAACGGGCTCTCCTCCTCTCGGCCACTGGGGCCCTTGGTTAAAGACGGGGCCCAGCAGCCTCAGGATCTTGGCCCTCCGCCTGGCTCGGGCCCCGTTGGAAGCGGGCCCGGGCCAGGCCAGTGTTACCTCGTGAAAAGCCGGAAATACAAAAAAAGCGTTTTCCTGCCGTTTACTTGCTTCAAATGGGATTCATGGAGCGAACCGACTTTTCCAATTGGTTTCTCAGGCTGTCAACTAAACCAGCCTCCAATTGGTCCAATCTATCCACAGAGGAAGTTTCTATGTAGAAAAACTTCCTAGTGTAACTGTGGTAAAACACCCTAGTGTTTTCCCCCAGGGTCAAACCAGCACAGAGTGCACCGTCAGTCAGTTTGCAGAGGGTACCAAGTTGGGTGGGATGTTGCTCTGCTGGATGGTGGGAATACTTCAGGGTGATCTGGATAGGATGGATCTGTGGGCTAAGGACAATTGCATGAGGCTCAACAAGGCGAAGGACTGGGTCCTGCCCTTGGGTCACAACAGCCCCAGGCAGTGCCACAGGCTGGGACAGAGTGGCTGCAAAGCTGCCCACAGGAAAAGGACCTGGGGGTGCTGGGGACAGCAGCTGAACATGAGCCAGCAGTGCCCAGGTGGCCAAGAAGGACAATGGCATCCTGGGCTGTTCCAGCAATAGTGTGGGCAGCAGGACCAGGACAGGGATTGTCCCCCTGTATGCAAAGCTGGTGAGACCACACCTTGAATGCTATGTCCAGTGCTGGGCCTCAGAATTGGGGAAGGATGTTAAGGTGCTGGAGCCTGTCCAGAGAAGGGCAATGGAGCTGGTGAAGCATCTGGAATAAAACTCCTGTAAGGAGTAGCTGAGGGAGCTGGGGTTGTTTAACTTCCAGGAGAGGAGGCCTGGGGGACCTTATCATGCCCTACAGCTACTTGAAAGGAGGTTGTAGCCAGGTGGTGTTTGGTCTTTTCTCTGAGGCAACCACCAACAGGACTAAAGTAAACTGCCTCAACTTGTGCCAGTGGGGAAGTTTACTTTGGATTTTAGGAAATGCTTTTTCATGGAAAGGAAGTATTACCAATCACTGGGGCAGGCTGACCCAGGGAAGTAGCTGTGTCACCATCCTTGAGCATATTTAAAAGACCTGTAGGTATAGTGCTTGGGAACATGGTTTAGCCTTAGCAGAGCCAAATTTACGATGTTTTTTGATGATAAAGGTATTTTCCAAACTCAATGATTCAATTCCTTCTATAATGTCCTTTTTCTCAGATCTACTCATAGTTGAGATCGATGTGAGCAGTAATTTAGGTTCTAGTGTGATTTCCAAGAATCTACTTACCCACCCTTCAAAAGGGTGCTTAGAAAGTAATGCCTATATCCTTAGAAATGATAAAAAGTAAAAATTATCTAATGAGGGAGATTGTATATTTTAATCTGTGTGTTTATGGTGTGGAGATTTTGTCAATAGCATTTTTCTTCCTCTGTTTCAATGACTTTCAAGGTGCAGCAGAAGCCTGTCAGTAGCTTTATTATATTCATTGATATGAGTGGATGGTTATGTGGAGAGAGGAGTGGGTTACCAAGCACAAGTTTTTCTCTAATGTTTGTCTTGTTCCTTTCCACATTGTCTCTTAATTAGGTTTCGTACTTTATTTTTTGAGTTGTTACAGTCAGTCATAAGGGCTCTTTAGTCTTAGTTGTTCAACTGATGTCTTGTTTGCCAGATTAATATTGAAATGAAGCTGTGGGATAATCAATTGTAAAATAAAACACTGAAAAAGGATTGTGTGTAAAAATATATGCATACAGAAATCATGTTCATAACAGTGTTGACTGGTTTAAGTAAAGTGAAAGCACTAGCATCGAATCCCTTTTGTAAGTACTTAAAAAAACTAATAAAAATTGTTGCCCTCGAAGCCTATTTTATTCTTCTTTGCAAAGAGGTCAGAGCTTTCAGCTGTGAACTTCATTTTTTACCAATATGCTGAGATAAACGTTATTCTTTTTGTCTTTGGGAAAACAGTGGGTCCTTTCAAAGTGTGCAGGTGTTCAGATAGGAAATGCTTGTCAAGTGTCCCACTTTGTCTCTGCATTGCATTAAAAGCAGATGCAAAGGCTGTAAAGAGTAATACAAACTCATGATAGTAATATATAGTAAGTTTGAATCACCTTCAAAAGGAATGAAGATTGGAATAGTGGTCCTCTAGTGGTCCTCTATGTACCTTACAATATTTCTCTAAGGAAATGCAAGGTAAGTGTAATGTGCATAGCAATGACCATAATTGGTAAGGTGTTTCAAGCCTGTTTATTATCTTAACAGAAGGAAAACCACTGAAAAGTATTACTTTTCTAGGTATAGGATTGTGTGGTACATTTGTCAGTGATTGCAGGTATTCATTAAAGAATTTACCATCACAAATGTGGATAAATTAGGAATAGTATTTTGACATATTCCTTTGAAATTATTATAATATTCTGATAGTATTATGATATTCTGAGGAGAATTAATATTTTCTATTTTCTTAATATTGAATGCATTATAATGGCTAAGTGTGTTTGTATTTATAAGAAATTACCAGATATATCTCACGGTCAAGTAATATATGTACCATATATATACAATATATGTTGTTCTAACAATTGTTATTAAATACACAAACCTGCAAAAATATACTTAAAATTTGAGAAGTATGGGTATGTATTGACTTATTAAAATGCACTTTTATAGCTGGGATCTTTTTAGTGTGCATTGCAATTGCAATGTCGAAAACCAGCTATATTACTACTGTAAAAATAAGAAATATTTTACTTTAAAATCATATAAGCATTTTTCTTAATGTTTTTGAATATTAAAAAATATCTGTGAAGTAAAGTAACATCTTTAATAATAATTTGCAATAATTACCTGTAACAGTCTGGGCATAAATATGAAATTGATTTATTGTTTTAAGTCTAAGGAATGTAGGAGGAGTTGAAATGAATCTCTGTGATTTTAGTGTTTTTGCCAGTTTCAGTGAGCATCTCCTATTGAGCTAAGAATATTTGTCTAAAATAGTCTTTAGGAAAAGGAAGTAGCTCATCTATCTTGAGTGTAAAAGTTGTGGATTGTTTATTTGGTATGTTTTGTATTTTGAAGCAAGTTATTTGTTCTCTCCATGACAGGAATTGCTTTTGTTAGAGGACAAATCACTAGCACTTTGCTTGGTGACTAGTTGTGATACAACTTATCAGAGTGTGTAGAGGTGAGATGTGTTGTTAAAACAAAATTATTCTCTATACTTAATTCTTAGTAGAAGACTAAGATTTCAGGATGATAGGGTTGCTAGACACTTACATGGGCGAAAGGTTGTGATGGGATGAATAATGGGTAAAAAAAGCCCATGGAATACTGTTAGATAGAAAGATAACCCATCTTCTGTCTGAATAAATCTTCAAGTGCAAATTGCTGCAGTACTTACACTGTTTGGCTACTGACAGGGTAACTGATTACAGCTGATTTTTACAAGTATTTATTGTTTTCTTCTAGTCCTGTATATTTATCTGTGGTTGAATCATTGCTCTTAGTTTGCTGTATAAATTTTTTTCTCCAAATGAACTGCACAATTTTCTAACCGATAATGTGATATAAAAAACTAAAATTTGTAAATTAATTGGAGGACTTATTTCCTAAAAATTAATACTTGAGATTTTTTTATTTTACAGCTATATTAACTTGCTGCTGCCACTTTTTCCAATTGAAAAGTGCAGATGTTACCAGCATCTACTCTTTAGAGTTCAGTTTTTTTTTCTTTTATTAGGATATTAATTTTTATTTTATTTTTAAAATTTCAAGTGCCTGTATGTTTCACAAATGCATTTGTGCATTCAATTTTAAAAGAAGAAAAAATGCTGTCTACAATGAAATAATTCTAAACCCAGCATTTATTAATTTTTAAAATTCAAAATAACTTGGTATTTCTTAATAAGCGAAATAGTCAAAGCAGGCAGTTAGAAGTGCTTGTTCAGTGAGAAGTCTGACCGTTATACCTTCTTGTCTGTCAATTCTACGTGCTTCATAAATAGCATGCTTAACGTAAAAATCTCCAAAAACAAATGAAGACTGAGAGTATGAAATTTTCATTACATCTTGATTTAACCTGTATTCTTATTACTCTAACTGTCCAGCTATTAAATATCATCATACTTAGTCTCAATGAACTGCATCAGGACTGCAGTCTGCCATTAGTTTGTGCCCCAATAAGATTACCAGAACTGTAGGTTCAGTAATGGGTGTTGGGCAGAGCAGTTCATGGTTAGGAGTGTGCTTAGAGGCCGTCTTCCCAATAAAACTTGTCTGAATTGAGTTTTTAATAGTTTTGATTATGTTTCTTGGTTTTCTGACTGCTTGAGCACCAGCTAATGTCTTCCCTGAAGGTGCTAATAATTGCTGTTATAATGAAGTCTAATTTTTTCTCTTCAATTTTGTAGCTTTGATCTTGGTTATACTGTCACTTACATGCTGTATTACCTGAAATTAGAATTGCAGTCTGCAGTTGAATCTGAAGTGCAACAAAAAAAATACATATATTGCTTTCTGAATGACTTTTAATATACAAATTTTATGGGTAATAATATAGGGAAAGAGCTTAAATCCCCTGAAATCAATAGATTTCTTCTGTGGTATATTTCTTATGTAGTACATCATAATGATTAGAAATACAATACATCTGGAGTTATCATTTTAGTGTTTATACTTTCCAGAGACATGGTAAATTTATGCATGTAAAATATTTTTTTAAACCATTTTTTCATGCTATTTGGTATTACTTTGTAAGTAATAAAAAAGCATAGATAGGTCCTGTGAAACTTAGTGGCTTCCATCTATCAACTCATTGAATGTTTTGTCTGCAGCTAATCAACTTTTTGTGTACCTTTTTGTGTGTAGTATGGTGTATGGTGTTTCAATCCATGTTAGATTTGATATAAAATTGTAAACCAGATAGCAACTTGTTATGTTCTCTGCTCTGAACATCTCAGACTTGTAACATCATCTAATACTTACTAGGGTCAAGAGAATTTTTCTTCAGCTGTCTTCTAAAGTGCTTACAAATATGTATGAACAGACTGTCTTTTGAAAGGCTATGTCAAGTCTGTATCTTTTGACTGGGTCTGTTATATAAAATTGCATTGCGTTATAAACTTAGTAATATTTTTATTATGTGTCTTTCAGGGTGTTGAGGAATGGAATATTGCCCATCTTAATACAATATTGGATGTTGTAGGAGAAGAGTGTGGAATTTCTATTGAGGGTGTAAATACACCGTATCTTTATTTTGGCATGTGGAAAACAACATTTGCTTGGCACACTGAAGACATGGATCTCTACAGTATTAATTATCTCCATTTTGGGGAGCCAAAGTCATGGCAAGTTAATTTTTTTTGTTTGTTTGTTTTAAGATGATTTCTGTTTATTTCAGCTGACTAAACCCAAACAGATGGGTTATGATTCATAATGGTAAACTTTACTAAAAATCTAAAAGTAGTTCAGTGAGGGTTTTTTTTTAAGCTCAGAATGCTATGAAATAACACTGTTGTATTACTTTATTTTAAAGGGAAAGACAGATAATTAAATAAGAGTTATTTGAGTTCAACAGAAAAATATTTGAAAGGTACAATATGAGAAGCTTAATGTGTTGGGAACCCCAAGACTATTTGAGGAACTTCTGAAAGAGCTCTTTGAAAAAGTTTCTTTGGTTCTGTTGCCTTTTGGGACTATCAACCATATTTTATACAATATTTACTTTTGTTTGTACAATAAAAGTAGATTGCTTTTTTGAACCAGCTGTTAACTCAGCTGGACCAGTAGGAGGTAAGATTCAGAGCTAAAGGTACTTCCTGCTTATGAAACCTCTGTGGTCCTTTCTTCATAATCTTAGATTTTTGGTCGAGCAGCCTTAACAGACAAATTGGTTTAGTACATTGTCATATACGTGTATCCCAAGTATATAAGAAAAAGAGATCCTTTTGTTCATAATATCTTTGTTCTTCAGAATATCTGTGAAGGAAGTGTAAAATAATTAGAAAAATATGTAAAAGATAAGTTATGCATAGTTCAATTCTGACAGTTTCTAAATTATATACACAGGTATGTGAGATTGCTTATTTGATATAATTAAACATACAAACAGTCTTGTTAACCTTTTAAAAAATGGATGTAAATATAGGTGATACCAGAATGTTTCAAGAATGTTTCAAGAAGCTAGGAAAGCTTCTTTCAGTATTTTTGAAGGAGGCCATGAGTTGATAACAGGATAAATGCTTTTCTAGTTTACTGATGCTTGTTTATGCTTCTAACGAACAAAATCTTTAAACACTGACATCTTCATATTTTGAAAAAACAGTGGTGGATATGAATTCCTTTTCTGTACCACATGGGCCCATATTTTTAAGAAATGCAGCATTATGAAGAAGTTGAACGAAGGACAGCTAAAGATTTCTATGATGTTACACATGTGCCTTTTGCTGGAGGAATGCTGCACTAATTTATACAAAGTTAATTTATCAGTAAAATATGTAATGTGTTAATGTGATATTAGTATAATATTTTCTTCAAGAAAGTGGGGCAGCAGATGAATCTTATGATACAGATACTCAAGATCTTGTCTGTTCTTTTACTTAACTGATTTGACAAAGTCAGTTGAATAAAACTGATTTCACAATCCTTAGTGAAACCAAACAACCTGACATGCATAGGAATACATGTTCTTGGATTTTACTGGTTAGATATGTGATTCTTCAAAACAGACACACTGGTCTTTTGGAGAACTAACATGCAGAGTATTTTCTCTGAATTGTGAAAGGACAACCATTTCCATCTGAGAGCCACAGTAGAGTTTGGGGGTAGCAGCTGAGTCTGCTGTAGCAATCTTTATAGAATTTGAAGCTTTTAGCAGTGTTTAGGCATAGGTTAACCTGCATTACTTCTTACACTTCACACTTTCTCTTCAAGAGTTATGCAGAGTCTGTAGTTCTATGTTATGTATACTGATTCCTTCATTGACTGCCTCATACGAAACATGGGGGAAAAGTGTGTCTGATAGCTTAAGAAATCAGGATTACAGCAGTTCAGATATTTATGTATATGGTTGTGTAACACATATTATGTATAATGTAATGTATACATTAATTTTTACAGATTTTTCTTTACCTTGCAAAAATATGCTAAAGAGAAAATATTTTGAAAGAGAAGGAAATTAAACTTAAAAGCCCTGAAATAGAATAATATAAGGGCAGAAGAGATTGGGGTATGGCAGGGAAAGATTTGCTGGAATGAGACTTAAAATTATTTGCTATTAGGCAAGAATTCTTACTGCAGTTTTCTCTTTGCATTCTGAGGGGAGAGGTACCTTGAAGATGGTACCTCATTTTACATCTCAGTTTCTTAGAAAAAGTCTCATTAGCAAGTCAGACAATTGGTGTGATTGATAGTGTGGCTTATTGATTCAGTTATCTCTTGATATTGATGTATTTCTAATGGTATTTATAAACCGCTTACTAATATTAAAAAATTCTTCACTCTGGCATTTGTTGTTAAATATTTTCTTCTGTTGTATTTATTGTTTCAGGGATATAGGTCTTAAGATAATTTATTTTTGTTTTGCATAATAATTTGAGGAATTTTGTCTTGTTAAACTATTAAAGTACTCTTGAAAACTAATGCTTAGCACAGACCAGATTTTTGCTACTAGTGGAAACACTGTATTATTAATATATGTACTATATACTTGGGTAAAATATGGATAATGCCTCAGTTGACATTTTAAGTTCATAAATTAAAAAAATGTGAAAAATATATTCACATTTTTAAAAAATAATTCTGTGTTTATTAAGTATCTGAAAGCAAGACTTAGTCTTTGTTCTGATCACCTGACTCATGAACAACAGTAGTGTTGATTTTTTTAAGTGTTGAGCCGAAATAATCTCATTGAAGAAGAATAATAATGAATACAAGGAAATATTTCTTAAGCTGGCAGAAAATAATTATTTTCATGGCACTGTGGGTATTTAAAATATAATAATAATAGGACATTTTTTACCTATTTTATTTTAAAGAAGAAAAGATATGTAGAGAATATATTATTTTACTTTGGAAAGTAGTATTTTAAAATATTGTGCTCATTTTGTTAATTTTTTATATCTGATGGTGAAGGCCTGAATTCTTTTCTGCATGAAGAACTAGGTTTTTGCTTTCCCTTGAAAGGGGCACAGAGAAAACTTGCGGTATCATACAAACAATAATTTACACATCAATTTATACATTTTCTGTGACATTCCATCTGGTCTTTGCTTCCTAGCTTTTCTGAAGACTGAAAATGACAAGACACAATACATTAGGTTAAAAAACTCTCCTGTTTAGTAACGTTCTTTCATAAATCACCAAATGCCTTGCAGGGTTGGTCAGTCATAAAGTAAACAGGAATAAATTATACAGGAAGAGGAGATGGTTCCATCTTTGTGACCATATCAAGAAAAAGAGACCAGATTGTTAAAGAGAGAATGCTTAGACAGCTAGTATTAGATTGATTAGGAGGGTGAGACTGGACCTGACAGTTTATTTAAGTTGTAAGAGGAAGTAAATCTACTGTGACAATCAAAATAAAGCAGGGATTTAAGTTCAGGAATTCTCTTCATGATTCCAGTGGATATAGGATGGCAAGAAATCTGATCTCTAGGTTGCCTAAAATTTATACTGTGAGCAACATTATTATTACCTCTTGGCTGCTGTGGCTAGAATATGTTTTTATGGATTTCCCTGTGTAGAGTGTGTACCAACACCTTTTCCTCTTGCTTAATTAGGTGCAAAAATCAGGAAGTTACACAGCAGGAGTTGTGGAAGTCTTTGAAACATTTCATGTGAAGGCTTTCAGATTTTGAATTCCAGTAGCAGGGGAAATAGTTGTGGGGTTATGAGTATCATGCAATAAAAAGGATGGCATTCTGGTATAAGTTTTAGACAAAATTATAGACAAAAAAGGTGAAGAAGTAAAAGCATACTCTGACTGATGCTAACATTGTATGATTTAAGAACAAATATGGCAATAAGGTAAATGGATTTAGAGAAGCTCATCTAGGTCCTTACAGGGCTTTCTGAGGAAAGATTAATAGAACTTACATTGTGATCAGCAGCTGACAAAAACTAGTCAAAATCTGGCCAGGTGGTGCAGAGTTCAGCATAAGTGGAAGACTCTTGTTACCACTGCAAAAGTTGTACATACCACTGACTGTTCGGACATGTTTCCTAGTTACGTTCTAGTCTAGAAAACAAAATATACACAGAAAGCTATAGAGAAGTCAAACCTGTGTGGCAGAAATGGGAATAAAAGTATAAAGCTTCCATGGGGATTAGTCTTGCTGAAAACTGTCATAAAAATTAGAAATATTATGAGTCACAGAGATGACTGTAATCAAATAAGGATTCTGGTTGTGAAAAGGTGTCTGTAGTCAAATAGCATAGTGGTTTGTCAGCAGCTCAAATGGGTAATCATGCTTGAAAGAGAACAATCATTTGCTAGCTTCAATGTTCTTCACAAAGTGGAAGAACTTTGCTCAGGGATTTGAGAAAAGGGGAAGTTTTGTTTGTTTTGTTTCTTAAAATCCTTAGGTTGAACAGGAATATATTTAGGTGGCAACAGACTTTCAAATTTCCCTTCTCAAAACAAGAAATATATTAACTTCCTAAATTAAGTTTATGATATTTAAATCTGCTTATATTTTAAAAAGGCATGTATCAGGTTTATGTATAATAAATGAACTGCCTAAATAGATAATAGAGTAAATCAGTTGCTGAAAAAATGGTCATGTGAGTCTGAGCTTAGTGGCTGGAGTTAGATAGCATTATTTTGATACAATGTGAATGTTACAAGTTGTCTGTTGCCAATTACAAAACCAATGAATATGATTAATTTTGAAAAACACCCTGATGATATTTACTTATAACAATGTTTTATGGGTTTGCAGCTTTTGAATTTTAAAAATACCAATCTGCAGGAAAAATCACCAGCTGTTTTTACCTTGTCTATATATAACATGGGGTTTAGAGAAGTAGTTTAAGTATTTAGCATCACACTAAATTTGCTTGCAGTTGATGCTGTTAACAATTATCTGTGCATATACCTGACTTTGGCAGAATTCTGTTTCTTGTCACTGACATGAGAATGATTGGGTGGATTGAAGAGGCTGCTTGTCTGATTATCATCTTGGTTGGCTGAGTAGTTTTTGCACAGTAAAGCAACAGTTTGTTGTTTTTGATGCAGCTGAGAAGCTGTGTACAAGCATTGATCCTGAAAACATGTGAATTACAAGTTAATGACATAAATTTAATATTTATTACTTATTCGTAGTAATCTTGTTGCCGGTTCCCTCTATTTGCTGAACTAAGACATATTTCAGAAGATGTTTTTGAACAATACCAGATAAATACATGTACCAACCATATTTTTTCTGTCCTTGTAGTATGACTATCAATGAACAGTGACTTCATAATTTACCAAGTATGTCTCTGTGAACTAATAAAATTAAGATCTAGTTAGCATCATCATTTCCCTTTTGGTCCTTTCTTAACTTTTTGTCTGTTTAGTTGCTTGTTATGCAAGAAACACTCCCTTCGTCTCTTAGTGATTTACCATTACATTTGCTTTGGAGGTGGCTGGACTTGACCTTATAATCTGAGAAGTCAAACAAATGCTAGTGGCTGTTTGGTAATGTGGCTAAAAGAAAGATGAACATAAGATGAAGATATTTGTTTATGAGCTTTTAACTGTTTAACTGTTAACTTTTAACTGTTTAAATTCCCATATAAGCTAGCTGTTGAGATTGAGTGAATACTTTTTTTCTCTGACTAGGTAATTTGAATTTGGGAGCTTTTGGTTTAATGTAGAGTAGACTAAGAATCCAGCAAGGTTCATGTCATTTACCATAAAAGGCAGGTGCACACGTGCTAAGCTCATGTTTTCTGTTAAGTTGTGATAGGAATCAAGCCTGAACTGCTCTCGAGTGACTTTGGGACTCCTAATGTGTCATAGTACAAAGGGTTGTCTGTCTCCATTCCTTTGTCCTTGTCTTAGCTGGGAGGAAGAAGCAATTGCAACAGAGGGAGCAAGTACAGGGCTCAATAGCAGATCTTAGCATACAACCCAAGTGAAGACTATCATGAAAAACATCAACTTGCATGCAACATATTGTATTGCTTTGTAATTTTAGACTAGCTAAATAGATAGTTGTAGTCCAGTTAAATCATGCCCTGTCTTTCCAAAAGACTTCCTGAGAGCTCATTTGACTTTTGTATTTTTGTAATATTGATATGTTTACGTGTACAAATGGAAGCATGTTGCTCCATATTATTATTAAATTGTATAATATGTACTTTTGAATGAATAACATTTTAGGAGGAATACCAGTTTAATTGGAGTCAAAGCAAAGTACAGTATCTAGTTTTGAGGGTATTTTATTAGATATAAAAAGTATCTGCATGTTTTCCTTTATGGAGTTGTGTATTTAAAGACATACAAAACAGTATATAATGCTGTACATAGCATTTTTCTCCAATGGATTGTGAAGGATGCCAAACATAATTTAGATTGGTATGGATACACTGGTACATCTCTAATATGAAGTGAAAAACAGTCAGAAACACTTTGGAAGGACAAATGGAGAGGAAAAAAGTGCATTTTTGTGAGACAGCAAAATTCTGATTAAATCTGCAAACATTGATCATAGTAAGCTGAAAGTCTGTTTGTTTAATACCGTTTTTATTGGGTTGTCAGTATGCATGTGTTTTGCTTACAGAGCACTGACTTCTGTAGTGGTCTTCCTTCTGTGCAGGTATTTCAGTTGTTATAGAGTTAAACTGTAAAATTTCAGTGTGTATGCAAATAACTTGAGGTAGGTGGATGTTTATTGCTTGTTTTTCTGAGTGAGTTTTCAAGGCTGATGAATGAAATATGTTCACAGTGTAGTAAAAGGCTCTGTGTTTACTTAGTCCAAATCCACACTGTTGAACTATCTTATACAGCTGAATATACATTTTCTTCTTTTCTGAACCATATTTTTAATAGAGAAGAATCAAACCAGTGTTATTGCAACATTAAACTGAAACAAAAGTCTATTATGCCACATATTACAGCAGTTAAAGTCAATTATAAATCCTTTTTATGTTAAATCCAATTAAAACAGACAGTAAGTCTATGAAGTGCAGTAAATATGTTAATAACAAAGAATCTGAAATGAAACAACTTTTCAATAGTTTTCTCTTTTTTGGCTGCAGTAAACCTTAAAAATAATATGTTTTTCTGCATTTTTGCTGAATTGTTGGAGATAGCATGAAGAATTTTAAAAACCATTAGATTATTGTAAGAACAGTGGGTTTCTAAGATACGGACAGTTATGTAAATTTAAAAACAAGGCTATTTCTTTAATAATTTAAAATTCTGATTGTAATGATTCTACAAGGGGAAGTTACCCATTTATTCCACAGCTTTTTCAATAGGAAATAATAGAGATGTTTAATGCTAACATTTTTCTGTTGAACCCTTGTGTCTTGTGAAGCATACTGAAATTCAAAGAAATTAAACTTATATAAATTAGTCTTATTTTACATTTTTTAATTTCATTTGGAAAATAAAATATGTGTTGCTTTTTTTTTTAATTGTGGTGATGTGATAATATCAAGTATTGTCAATGTACTTTAAATAGTGAATATAACATTTTGGAACTACATAATACAATGTTTAAACTATAAATAAGCTAAGTTTTTTCTCAAGCCCCAAAAACCCAATGTCTGGGTTTTTTTTCCTTAGGTGTTGGTATATTTTTTTCCAGTGTAATTTTTCTGTCTTTAACCTTTCTGGTTTCCATATTGCTAGATATTTATTATACATGAATGATGACTTTAAGTCATAATGCAGTAATTTTGTCTTTAAGCATTTCATCCTTTTCTTTATGTGAATTTTAGGTATGCTGTTCCTCCAGAGCATGGGAAACGGCTTGAAAGACTAGCTCAAGGTAGGATGTCCAGTATTTTCATACATATGGTGTTTGAAGCACAACCTTTGAAGAAAGTGAGAACTATTGTTCTTGACTCATCTACTGTTTTATTACTTAATGTTTTATTACTTAACTTTTATGTGTGTACACCTGAGGAATCCTTAAGAATTAAAGTGGTTGTTTTGTGGTGTTTTTTTGTTTGTTTGATTGTTTGTTTGTTTTGTTTTGTTTTGTCTCCTAGAACTTTATTTTGTACTGGCATTTTAAACTTGGATAAATTTATGAAAATGAGGCTCAGTATTTTGTTGTGTATTAGATTTTCATTGCTAATACCTTTATCTCCTCTGTGCCCTTGCTCTTTCTTGTCCTAGCTTCTTTTCATCAGCAACTTTTTGAATCTTCTTACCCAAATTTGATACAGAGATAGAAATATTGAAGACAGATGAGGCTCCAGAAGTTTCATCAATGTTCATGGTTGGGTAGAGGATAGAGTCCTGGTTAGTGCATCTGTGAAAGGGTAAGCAGACAAAGGGTAGAAACACTAAGTTAGGTGCTTGCTGAATATTGAGCAGGCATGTAGACCCACTTTAGGTGAAGCATGTATGAGCTTTTGCTGTTTAGATGTGGCAGAAATGTTTTTTGGGAGAAGGAGTAGAGATATGGTTGTAAGGTTGCAGTCTAAGGGATAAAAATTGCTAGTCTGTAGAAAGATTCTCACTCAGTAATTCATTTTCTTTTCAGTAACACTGCACCTCTATTTTTGTTTCTGAATTAAGACAGCAAATTATGAACATGGGAATAATTAGGGATGTTTCTTGGCCTAGTAGCCCATGTTTTATAGCTTGCTATTAACTATTAAAGGATTTATGGAATGGAGTGCTTAATGAAATGGAGTTAGATGAAAGGAATGCTATTGAAAGTTCATAATTGAATCTTGTGTATCAGGACAAAATTCTGAAAATTTGTGTACATTTTGTTTCCGTATCATTTTTTTTTTCTTAGTATATGGGTGCATGATTCTTTTTCTGAGCTATTACAAAACTATTACAATTAAAGATGTGAAAGTAAAGACCTGCGAACTTCCAGGCTTAAAAGCATGTCTCAGGAAAACAACCTGAATAATTAAGATTTCAACCTGAATAATTAAGTTTCCTATTCCTGAATTTTGTCATAGTTTCACTTGAAAAAGTTGTCATTCATTTTCTTTGCTTTCCAGTGTCTTTTCCCGATGCAAAATGTAGAACTTTATACACTTTGATTGGTTTTCACTGGTTAACAAATTTGAACTTGTAGGCTGGGCAATGGACACTGACTTAGGATGATTCAATAATTTAGTTTTACAATAAATGATAAAATAGTAAACGAAGTAGAGAATTGGAAAAGTTTCATAGAGGGAAACTAGGACTGTTGAAAAAATTGCCTTTTTATTTTCATAATTGCTAGTAAATGCGAACTTTTCAATGAGAAGGAGTGTAAATAAAGGGAAGGGGGTATGTTAATGGCTTGTGATGACTGGCATGGGCCAGGTGACCAGAAAGTTATTGTTCATTGAATCTTCCAGTATATGTAGAGACTCCAAATGAAGTGTCTTGTCAGGTTCAAAGTAAGCCTAAGGAGATAGTTTATTTCACAGTATGCATTCCTTACTCTCCTTGGTGGATTCTAAAATTTTCGTGGACTCTCAGGGAGACTGGAGCACAATGGCACAGAAGTATGTTAGAGGAGAATAAGAACTTCCCTGACTTTGGAAGTCTCGGAGCAGCAACTGTTTGCTGCTAGATTAGTCAGAGGAAGCCAGCTTTTCATACTGTATGTAAATGCTTCTCTACATACATTTCTGACATTTGATGGGAGCAAGATCTCTGGGTAGATGGACTTTACATGGGATGTTTTTTTGGCTGCTCTGGCATTTATTGTAGATTTCATGGTGCTTGATAACACCTGTGCAGTGTTCTAAAACCATTCAAGTTTAAATATGCTGTAGTGAGTATGCATCAAATTTTTCTTTGTTTTCAGAGTGAGAGAAAAGGATGGGCAGTTGAAGCAACACTTGTTCACTCCTTTCTAAAAATGAAGTGATATTGAGGCATGGCATTATTTGTTGTAGGCAAAAAAAGAAAAAAAAAAAAACAAGAAGCTCCTTCTTTCCTGGAAATACCTTGATTTCTGTAGATATTGCAGTAATCAGCACAAATTCAGGAAGTAGGTAACTTTTGAAGATACATGTTTTGCCACATGAAAAAGGAAAGTGTTATGTTAGAAAACTGGCCTGAAGGTGCACAGCCCTCTTATTGCTGTTGGGGTCCTAAGACAGTAATAGAAAAGGGATATTAAGGATCAGAGAAGTGGAAATCTCCAAGGCCACTGTTTTTCAGAAACCAATAGATTATTCTATGGGTGGGAATGGTGTCTCGATGTCCAAGTGCTAGGCAGAATTGGACAAATCTGCACAGGAGTAAATTGTCCACTGCTCCCTGTAATTTTATATTAGTGTAAGTTACAAAGTGAATGGAAAACGTGATAATCCTTGATAATCATGTTTATGATCATAACTTAATTATTTTTATTTCAATACTATAGCAAATAACAAATAAAGCATAGAATCAGATACTGAACAGAGATGATAAAATTTCAAATAGTGTTTATTCCATTACATTTACTGAATGAAACTGGATTTCTGTATGAAGACTAGGTACTCGTACAGAGATTATTATGTAGCAGCAATGTAAGACAGATGAATTAGGAAATATTGAAGAGTGTTGTCTGTGAAACTAAACTGTTAGTATTTGATTTTAATGTAATCTGGGATATTTTTCTGTGAGTAGATTGTTTCCGTGATATTTTTGGTCCAGCTAATAGCTGAGAATGGTATGTAGATGATGCTACAATAATGAGCAATAAATATAATGGACTTCTTTATTTTTAACTGAAAATTACCATTTCTTATTGTTTCCATGCTGTGATCTTCTACTTTGTAACTGGTGCCTTCTAAAATACAGCCTCTTTCATGTAAGGTATCTTAGAAAGATGAAAGTATAAAGTAAGCTGTGTGGCTGCAAGTCCTTTAAAAGAAAACAGTAATAAAACATAGTATAAATGAGACCTTTGTACTTAGTATCATGTGTACATTTGTACTTCACTACCATGTGTAGTGAAAATATTTTGCATGAGTGCAACATTTGAAGGAAAAAGAAAGTAATTTATTTGGGAAGGTTAGCTCTGATGACCGGATGTCTACTGAATTAATTGAATGTTCCTAAATAATTAAAATAATAAAACAATACATTAAAAGTGACAGATTGTCTAAGTCAAGGCAGCAATTGATAATAAAATTAAAGGAAGGTTAGAAAATTTTCCATTATCTTGTCTGCACATCACAATTACAACACATGCCTTTTGTGCATGAATGCTTTCATTTTTGCTTTCCATTGAAATCTTGATTGACTGTGTTGTCTACAAATGCTTTGTCTGAAAGACATTAGACTTGAATCTAATAAAAACAACAGTTTGATTTTGCCCTTCAGCTGCTTTCTCATTTATGTACATTTTTTTCCAATTTTATGTAGACATAAATGTAATAAAAATCTCAAGTGAGCTATTAACTGCAATTTTTATACGTGTTGTTATGTTAATCTGTAGCACCATGGTATTCTTAAAGGATTTTTTGTTTCACAAAATGGGTTAGAAAATAAAGAGAATAGAGACAGAGTGGCAAATGAGAAATGGCAGATTGAAGGATTTTGAAGATCTTTTTAACAGATAGTTTGAGAGCAGAAACTGTTTTAGAAAGGAGATCTGTGATGTTCAATTATGTTAAAGAAGAAACTAAAGTTTAATATATTGTAAGTGTGTATGGTTGTAGTACAAAGCTTTGTATGGCATATAGTATTAATTACTTCATTTTATGCAGAAGTCATTACCTGTTATGCGTGAAAGCAAATTAAAATAATTGTTGAAATGAGACTTGAACTAGAACTTGCATAACATCTAACGATCTTGAATGTGAAAACTTTAGCAGCTAAAGAATTGAACCTTTTCTCAAAAAAAGAATTAGTCAAGTTAGAAGGGTCTTATTTAAGAGATAAGAAACCTAAGGCTTGAACACATTCATCTGGGCATACCTACAGTTGTATTTCATACCACTTCAAAGCCTCTTTGCAGCTTTTGTATTCTGCTTTGTACAGCATACAAATTGCCATTGTTCCTTTGTGGTGGTTGTTGTCATTCAAATTTATCCTCCTAATTTCTTTCATGTTTGACACAGAAAGCTAAATCAAATTAGTTCATATCATGGCAAAATAACGTAAATAAATTCTGTGAAGTTTGTATTTATACTTACCAAAGTAAAATCTAAAAAGAGAATTACTAGAAAACTTAGTACTTCTTAATCTCTGCCATTGTTTTGATAATACTGATCTGTGAATTATGAATAATTTGTGTAAGTACTTTAAATGAAGGTCTGCATAAATAAAAAATAATCATAACCTTGAGCTTAATTACGTAATTTGATTTATTTTTACTTTCATTAACATTAAACTACATTAAAGATATTTGCAGTTTAGGGTGTTCTTTTACTTACACTGTGAGTTTTATGATTGTGTATTTTTAAAATTTTAAATAATATTAACAAGAAACACAGCACCTTTAAATTTCAGGTGAAGTCTTAGAGTAAGGAAGTATTGAAAACTACAGGATGTCTAGCTTCATGCATTGCACTGATCAGGATTTGATTTGAAAGTTCTCGAAGAATATGATTTTATGTGGATGTCCTTAAATGACTTCGTTAGTGACCAAATTACGATTTCCTTGACCATTCAAGGTAAAATACAGCAAACCAACCTGTTCAGTACAGTGGAGTTGTAGAATTTTTTTGAATTTTGAACGAATACTTTTGGGAATAGTATTGTATATTGTGCATATATGATTTTAGCTGGAAAGTGTGATTGAAAACATTATGGGCACATTCTTAGTAGCATAGAGGAGCATTCCAAGTATGTTGAAAATGCTAATCAGCTAGAGAATGGAACCCAATCCACTTCAGTTAGCCTGAGTGATAGGTATTGTAACATTTTCTTGTGCCCCCTGCCCTGTTGTTGTTGGGTAGGAGAAAGTTCCAAGGTTTGTGATTGCTGGCCTTTCAGGCACTCAGCTTCATGGTTTCTCACAGAAACCTGTAGTTTCCAGCCGGCATCAAAAGACCAGGAGAGCAGCTCAGACTTTTTCCACAGGCTTTATTATCATCCGTGAAGGGGTCAGGCTACAGATCCAAAGATGGGGGATCACACATGTACTTTTTTAGGGTTTGGGGGGATCACAAGTAAACCAATGGAAAACAGGGTTAACACATTTTGACCAACTACATTACCTTTCTTTGTTTGGGACAACCAATTATAAAGAATGAAAGCTAACCCATAATAGTCTAAAAAGATAAGAAGAAGAGCTTACATTTTTTCTAACATGAGTCCTTCTAAGCAAGTAGTTTTTCTTACCTCAGAGAAAGTGCCAAGGGGGCCCTTACAGGGCTGTCTGCAGAGGAATTAGTCTCCTCTACAGGTATGATGTTGATGTGGTCATCTCATATGAGCTGTGTGTGATATGTTGGAAAGACACTCTCAGGGTGGAAAGGAAAAATGAGACTGCCAGGTAGGAACTGTCTCTCGGTGATTTAGAGATTTGAACTTATTTTTTAAAATATATTCTATATCCCTCCATGGCTAGGAATCTGCTGAGTGGACACTGCTTCTACCTTTGCCCAAAGGTGAGAAGGCTTTGACTTCTATCTAGTGTACATTTGGATTATAAAACCTTGAATTCTGTGGTAAGATCATGCTGAGGTGGAATAGCCTTGACAGAGGATGTGTCTTGCCCACAGTGATATATTGCTGTTACTAAAGTAGTTTGATTGTGTTTGTACAAATAACATTGGTAAGATTGAACTTTTTGGGCTATGTTATCTGTTAGAGTATGTATATAGGGTCTTGTAAGGGCATTTTTTTGGATGTTAACATAGTCTGAGGCCTATGCTTTCACATACTCTTTGCTGTTGCTGCTTGGGCTAACTAAGTAAGGGTTTAAAAAAGCAAAGAGGAACCTTGATTTTAGTGGATAAATATCCTCTCCCTATAGTTGTTCATACCCAAGCACTTCAGCCAGCAAGTATTGAATCACATATTTACCATGTAGACTATTCTACTTCTGCTCTGCTTAAAAATGTCAGTGTTTCTGTGAATCATGGACTGGAGAATTTTCGATTTGATTGTCTTTTTCTCATGGACATAAATGAGTGAGCAACCTTACTCAGTTTTACCCTGAGCTCTGATTATTTCTCATTGGCTTCTACGAAGTAAGTGTTTTGCATTCTTATTTTGTTTCTTTGCAATAATTTCCAAGGAGATGTATAGGGTATAAGTCTACCAAGTCTCAAGAGATCATCCAAGAAATGGGTTGATGTGAATTCCTACAAAATACCTGGTCTTGCAGAACTGACCTAGTGTCAATGGATTATTGTTAATGGATCAAACTAAAATTTCATGTGTCCCTTAAAAAGCATGGACATGCTACAGAATTTGAATAGTAGTTACATTCTAGATAGATTGCAGTATTTTTTCTTTTGGATATGGGATTTCACTAATCATACAGGATTATATGGTAATCCTTTTAATTGGTAATTTTAACGTCAGTTTGATATTTCAGAATGACTCTTAGTGTTGTGGACGTATTTTGAATTGGCCTCTATTTAATGTTTTTATAGAAGTCTTGTAATATTTCTAATGAAAAGCCCTTTATTTGGTATTTTTTACATCTGTTAGCCAGTTCTTCCACAGGGATTTTATTTTCTTGAAGAAAATCTTGTGTGACCTTACATTTAGCCTGGCAGACAAAAGATCTTCTGATAAAGAAAGTCTTGTAATGAGGAAATACTACCTTCCTTTCTTTCCTTGTTCATTGAAGGGGAGTTTCTTTGAGAAAATGAGGTGAATGAGGCTGAAAAATTTGTGCGCAAGTGCAGACTTTGACAAGTCAAAAGATATTTTATAATGGTACAGAATGTGTAGGCTGTGCTTTGATTTCACTGTGAGGGCTCTGTAACCACAGCACATGCTCTGTAAATCTCTAGTAGTGGATTTTGAGCAGGTTGTGTTCTGCTGCTCTGTTACTTGCAACTTTCTTGGAATTCAGCAACAAGCATGCCTTCTGTTTGGACTTGTCACATCTATGTCTTATCTCTTGGAGCTGGGGTAGTGTAACTTTGGATGTCTGCCCATCGTTTGCTTTTTATCATCTTGTGTTGAGCTAATTAAGCATATTGCAGTAATATAATTTGGCACAAAATTTGTTTTCTTAAGGAAAAATCAGTTAAATTCTCTCTGCTTTTAGCAGTTAAGCTTTTAGCTACTTTTCATATCAGCTCTTCCCTCAAGTCTCAAGTATCATTTTTCAATCACGTTTTTCACAGTAAGTTCCCGTATATTTCTATTATTACACTGCTCAGGACTGAGATTTCTTGATGCTTAGAAACTGTAGAGTCTAAGTTTTGATTGCTGTCATTTATGTTACAGGCATTAATTGTGAAAAAAATAGTTGATTTTTTTTTGCTGGAGTCCACTAATTGTGGGCTAGTTTCTTTTACTGTCTTCTAGTCAGTGAAGCCACATACATATAACTGTACCTATCAAATAATACTTTTTGAAACTTGCAACATTATTTGCAATTCAAAGAGAGAGTAGAGAATTTGGTGCTTATTGTTGGTGACAAAAAAATTAAGAATTATGACTTTGAAGAATATTTGATCTCAGGGCAGCTTAGCAGGCTTCCAAGTACATTGACTAGCACAAATCTACATTATACCTTTGCTGTTTAAGTGCTGTGTAACCTTATTTCTAAGAAATCAGAAAAATACTGTTCTCCCGGTGAGTGTGCTAGATTGAATGTACAAGGAATATAACAATTGTAACAGAATAACTTCTAGATTGTTCTGAATTTTTAGGGTGGTTAAGGGGCATAATATATTAGAATCACCGGAGTGAAGAAATTTAATCTACCTTTCAAGAGAAAGCTATATATTATGGAAAATTGCAGTTCAGTTTTTTTACTCAAGGCATTAAAAAATTTACATGGTTGATTGAAAATGACTTTTTGAAAATATAATTGAGTAAGCATGTTTTCCCAAGAATTAGACTAGTTCTGTGAATGATGAGCTACTGTTTATGTGAGAGGAATACAACAGATTGTACAAAGATAGGAAGTTGTATTTGTTTAATGTATAGATGGTTTGTAAGTGCAAGGTAAACCTAGTCTTTATGGAATCCTTCTGAAGCTTTTTACTGCAATTGATTTTCATGTGTGCAGAATAAGCATTAAAATGAAGAAAGCTCCTGGCAAAAATGTATTTCTCTGAAAGGTAAGAAAGTATGCCTAAATGTACAGATCGACATTTATTCTAAATTATTTCACTTCTTAACAAACAAGGAGGACCTGGTAGTCCCTCCCTCTGGAAAGCAGTTGAAAATCTTAGGAGGTGCATGTGATTTTTGTGATATCTCTCAGAAGCTAGGAATGACATGGTAAATTCTAAAGAAAGTTTAAACAGCATTAAGTACTTAAAAATATTACAAAGATTTGATTTAATGAAAAGATGTACAGTTTTGCTTTTCTTGCTTTGTTAGGGTTCTTTCCGAGCAGTTCCCAAGGATGTGATGCTTTTCTTCGCCACAAGATGACTCTGATTTCTCCCTCAATATTGAAAAAGTATGGAATTCCTTTTGACAAGGTACATTAATGTTTCTTTTTGAACTCTACTTTCATGAATTGAATTAGATTGTATTTAGTATAAAGATCGTTACAGTAAAGGTGAAGCAATTGTTTTTTTTTTGTTTTTTGTTTAGATAGTGGCTGCATGAAAATATGTGTTAAAACTTGCAGTAGTTTTAGCAGGGAATTTTCCGGCATTAAACACATTACAGCATTTCTGTGATTTTTTTTCTAAGACATTATCAAAATTTCTTAATTTATTTCCATGGTAGCTTGGATGTGATTTTCTGTTGACTGAAATACTTCTTAACTCCTTCTGTTAAGTTGTACGCCTAATATTTTAGCACAAGTATTTAATTTCTTTATGTCTGTATGTTGGTTTTCTAATGCAGTATATATAACTTTATAAGGATCTGAAAGGTTTAAGGTGGAATACAGCCAAAAGTACTGTTACTTAATTTAAAGTATATTTTAGAAGCTGCAACAGAATAGAAAAAGAATGAATGGTTATTTTTGACTGTTAGGTAGTAGCAGAATAAACGTTTGGTAAGAACATTATACAGAGAGAAACTGAGAACACCTGTCTTTCTTCTTTGTGAATGAATTTAATACATGGCTGCTTTTAAACACCTCTGAAGTACTCAGTTTCTTCTGTTTGCTACAAGATTTTCTGTATTAATTGTCTTCCACTTTGAACTTCAGGTGCCAGCTAATAAAGTATTTTCAAGTAATTAAGCTTTTTTTTTAAGTGTACTTATTCTATAAATTTTGTAAATTCTAAAGTTCTAAATTTTGGAGTTCTGTAAACCTACTTAGAAGACTAGAACTTGGTTCAGAATTCCCCTGCCTGAATATCTGTTTATCTTAATACTGAGTTTTCAAAAGGCTTTTGATCATTAAAAGGCTATGATTCCTAGTTTCCCATCACACAGATTGTTTTAAGTTTTTCAGAAGAACCAGGCAATGTACACTTTTTCTCAGTTTAT
Source organism: Cinclus cinclus (assembly GCF_963662255.1). NCBI lineage: Eukaryota > Metazoa > Chordata > Aves > Passeriformes > Cinclidae > Cinclus > Cinclus cinclus. The sequence continues at coordinate 56,783,328 of NC_085084.1, read as the reverse complement.
TCCCACTGCAATATGGTCATGTAAACTATCCTTGCCACACACCTTGGTTATTGTTGTGTTTTCTGTTTTCTGTGTATGTGCTGCTTATTTATTGCTAAAATGTGGGCATGTGTATACAAACTCTGCTTAGTGTGTTCTCTGGCCTAAAATACAGGATAATGCAGTGCTTCCTGTCTGGTTTAGCTGAGGTTTTTCTGATAGTATCTTAAAAAAAGAAAAAAAAAAGAAAAAAAAAGGAGTATGATTTTTGCCCAGCTGGAGCCTAAACACCAGACAGGTGCCTGCTCACTTCCTTGTAGTGAGATGGGGTGAGAACTGGAAGGATAAAAGGTAGAAAAGTTATAATTTGAGACAGAGACAGTTTAATAGGGAAAAGGTAACCTGTGCACACAAGCCAAGCAAAACAAGTTCATTCTCTTCTTCCCATGGGCAGGTAGGTGTTCAGCCATTCCCAGGGAAGCAGAAACCTGTCATGAATAACAGTGATTTGGCAGGGCAGATGTCACTGCTCCAAACAATTGTCCTGCCTCCTTTTTCTCACAGCTTTATGTACTGAGCAGGATACCATGGACTCAGCTGTCCTGGCTGTGTCCCCTCCCAGCTTCTTGTGCACCCCCATCCTCCTCACTGGTGGAATGATGTGGGGAGCAGAAGAAGCCTTGATGCTGTTTAAGATCTGCCCAGGACACCTCTGTGTTATCAATCCTATTGGCAACATGAGTGGGATAAAGACACAGATGTCTTTCATGCCTTTTTGGAACATCACATCACTTTTCATGCTTAAGTAAACCTATGGGTAAAATTGAGGAAATGTAGGCATTTAGAATGATACTGCCTGCCATGGAAAGAAAGGTTCTTTGAATAAATTACTCATAAAATAAGTAGTTTGTTTTCTGAATGATTTATTATCATATGGAAATGTAGCTGCTAAGTTCAGTTTTTGTAATACACAGGTAAATATACATATTCCCTTCATAGCCTTGTGCTTTATCATGAAGTGCCAGGTGAAACTCTCCAAGCTGGATGGTTTTATAATCAGATTTATAGTTTTGGATTTACAGAACATTACTCTGAACAGTGTAATTTTCAGTGGTTAGTGTTTAAAGTAGCATATTGCAGAATATTGCATACTTATTTTCAGTATGACACATTTGAGGTGGGGTAATGGAGTGTCTTGATCTTTGTATTTTGGTGTCTTGATTATTCCTGTATTCTAATTTAGAGGATAATAATATTGTAAAAAGGGGAGGGGGGGAAGTACTACAAACAGTTAAATATTTAAGTTTGGTTCTATCACCTAGTCTTTGGAGGAAGCAGACTGTACCCAAGTGTAATTGTAATTAATGGGATTCAGTGAGAAAGTGAATAGAGAAAACCAGGCTGTGATCTCTCATGGCTCAAAGTGATAGGAGTGGAAATGTGCTGAATGCTGATAAGTCAGCCTACGCCTACCAGGTGGCAGCTGAACTGCTGCTTGTTGCAATAGAACACCTGCTAAACTGTCAGCAGTGGGAGGGTGTATTGAGATAAATTCTGGAATCGTTAGCGTTGAGAATAATCTTTCTTAAACATTCCCACAGCGATTGTTGAAGTGCTACAGTAACAGTTAAAATATATGCAACTATATGTGCATTTGCATGTACATAGTAACTGTGAATCCACAAAACATTTAACTATGCAAAATGCAATGTCCATTTTTTTTTCTTCTCTAGCCTTGTTGGCAATTATTCTTGTTTTCCTCTCTTTCCTTCATCCCTTAATACAAACAGAAATAGACCTCTTTGAAGTGCTAACCCTGTGTGTTTTTGCACTGGGTGAAAAAGCACAAAAAATTATAAAACAATAAAATAACAATTTTGAAGGCGATTGTAAAAGCAGAAATTGAATATAAGACAGCTATACCAATAGAAATCTCAGATTTAGGACATGACATTAAAAAGGAAAATATTTGAAGTTGTAATTTTTAATTTTGGTGTCTGATTAAAATTGAACACTTCTTTTTTGTGGTTTTAATTAATGAGATTATGCCCCTAAAAAAGACTCTTATTTATCCTTCCAATTTTTCTTACTGTATTGATTATGCAAAGCATTGCCACACACTGAAAGCAACCTGTTTAGACTCCAATAACTCTCCTCATTTTCCTGTAGTCAACAAATGTGTATGTTGAATAGTCATCAGTCACTGCTCAGTTTATTTGTTTAATTTTAAGTGGATGTTTGCTTTTTAGTGGGTCTGTTGTCTGATGTGTGTTTCACGTAAAATATGTATCAAACGGAGCGTGGACAATCTCTTTTAACAATTTACTTCTGTATAATGTACTTTATTCATTAACTCTTATCAGATAATTCAGAAGACAGTGTGCTATTTCAACTGTCTGACTAGCTTGTCCTTGATAAAGTCTCTGGTGGTCTGACTTTAGGAGATTAAAGCTGTTGCTGTGTGGAGAGAATATTAGTGACTGACTGGAAGTGCTGTCTCCTCTTTTTTCCATGTAGGAGAGCAGCAGTCCATCCTAGTGTAGGAAGATGTGATTTCTCTCTTGAAAGAGAATAACCTGATTAGTGATTTCTGTTACCACACATTTTTGTATTTGGCTTTTCAAGTCTGATATGTCTCTCAAAACTCACTGGCATTTGGGTTATTTTTGTGTATACAAAATATGATTACTATGCAGTGAGTTTCAGGTTGGCTTTTTATTTTCCTTTTTTTTCCTACTATCTGGTTGATCCAGTAGTCTTTGCATATTTCTTTTGGTTGTAGTCCTTTGAAATTACCCTTGCTCAATCTCTCAAAACAGTGTCAGAGTTTAGCTGTAGTAAAGCTTTTTATCTTTCAGAATCTCCTTCTATCACACTTGTCTATTAAGTTACTTGGAATTCTTGTTACCAGTAGTGCCAGAGTGCTTCTGCTCTTTCTGCTCTCTAAAATTTAGCCTAAAGAGAAAGAGGGGAAGGACAATGACAGCTTAAAACTTGTGTTTTAATGGCTTTATCTTGAGACATTCTGCGCAACATTTAGGCATGGTGATGGTGGGTATTTTGATCCAGTCTGTCTTTGCTTCCTCTCAGCCAGTGTGAATGTTATATTCTTCATACTGTCTTTTCTAGTTATTTCTAGATTTTATTACCAGTGAACCTCTGCTCCAAGATCTTCTTTGAGTTCGTTCTGAATTTGTTGAGTATTGCACCTAGCGGTGTGTTTTAGGGTAAAGAACATTGCCTCAAGTATCCTGTTTCTGTTTGTAAATCTCATCTTTGTGAAAGGTAAAAAGACTTCTTGGTTTTAATTAGTTATAAAAGCATATGCAGTTTTCATTGCAACAGAGCTAAATGCTTTGTAATGTGGTTCACTTTGAGCTTTTTTAAAGGTTTATTTATTTTGGCCTTTTAATTTTTTTTATTGTTACAGGTTACCCAAGAGGCAGGGGAATTTATGATCACTTTCCCATATGGATACCATGCAGGGTTTAACCATGGATTTAACTGTGCTGAGTCAACAAACTTTGCCACCATTCGATGGATTGATTATGGAAAAGCAGCAAAATTGGTAAGTAAGCAGAAAATTGATGTGTAAGGAAATATTTCCTGTGGTTACTTCTTTGTGAGACTCTCCGGAAGGTGGTGAGAAAGGGATAATTATTAAATCAAATGATACATTAAGCTGACGAAATACCCCTGGTCTCTCTGACCTGCCTTGGCTAGCTCCGGGTCAGAGAAGAGGGGTTTTCCATCATGGACAAAAGCAAAAGACCAAAGGAGGCTCTCCTTCCCGGGATAGACCAAGTTCATTATCCTGAAGGGTTCCAGGGAGAGAAAGAGAACGCATGGGAAATGCAGGACTTTTTCAAACCTCAGTAAGGGGCGGAGGAACCCTGGGTCACATCCAATCAGGAGTTGGGGGAAAGGGAGGGGTTAAGGGAAGGGCAGAATCACGCTACAAACCGAGAGGGGGAAACAGAACAAGCCTTTATCAGTGCGATATAAAACCATGAATGTGCAACAACATTGAGCTGCCATTGAAATTTAATTAGTTGTTATTTTGATAGTAGGCATTATACTTCCAGCAACATGTATTCCTCTCAGTAGTCAGTTCTGTTTGAAGCTTAATGTATTTCTTGTTCTTCAAAACTAGTTGTTTGTTGATGTATTTAAGTGGAAGCTACATACACTGAGGTTAATATATGTGAAGACAATGGACTTCTGCTCTTAAATTGCCTGTAAACTTTACAGTCTGTGAAAGAACTTTAGTTTAACTAGGAATTTTGATACCTGGACAGAAACATAAATAGAAGAAATGTGTCCTAATACCTTACCTCAAGCTCCCCTGGTGCAACTTGAGACCATTTCCTCTTGTCCTACCACTTGTGACTCAGAGAAAAGCCCAACCCCCACCTCATTTTCAGGTTCTTTCAAGCAGTGGGAGACAGGCAGAAGGGCTTCCCTTATGACAAATTATCTGACAGAATTTACGTAGTACCACTGCATTACCAGTAGCTGAAATACTTACTTTGAACAAAAAAGACTTCTACTTAGTGAGTCAACATCAGATCAATCTTTCTGAATGAATTCACGTAAATGAAATGTTAAAGTTCAAAACCTGGTATTTAAGGCTACCACTTAGAATTGTCTGCACATGTATTTACATAGACCTCCGTGAACTCTAACTGGCTGAATTTCTGCAGCTTTTAAGTCTAGTGTTAAGGTACATGCTAAATGCCTATAATTAGCTCTACAGCCTGGCTTTCATCTTCTCTCCCCTTCAGCATTTCCAGTAACCTTCACTTTACGTGACTTCTCTTTCGCATGCACAGATGCAAACCTATATTGCATGTTTATCACTGGATGCTCGTAAGAAAATACATGTATATCACCTTAGCTTAAACTTATCTTCCACTTTCTTTTCAAACTGCTAATAGTCCTACCAAAGAGAGGGGAAAAAACAAAGTCATAGCAATAAATCTGAGCAGAGCATTTATGGCCTCAGTTATTGCAGCCAGCCTTTCATTCTGGATTGCTCTCGACACAGGCAGTTCTATCAGTGGGCAGCTCCCTTGCCGGAAAATGATTATGCAAGCATTCAAGTTTGAGACTGTGTTTCAGTGCTGCACAGACATAACAGCAAGAAGCTCCACAGCAAAATGCAGGATACCCAAGGAAGTTACAGGATCCAGCTGCACTTTAGTAATCGTCCCATCAGCTTCACAAGGTAGTGTTGGCAGCTTCTAAGGCAAATGGAGGAAAGAAGTATCCTCATTGTTTTAGGACTATGTGAGGGCTATTCAAGTTGGATTTGCTAAGAGGAAAAAGGATTAATTCAAATAAAGTTCCATTATTATCCTACTAATAAATATTTCTCTGTATACAATACCTTCACCTCGATAAAAAAATTATTACATGCTTTTGGTTTAATAAATGTATGTAAGTGTTAACTTAATTAACATGCTTTTTATTCACAGTAAATTTATGAATAGCTCTGGGAGGTAAAACAAGATTATTGAATCTTAATTAAAAACAAAAATCCAAATGAACTGCAGAAGCATAATCAATACAAATTACATTATTTAAATTAAGCAAATTTAATTAAAGGCATTCGCATCAAATTTATCCTCTTTGGATTCAAAGCTTTTTCAAGTCAAACTGTTCTGTAACAATTTTATAAACAGCACTGCAGTCAGTAAAATTCCATGTTTTTCTAAATTTGCCTTCATGTGCAAGACATTATTTTTATGAAACAAAGTACTGATTAGGTTATATTCTGCAGTTCAGCAACAAAGTCAGGGGAAGAAAAATCTACTTCGCTCTCTACACTTATTCTGTATGATAGTAATACACTATCACTGTCCATTTGTTTGTGCAGACCCATGTTCACAAGTCATTGAACAGTTATATTCAAATTATCAACTCTCCACTCACAAGACAAGTACTTGATGAGTACATGGCAGAATACCTGGCTCACAGAAAAATTGAATCTGCCTACAAAAACACAAGTAGCATATCTCATAAAAGAAAAAGATCATTTCTCAAAAAAGTGCAGGAGACCCTGCAAGAGACTACCAGGACGCAATGGTAATCATTGTTGACACTAAAATTCTGTTTGAAATTATTTATAATTTGCTTTTTAGAGATGGTGAATTATGCCAGCTGTCAATGGGGCATGAATGTGCTCACCACCTTCCAAAAGTCAGAAACAGAAAAATTTGGTTATTTGTAAAATCTTGTCAAAATACATTTCTGTCAAGGTATTTCAAAAACTAAAAATTTTAAAAATCCTTATTGCATCACAAACTTAGCCTTTAATTTATGTGCTGCAAGAACAGATTTTCTTAAGTTTATTTCCATATTCTATCCCTCACAAAACCATGAAATTCACAAGAATGACAATGTTTCAAAGTTTTCTTAATCTAAAAAGCCCTGTGAATAAAACGCTCCCAATTAAAGCAAGGATGTCATAATTCTCAATATCAGATTCGATAACTGCAGCCTTTTTAAGACTGAGGGGCAGCTTCTTTTAAAAAGTCTGACAGACTAGTTTGCAAGATCAAGCAACAAAACTTGCCAACAGCATTAAAAAAAGACCACAAGGATCTCTCAGCTACAGCCATGAGGGAACCATGAGAGTTTAATCTTTTCTGGCCAGAAGATCCTATAACAAAGAGGAAAAAGACTGATTTAAGATTTGTATCTAAAATATGTACTTTGGTATATCTCTGATATGTTTCTAAGCTTAAGAAACAAATATTGAGATGACTTTATAGTGAATATATTATTTTTATATATTTTATTTTATTTTTAATGCATATGTATGTGCCATAGTGGTAATGGCTAACTGGTTAAAAGCATCAATCTGCTTGCTTTCTGCAATACATGGGGAAGTGCTGTATTTCAGATGCCAAAAATCTACAGTGATAAAGATCAGAAAACTTTTTGTAGGTTCTTACTTTCAATGATTTGGCCATCAGAAACTGATGAATATTGCTAACAAGCTTCCACCTTTTGAATCTTGTAGAACCTCTTTTTGTTATAATCAAAACAAAGTATGTGAGGGAAGGAGCACAAATAGGCAAGGCAAACCACCTACCTGCTCAGCATGCTGCTAATATTGCAAATGCTGTATGTAAAGATGCCTTATTGAAATCCTCTAAATTAAGATTGTGCTTCACCTCTCTATTTGTACTTACTCACTAGTGCTAATTCTTTCCAATCACTTTGTAAGCAAGGGGCAGGGGGGATTCAAATATTCAATTAATATCCTAAAAAAAAGGCCGTGATATTGTCTTTCATTGGATGCTCTCAAGTCTTTGGTTTGGTTTGTTTTACATGACATTCAGGACTTAGAGATCATAAACAGAAAAATGATTAAACTTTCCTGTTTCAAAAACACTATCAGCCATTCAGTTGAGTCATATACAAGGAGTTGCTGATGACTGTTCTACCTATAAATGCATGAAACATTTTTACATTAATATGGCATTTCCTTTCTTAAAACCGATGGTAAGACTGCTTTATAACAATTACAAATAAACCAATGATTTTGCAAAGAAAACTACTTTTATAAGGAAGAATTCAATTAAATGCTCTTGAAACGTAAATTTTATAAACTATAATATAAATATAATATAAACTTTAAATAGTGACAAGTAAAACAGATACAATTTTTAGCTGCTACTGTAAAGAGAATTATGAGAAGAAAAACTCTATAAACATACCTGTGCTGAGTCCCTAATTCTTACCTTCAAATATCAAACCTGCAGGATTGTGTGTGATACAATCAGAAAACCAGCTGTCTTGTCCAGAATTTGACATAACTTAAACAAGACTTGTGTGTAGATGTGTGGGGATCAAGTAGCTGTGAATAGAATAAGAATATACAAGCGCTCGTATCCAACCACTGCTTTATTAAGGAACCAGCAATTACACTCTATTTAATTATGCAGAATGCAAACCTTTACTAAAAACAAGGTCTTTACTTAAAACTTAATTCTAACTTACTCCCTTCTAACCAAACTCTGTGAAAACTTGATTTTAAATGTGCCTGCTACAGCTTTAGAGAAAACCTCAAAATTTTTCCTCTCCAGATTTGGACCACGATAATTGGATTTTAATGGCACAATCAACCCAAACTCTCATAGTATTTCTGCATTAAGAAAAAAGTCCAGTATCTGGTTATTGTACTGAAGTCCAGTTGATTAAAAAAAAAAATTCAACAAAACATTTCTGATTTTTGCATAAATTTAACTATTTCACTTTTAATACCCTACATATTCTTGTTCAGGGTATTAAACAACACTTGATACCACTCCTTGAGGGAAATTAAATTAATGATTAAGGCAGGTATTTCTTTGAGACTAGTCGGGTATGACACAGGTAAAAAATATTTACCATCTATTGACAAGCATGATCAAACAGATAAAGCACTGAAACAGCAAGCACAGAAATTCTATGTGCACCTCCCTCAGTCCTTTGGATGTCTCACTTTTCTCAAAACCACACTTTCAGTGCCTCAGGAGCCCATGTCTGTAACTTTTTTTTGTGCCCCCTGCCCTGTTGTTGTTGGGTAGGAGAAAGTTCCAAGGTTTGTGATTGCTGGCCTTTCAGGCACTCAGCTTCATGGTTTCTCACAGAAACCTGTAGTTTCCAGCCGGCATCAAAAGACCAGGAGAGCAGCTCAGACTTTTTCCACAGGCTTTATTATCATCCGTGAAGGGGTCAGGCTACAGATCCAAAGATGGGGGATCACACGTGTACTTTCATAGGGTTTGGGGGGATCACAAGTAAACCAATGGAAAACAGGGTTAACACATTTTGACCAACTACATTACCTTTCTTTGTTTGGGACAACCAATTATAAAGAATGAAAGCTAACCCATAATAGTCTAAAAAGATAAGAAGAAGAGCTTACATTTTTTCTAACATGAGTCCTTCTAAGCAAGTAGTTTTTCTTACCTCAGAGAAAGTGCCAAGGGGGCCCTTACAGGGCTGTCTGCAGAGGAATTAGTCTCCTCTACACGTCTGTTTTCTTCCCTGCTTTGTCTCTCTATTTAATAGGTCCTGCATCTTTTCCACACACGCTCTTCCTCTGTTTTGGGATAGAGTATTGTCGGAAATTGAGTTGAAGATAGTTGCTACTATACAGATCTAGTCCTATGATGTAGCTTAATGTAGGTCTCATCTTTACTCAGAGCTTCTCTGTCTTAAGTGAATGGTCTATTCCTTATCTCAAAATTTGAAATTTATCCAAACCCACAATTTAACTGCTTTTGAATAAAATTCTAAAAATAAAATCCTGTTTAATTTGTTCATGACATTACTAGACCAAGTCAGCTTTTAGTTAAACAGTGTAACACTGAGATGAACTCAAACCACATCAAGCAAAATGAAAATGATCATACTCTTACTTCCTGGAAACTCCAGCACATAGTTTCTTTACCATCATTATTATCTTTTTGCAGCTATATTACATGTAGGGCAATCCCAATTCAACACTAACATTTTTTAACTTTCTGTTATTTTGGCTATTTGTCATCCTGATGCCACATCTGATAAAAGTGTTACCAAACACTTGTTTTTTTTTAATACTCTATAATCTTGTCAAAAACCTGACCTTTATCACAATGGTCTTAATATTTCTTTAACAGCTTTTTTCAGAACAAAAAAAAATTAGTAATTCCACCACTTCCAAATTGCTTTATAATCACTGATACAACAGACATATGATATGCAGACTTTAAGTCAAGCATTTGTGTTTGTTATACTGTCCTTCCTTGGGTAAGATTTTGCCTCCCTGAAGTAAACAAGAGTCTTTTTGTTTAGCCATCATGAAACTTGTATAAAATACAGTAAACCTGACAGCCACAACTTAATTCTTTTGTCCAGTGTGACTGACTGAAAACACTATACTTTATTCACAGCAAGATCTAGATATTATTTCTTTACCCTCTTCTTATTATCCCTTTGAAACTATATTACACCTTAAAGGGAGTTGGACATGAAGAATAGGTATAAGACTCACTTCTGGCCAAGTCAGAATTCTCTACAGCTTCTAAGTGCATGGAATTTCTTCAGCAAAACTTCTACACAACATGAAGTCACCTCTAGTTGTATATCTCATCCATACAAAAAAGAAATATAACTATGAATAATTTTTTTAAGATTTTGCCAGAATGTATTGTATGTAGACTGAATCAAATCCCACTACCCACTCAAACAGCTATCCAATGAGGCTCACAGAACATCAGCATCACCCAGCACATTGTTTCATATCACAGCGCAATTTTAAATTCCACCATTAAAACTAACTTAAATTATCTAAGTTGAAATATTCCATTCATACATGCAAAGAACATAGAAACCAACAAGTAACCTGATTTACAATAAACTACTGGAATTATTTTAACTTCAGAGACATCTGCCAAAGTCTAAACTTTAAAAGTATTATCTTTCAAAGACATTCAACAGACATACTATATGCTACCTACCTGTATTTTTTTTAGTAAAATATCGTACAATCTTAGACTATAAGACAAATTCTTACATCCTAAATAACAACTTAATGGCTGATACGCTAATCCCAGTATATAAAGAACCTGTAATTACCTACATAAAAAGGGGAGTAGAACATAGAGAATAGATTTTGTGGGGTTATTTTATTGTAACTTTCCCTTAATTTTTAGTCTTCCCTAATCCTCTGGAAACAAAAATGTGTAAAGGTTACATTTCTTCTCTGCATGTATCATAGGTTTATCCCACAGCACTCATAACAATGCATCAAAATACCCAGACCTCTGTGCCTTTCTTACATATTGTGATTGTTCCCAACAAACCTTGAAAAAGCCACTGAAACACTGCATTTACTGAGCTATATTAACATATTCAGCATAAGTAACTGAAGCAACTTCACTGGAATTCAAACTAAACCCACTATGAAACAATAAAAGATACATTTGAGATCCAAACTATGTCAAAGACAACTGAAACTGCATGGATGAACACAGCAGGAGGGTTTCTAGTATATTGAACACTCTGATAGTTCAAATGCACAGTTAAAATTATTCCAAAGTAAATAAATTAATAAAGTAACTAGCACTAGTAGCAGTATTTGGAGGTTTTGCTTTATAAGAAGAAAGGTTGGGGGCTGGCGGTTTTAAGAGAACTTAACCCTAACATTTAAGTCACCTTTTGGCCTATCAATATAGGTCACCACCCAGTGTCAAAATGCTAAATTAATCTAGAAAGTCTAGAGAACTGACTTCTTCTCAGAGTACCGTAATGCTGTTAATTTTAACTATGAGTCTTACATTTACAAAGGAAAATAAATAAATGCAATACAATTACAGGTAACTCTGTTCAATTGCCCAGGTACTCACTGACATCTGAGTCATATTCTGGTACGTATGATATCTGACTGAGCTCTAAATATTACATTGGACTCCTGGACATTTGTACTCTTCTGCCTAGACAAAGGAAGGATAAATATCTAAGATGGTGTCATACTCCTGTGTTTCAGCAGCTGATTCAAGCCCAAAGAGTCTATTTTGTGAATCTCATATTTATGAAAATAATTTCGAAGTTAAATTTTACTTTCTTTTAAAACCTGCAATGAAAATAATCTCTCTCTATAGGCTATGAAATTAATATATAGACAGAAATATTTACATAGTGGTAAAACTTTTTCCTCAGCAAATTGAGGATAAGTATCTCACAGTAAGATAAGTATTCTCACAGAAAGTAAGGAAAGGCAAACTGAATTGATTTACTCAAAATTTTCAATAAGTTGTACTCTGAAAAGCAAGTTTATTGTAAATTACTGACTTTTTCTTTTAAAAGATCACCTTGTTAAGTGAAAGCTGCTATAAAAGAAAAACTTCTAAATATCCACCAAGTATGCCAACTTGGTACATTTTTTACTTTGATAAATTGAACCTCTTGGATAACACTTAGGGGGAAAAAAAGGAAGATTAGATTCCATCATTTCCATTTACTCACAGTTGTCAGAATGTAATCCAACATTTAAAATGTTCCGTTACAGAATACTCCTCTCTTTACTTAATCAAAACTGCATGTAAGAGAGAAGTGGTAGTATTGTTGGTTCAATTTTTATTTAATAAACAGTGCAGCAGCTTGCATGAGAGCCCTGTGCTAGAAATATACATGCATAATGCTATTTACACATACTCTACATCACACAGAGAAAAAATTGTACTATAGCATTGGAAAAGATAGATGAGAATACTCTAGAACTTCAGAACCACAGAATACACTGCTCACAGACAACATCAGTATTTGCACATAACATAGCTCAGACTGTGGGAACACCACCATATGACATTTAGTATGATTTTATAACCAGATGCACTACCAAAAGGGGAAGGTTCAAAAAACCAATAGAATACTATTCTACCAGAACAAGTTAAAAGTATTGTGATTATTACTATTCCTTTCTACTTGTAAAACCTAATTCTTAATTCAAAATGTCACAGTACTAGAAATCTAGAACTATGCAACTTGCTGCCCTGTGGGAGACTAACAATCTCCCTTTCCAGCAAGAAATTTTAGAGTGGGAAATTTTAATAACTGCTATTCTATAGAAATGATGACTTTGTGATGTAAGAACTAAACAGAGGCAGTAAATCATGGCAGTAAGATTAAAAAGTAAAACATAAAAAAAAAGATATGTAAGAGATCAATGCAAAAGAAATAAAAATAAGAAAGGAAATTCCACAACTAAAAAGCTGAGAGTGGCACTGTGATTATGAAGTGAAATGTCAAAACTCAGAATGCAACAAGATTTGCTCTGAAGTAGTGTACTGACAATCCAGACCAGAAATGGAAAGCATGTCTGAATCCAGAAACCTTGTAAAATTTCATTAGCAGACAAGTCAATGAAATAAGGTGGCTAATTATGGTATAGCAAGTAAAAACAATGATTTATACAGCATGAATAATGCTGGTATTATTGCAGACTGGTATCAAATGCATCAACATGCAGTGTTTAAAAAAGGTTTTGAAAATCAAAATAAGCTGATAGGTGAATAACTTGTGAGCATATACACATAGCTATTTCTGACATTCAGTACTAAAACACTGCAGATGGGGTAAAGAGATACTTTTTAAACCCAGACCTTTAAATTTTATGCACATTTGAAAAAAATAAATGTACAGTTGAGTTGGATTTTTTTCTTTTTGAACAGGCATTTCATTGTACAAAAGCAATAAGGAACTGTAGAGGAGATGAGGAACATAATCCTCATTGAAAAAAAATACTACCGCAATAAAGTTTGAGAGGTGGAAGCATTTTTGTGCAGTATCATCTCCCCTCTGATAAAATCAGTTACATCATAAATACTGTATCTCTATATATATTTCAAAATAAATATATTGTTTTGATAACATAAGCTGGACATGGCTCTCTTCAAGACAATGAGTCTTGTACCCAAATAAATCAAGATATTAAATAACTTTTCTTCCCTTTGAAACAATCATAACTGCTTGAGGCTGCTACAGCACAAAAACAAAATATCTTCACATAGGTCTTGAAACAGTCAAGCTGAAAATCTAAGCCAAAGTTTCATTTAACAGCCTGTCAGTTTTTTGATGTGAAGCTAATGAATGCAGTGGCAAACAAATCCATCAAACCTAACATCAAAACAACTGCACTTCATCCCACCAAAGGGAAAAATACAACCTGCAGGCCAGCACTTTGATCTAACCTATCCAGGAAAGCATGTTGCTAAGCAGTTACCACTGAAGAATGCATGAGTAATTACTGATTTAATTTTATGGAAGAGAGCAATAATACTTAAGTACCCCTAGTTTCAAGTAGAAAAGGTTGGTAGACTTCTCAGGTTCTACTTATCAGCTAAACAACAAAAGCTTTCCAGCACCAGCATCTGAAAACAAATCACGTCTTAAAAGGAGCTGCAGTACAAAAGAATGATTACAATGACTAGTAAAATCACCTAGTGTGACACTACCCCTGAGAGCAGGCAGTAAAATTTACATACGTTCATACTGAGTGATGAAAGTCATCAAGTGGTCCTACAAAAACAGACACAGTAATCAACAAGAGCAGTTCTCAGAAATGCCAGTACTTTCTCTGAAAGCTTCTGAAAGCAAGGACAAGGCATGCCTGAGAATTGTGAGACAACCTGACAAGAACTGGGAACAGCATTAGACAAGGGTTCTTTTTTCAGCTGGGATAGAATAAAGTTTCTTCCTAGTAGCCCAGTACAGTGCTGTGTTTTAGATTCACTATGAGAATAATGCTGGTAACGCACCGATGTGTTTTGGTTTTTGCTCAGTAGTGTTTACTGTAAACATCAAGGACGTTCCAGTTTCCCATGCTCTGACAGCAAGGGGATTCACAAGAAGCCGGGATGGAGCATGGCTGGGACATTTGGTCTGATGAAAGGATGTTCCACACCACAGAATGTCATGCTCAGTGTATAAACTGATGGCAGTTGGGCAGGAGGGGCCAATAATGGCTGTGGGAGGAGTCTGGCATCAGTCAACAACTTTCTCTTAGGTTGTATTCCTTTCTCTCCTCTTGTCTCGTGTTTCATTCTTAGTATATGATCATAATAGTTTATTTCAATTATTAAGATATTCTTATCTCAGTCCATGGGATTTACCTTTTATCCTACTAGGAGCTGAAGGGACCAAGCACTGTGTTTCAGGATGGGGTGAAACCAAGACATATGACTGAGGGGGTTAAAACAGTACCCAGAGGAATATGAAAGGAAATAAACTAAAATAATCCTAATTGTATAAAGAAGAAGAAGAAGAGAGCCCCCAAAACGCTAAAATAACACTAACCTCCTATACACATAGAAGAAAAATGTGTAAATATTTCTATTCATCAATACTGATAACTGAATACCAACCTTTTCCCACCACACAAGTTACCTACTCAGCACAAATCAAAGTAGATACCTAGAAAACATACAAGCTAATAGCCACTGACTCATCTGCTTAATCAACAGTAGCAAAATCCACTGGAGTAAGGAAACTCAAAAATGCACTTCATGAAGCAACACATTTCCAACCTACTCAAATAAATGTAGCACCATTAGAAAAACAAGAAAATTCACAGAAGCCTGAAGGAACCTGCTAGCTGCCCCTATTTCATTCTATTCAGTTGGGTTTTTTAGCAATGAACAGCATTCAGCAAATGGAAGTTATAGGATGATGAAAATTTGAGTATCTAAAGCTTAAAGCACCTCTCATCCTCACAGAACAAAACAAACTACGCTGGTACCTACCACCAGCCCTACCTTACCTCCCTTTGTTTCATGAAGCTCTGACATATCCACACACCAACACCTCACCAACATCCCTCTGCACCACATCCTTTTGCCAACCATCTTAAGGAGAGAGTGACTGACTTGGTCTTTCCACCAGGATCTCTTGGAAAAAGACAGGAAGAGCCACACCATTTCTTCTCTGGAGCTGGGAATTTTTTAGTATGCCAGCTGCTTACTCAGTTGTGTTGTTTGAGAGGCAGAAGGTTGCTTACAGTCTTTATCTGTTTTTCACTTCTACTTAATTCTGTCCAAAAGCAAGCTAAAAACAGTGCCTAAGCTGCAGGAAACAGCACACTGGAGGTGCCACCTAGTATTTCTTTTGGTATGTTGTCGCAGGGCCTTGTCCTGGTTTCAGCTAGGATAGAGTTAATTTCTTCTCAGTAGCTGCTACATTGCTGTGTTTTGGATTCAGAATGAGAATGGTGGTCACACACTGATGTTTGGCCTTTTGCTAAGTTGTGTTTATTACACTGATGTTTAGGGTTTTTCTAAATTGTGTTTTTCCCATATCAACGAAATTTTTCTCCTTTTCTGTTGCTCCACCAGTGAGGAGGTGAGCAAAAGAAACTGTGAGAAAGCACAGTTGGGACAGGTGACCAGAACTGTCCAAAAGGATATTCCACACCTCAGAACATCATGCCCAGTATATAAACTGGGGGGAGTTACCTGGAAGGGGCTGGTCTGGGTTCAGGAAGAGGGGTCTGACAGCAGTCTGTGAGGGATGAGCAACTTCAGTGTGCATCTCTTGTTTTCTCCCTTTTTATTATCATTATTATAATTTCCCAGTATTACTGTATTTGACTTCATTTTCAATTATTAAACTGTCCTTATTTCAACATGCAAGTTTTACTTTGACTCTCCTCTCCATTCCACTGGGCTGGGGAGGAAGAGGAGTTCATGAGCGTCAGCATGCTGTTTCATCTCCAGCTGGGCTTAAAACCATGACAGTCTTGCACAAACTCTGTAAAACAAGCTGGAGGATACATCCTTGCTCTCAGGGTTCAAATATTACCTGCAGTTAAGGAACACACAGTGAAACCAAGACCACAAGTTTAGCATTTTTAAAGATAGAAAATAATTGTTGAAATTTGCATTCATTGTCTTTGCTTAATCAAAGTGAAACAAGGGTCAAAAATATCACTTATTTAAGTTATTTGCATGTGATTTCAGAGAATCTACAGCACCATCTCCTTTCATGCTGAAAAGCAGTATCATCACATAGCCTAAATATTTACTACAACTTCAACAAAAATCTTTGTTGGATTTTTTTCCCCACTAAATCACAGAGTATTGATTGTATTTCAGAATTTTTTTTTCTTTTTCTAAGGCAGAAATCCAACTGTAAGCAATTAGAAACCACTCTGAAAAAAAAAATAAAAATGTTCCTGTAGGAAGACAAATAATCAGTCATCAGTAGAGAATATTCTCTAAGGAGAATACAGCAATGAACTGACCTAGACATTGCCACATTCTGCTGACACACGCAATATCTGCAGTACAATACGGAGAAACTACAGGAACTAAAACATTGTTATCAATTAAAATTCTTGCACTTTGCACATAAAGAAAGAAAAGACAAGTCAGATGCAGTATCAGTAGTCCAAATAATGACAAATGGGACTTCAAGGTTGTGTGGGTTTTGTTTTTTTGCTTTTTCTTTTAAATGAAATTACTAGACCTGAAAATAAAAACTTACTAAAATATTGGTATTCTTTGGAGATACCAACTTTTTACCTTTTTAATCAGCACCTCCAGGAAGTTTTCTAATGCTGTGATAAAACTAATTTTATATATACTAATGGTTTTCTAGAGAAGCACTGTAACCAAGAAAGAGTACAGTTATAAAAATCAAACTATGTTTTCTCTTTTTTTAAATTATGTAATCTTATCAAAAGCATTTACAGACAACAATTCAATTTTATTTGAATTAATCCTTTTTCCTCTTAGCAAATCCAACTTGAATAGCCCTCACATAGTCCTAAAACAATGAGGATACTTCTTTCCTCCATTTGCCTTAGAAGCTGCCAACACTACCTTGTGAAGCTGATGGGACGATTACTAAAGTGCAGCTGGATCCTGTAACTTCCTTGGGTATCCTGCATTTTGCTGTGGAGCTTCTTGCTGTTATGTCTGTGCAGCACTGAAACACAGTCTCAAACTTGAATGCTTGCATAATCATTTTCCGGCAAGGGAGCTGCCCACTGATAGAACTGCCTGTGTCGAGAGCAATCCAGAATGAAAGGCTGGCTGCAATAACTGAGGCCATAAATGCTCTGCTCAGATTTATTGCTATGACTTTGTTTTTTCCCCTCTCTTTGGTAGGACTATTAGCAGTTTGAAAAGAAAGTGGAAGATAAGTTTAAGCTAAGGTGATATACATGTATTTTCTTACGAGCATCCAGTGATAAACATGCAATATAGGTTTGCATCTGTGCATGCGAAAGAGAAGTCACGTAAAGTGAAGGTTACTGGAAATGCTGAAGGGGAGAGAAGATGAAAGCCAGGCTGTAGAGCTAATTATAGGCATTTAGCATGTACCTTAACACTAGACTTAAAAGCTGCAGAAATTCAGCCAGTTAGAGTTCACGGAGGTCTATGTAAATACATGTGCAGACAATTCTAAGTGGTAGCCTTAAATACCAGGTTTTGAACTTTAACATTTCATTTACGTGAATTCATTCAGAAAGATTGATCTGATGTTGACTCACTAAGTAGAAGTCTTTTTTGTTCAAAGTAAGTATTTCAGCTACTGGTAATGCAGTGGTACTACGTAAATTCTGTCAGATAATTTGTCATAAGGGAAGCCCTTCTGCCTGTCTCCCACTGCTTGAAAGAACCTGAAAATGAGGTGGGGGTTGGGCTTTTCTCTGAGTCACAAGTGGTAGGACAAGAGGAAATGGTCTCAAGTTGCACCAGGGGAGCTTGAGATAAGGTATTAGGACACATTTCTTCATAGAAAGAGTGGTAAGACATTGGCCAGGATTCCCAGGAACCTGGGCAACGCTAAGTTACTGGTTTGACTTTTGTATTCTAAAAGCTTTTTCAAAGTAAGTGTTTCTGTATCAGTGCAATATCTTAAAAAGCAGTGGGCTAATTACAATTCAGTGTTATTGCTTGAATCAAAATTATGTGGGATTTTGACTAACTAGGGAGAAATCTCCAGCAATTTGTGTCCTGAAATGCTTTCTGTGCTCTCATTTGGTCATTGTGTCTCCTCAGAGATTGATCATTCACGAGTGGATTATTGTTGCATTTTCTTGTTCTTCTTGATAAAATCATAGCAGGAAGCGAGTCTAGGAATTTTTCCATGTGTTCTTTTTGCAGTTACGGCTATTCCTGCCTGTGTTCATGGGTTACAAATATAGTTGACAGTAAAATAATTTTGCTTTCCAAATTGTTTCTTCTGTGCCTTTGTATGTAGGCACAGATTTGTGTGTTTGCCTAGCCTGTGGTTATGCTTGCCTTTCAAGTTCATGTGTGATTAAGCATTTTCAAAGTAATTAAAAATGATGTCATGTTAAAGCGTTTTGAAGCTTCATAGTTTCGTATTTACTGTGTTTATTCATCTCTGACTTCCCTAAGATAATGCACAGTGGGTCTCCCTGTCATTAGTGTAAACTGCTAATTGTACTTATTTGTTATTCTTGAGTGTCCTGCTAACCATGATGATACAGCAAGAAGTGAAGTACAAAAATCTGTGTTTAAAATATTATATAGATGCACTAGTTGCAATTTTCAGGTATTAATGTGTCTCTTTTTTGTTAAACAGTAATGAATTTAGAACTTTGGTGTAAACAATCAGCAAATGTTTGTGTTAGAAAGACAATTAATAATGAAAATCCTTGCTTTGCATATTTTTCCCCCTTATGTAACTTATAAGTGAGTTAGTTGGTTACTTAAAACAATGTTTAAACTATTTAATATTACTGTCTCTGTTCTGTTACCAGTGGTAAACAATTGAAAATACATACATATATGATAAAAAATCACAGAGGATTATTCAGATTATCAGATTGAACTCTGATATTTTGAATCTTAAGAAATAGGGTACAAGAAGTTTACTGATAATGTAGGACTTTTGAAAGCAACTTAGAATTGATACACTTTTCTCAAAACTGGTCATTAATGAGAATGTTCAATTAGCTGTTCTCTGCAAAGTCTGAAAGACTGGTAATATGCAGAAGAGAGTGTCAGGTGATGAAAAGAAGCTTTGTTTGTTGAGGGCTTCCCTAGTGTGTAACATACACATAATTTCTTGAAATGTTAAATGTAGTGAAATGAGGAAAAAAAGGTGAAGACTTTTTATTTTTTTCTCTTTTTTTTTTTCTCCTGTTTTTCCCTCTTTTTAAAAGTAAATCTTATGCTTGTTACAGTAGTTCTCAGGATTTTGTTGCTTTTAGAAATATCTTTTTACTGGTATGTTACTGTAGTTTACAATAGCCAGAAACTGAATACAGGTTATTTGCTGGACATGAATGCATTATTTAAAATTACAACAAGTCAGAATAAGAATTGTTTTAGTCATATTAATGGACTTACACTTAGCAGGCACATGCCTTTATAAAATGATATTTTAGCAGTTCAGAGCTTCCTGGAGTAAAAAGTACTCTTCATAATTTTTCATGGACTGCATATGGTTTGGTGAACATGAAAGGATGCTGCAGCAATTTAAATTTTAGAGCCTTAGGTATTATTTGGAATGGTCAATGAAAAAGCATAGCTTAGGGAAGTAAATGGTTATCTTTCTCAGTTGTGTTGGCCATAATGGACAAAAGTTCTCAGTAGACGTTAAAGACAGCTAGGTGTTTATAAGCAATCATATGTAAGTGAATGAATTGAAATTATGTAATAAAGAGACTTAATTTGCCTTTATTTGTATTTAGAATTTATTGATGAACTTTTATTCTTCACCATACTATGGCATGGTGAATTAAATCCACACGGTCTCAGTACAACGGAAAGTTACTCAGATTAAACCAGGGTTTGAAATTTGGCATGTGTTCAAGTGGAAGACTTTTTCTGCTACCTTTCTTATGAAAGGTTGAACCTTCTTGGGTTGGATCTTCTTACGTCCCTTCCCTGTAAGACCAGACTTGAAATTGTACCTTATATCACATTTATAGAAACAACATGTAACATAAACAAAATAACAATAAATTAAATTACATGAAAATATAAGAATTACATTAGACAAATATATATATCTTTTGGATTATATGATATTTAATAAATGGATATAAATGTACATACAGTACATTCATAGTAAATTTGCTGTCTAGGTTGGATATTTAAGGTTTTCTCTGTTTTTAAAAAAATAAATAATGGTCAGGAATATATTAACAAAATTTAAAATATGTTCACTTCGGCTATTATTTTGCTAACTGATTTTCATTTACAGCTTTGATGTATCTTTTTTGACAGCTGAATATTTTTGTCTAGTCACATCACTTATATATATGTTAGTTGTTAACTATCTACTACTTAAGAAAGTTAAAGAAATACTAGTATTGTCATGGTGCCTATTCTTTTTTCCTTTTCAAATAGTTCTTGCAGTTCTCTGGTATGTTTGAGTATTATAAATAAAATGCATGTGGGGGCAAGACAATAGTTACAGAAAATCACAACTTAAAGTGTTCTCTTTTGTTCTGTCTTAAACATGCTGAGTGTTGGTGAAGGAGGCTTTTAAAACAGGAATAATGAAGAAAATTTGATGTAAAGATGAACACAATTCCCTTATATATAGAATACATTGGAGGTACTATTTCCTTTTATTTGTCCATTTTACCTCAGTCCTGAGCCCTTCTGTTGTTTAAACAAAACTAAAAGGATATTATTAATACACCTTGTTTTAAAAATGCAGTATTGTTGTTTATATGCTGAGAAAATGTACTGCCTTGTTTCCAGGGTAATATTATGCTGTGTATGCTGCTAATCATACCTCAAGAAGCATAGAATCAGAAGCCTGTGTAGTTATATGCTAAATTACTTGAAATGAGATGGAATTACTTAGTGTGATCTAATTGACACATCATAAAAGTGCAGGTAACATAAAGAATTTGTGTTTTAGCAGGACCAGGAGGTGTAACGCTGGAATAGTTTAGGCTCTCATATAATCTACCTGAGCCTTTCAAAGTTTGTCTAACTGCATCTGCACTGCTGTTTATTTGAACTGTTGGTACTGAAGATACTAGTCACGACAAGGGCAGAGTTAAAGTAAGCAACACTTCTTAAACTCTTCTTCGCCTGCAAGGTGCTGAATTAGGTGGCTCGCAGTTCTCTCCGGCTCCCGTAGGTGTTAATGACATATTAGCATTACCAGCAGTAAGCTGTACTGTTCGAAAAAAAAAAAAAAAACGAACAGTTTTATAAAGCAGCAAGAATTTCTTTGAACTAATGATTAAAATATTTATAAATGTAAATCTGTTTAACCAAGATAATATCTGTAGGTTATATAAGAGCATACTGGTTGATCTGTAGTTTAAGTAACTATATTTTATCATCAAATAGTCTGTATGGACTGAAAGTAAGGTTCTTTCCTGGCTGCTTCTATAATGTTTCTTTTTAAAATAAGCCTTTTAAAGTCATTGTGGAGAAGTTTGATTTTATTATTGATAAATTAATTTCTTATTAATTTCAAGGAAAAAATTGTGAACAACTATTTTCATATATATAATTTAGTGAGATCATGCAGGTAAATCTATCTTACAATAACATGAAATTAGCAACCTTTATTTTTCAACTCTTGGAAGAAACCCCTAACTTTTATATATTTTCTTGTTCTTAGATGTCTTTTATTTGGTGAGTTTTTTTGACAGTTCTTTGTAAAACAGAAACTTGTGATTTCTTGGAATGATATAATAACAAAACAAATATTTGAGTTTTGGTAGCAGATGTTACTCATATTTGTATTGGAGTGCAAGCTCTGATTTTATATGTAGTTTTAGCATTTCATCAGCAGAGGGCAATATAACTTCATGCATTTCCTTGAAAGGATTTAATTTGTTGATCTTTTTATTTCTAATTTTAACTAAGGGAGCACCTACTTGTAAATACTGAGAAGATATGTGAACTCATGATGAAAAAGCAATGAGCTGTAGTATTAGTATTCCTTATGTACTTTCAGAAGCCTATATAAGCTTCCTGGTAGTTGTACTCTGTGGGATGTGTTCCCTGAGTTCGTGAGCAGGCAGAAAATGTCC
Source organism: Cinclus cinclus (assembly GCF_963662255.1). Lineage (NCBI taxonomy): Eukaryota > Metazoa > Chordata > Aves > Passeriformes > Cinclidae > Cinclus > Cinclus cinclus. Next base: position 56,760,830 of record NC_085084.1, on the reverse strand, counting down.
TGACTTTATGGAGATAGGAAAATGTATTTTTACTTTTCACTAGATTAGCTGATATGCCCTCAGCAATTAGTTCATGCACCGTTTCAGTGGTTTGTTGTTTGTTTGTTTTCTTTTTGTCTGTGGACTTTTGTTTGTTTTTCTGGGACATATGTATTTTTTCCCTTAGGACAGTCTCATGCAAAGCTTGGGATGCTTTATACATCTATTTCAGTTTTGTTGTAGAATTAAATCCCTTATGAAGAATTTGTAGTACTTGATAGACTGTCAGTACTTGTATTGTAAATTAGGTGTAGTGAGAAGCTGTGCTGTGATAATTAAGGAAAACTAGATTTGGGCCTGCATTTCAACTCATTCAATCCACATGTTAGAAGAAGAGTCTTGTTTTATGGCTGGGGTGGTAAAATGAGCTTTACACTTCTTTACACTCCTTTAGGAAGCATGTGTACCATAACCTTTTAGTGTACATCATGTTAATACTAATATATTATGATAGCTCTTTGATTTTTATGTTGCCATTTAAATTTCCATTTAATTCTTCTTTCAGGACATGTCAGGAATCCAAAAATTGATGTTCATGTGTGGCAATTTTTTATTATTTTTTTAAAAATCTGCTTTCTTATTTCTAATGCTCTTGAGGCATATTCAGAAAGACTTCAGACATATGGTTTCTTGTTTTTCATCTTCTCCTTTGGGCATCAAACATTCAACGAGTCTACTTTACTGTCAGAGCATAAATACAATTCCTGCTAATAGCCTGGGACAGGCAGTATTTACCAGTGTTAAAACACGAGGCTAGGATTAAAATATTTTGTATTCTAGCTCCAGCTCTGCCCTTGGCTTGCTGAATGACCTTAGGGAGTAGCATCCCTTTCTTTACTTTTGTTTGAAGTACATTGGATAATGCTGGCCTTCCTCTATTACTAAAATTGTTTTGGAGATTAATTTGCCTCTCTTTAAGCTGTAATATTTAAATTGCAATAACAATAGAATTCCTTTAGGTACTGGATGTAGATAAAAATGGCAAAACAGACAATAAAGAATATATGTATTTGGTATAATACAGCTTTTGCATTCAGTCTTTTTGCACAGGTATTTGTGCTTGTGTTCCAGTTCCAGATCTGCCTGTAATTATAGGATTTGATTAAATCATTCAATCTTTCACACTATCATGCTGATGCAAAATAGGAAGAATTTCTAGTCAACTTCAGCAGGTATTGAAGTCTTAGGCTGGGATACATAAATGCAGGTAATAATTATTATGGCTTAAAAAATGCATTTTTAAAAAAACCTGCAGGATTTTCATGCACAAATACTGTGCTGATTACATGGTTATATCTTGCAGCATACACTAATGATTAATTAAATAAAACATTGTTAAATGATTGAAAAGAACACAGCATCTATGGAAGTGTAACTGGCAACATGTAAGTTAGATACATGGATTAAAAATCACTGTTCTAAAGCATCTTAGACTTTTCCTTTATGCTAAAAAGATTAAGTAAAAAAAATCATTAGTTGCAGGGAAGGTAAAGACTGTTTTATCTCCATTTGATGATTTTGTTATTCATTCTAACAGGGTTAAGAGGGAGAAAGAAGAAGAAGCTAGCACAATAAACTGGATGACTTTCAGAGCTAAACCATTGTCACTCTCAATGATATATCCAAGCATATGTATGTGAAAATTCTGTGTGTCTTGGTAGAGAATAATGTCTTGAAATAGAGTAAATAGATAAATTATCATACTACCATAGCTTTAGACACTTGGCATTGTGCCATGCTTTAAGACAAAGGACAAATCCCTAAAAATTTTGATGTTTAAAACATCCTTTTTGTTAAAGTATTAATAACCAAATATGTATGCAACTGTTTTAGAATTAGTTATATGTGATATATATGTGAAAAAATTAGAAAAGAGCTTTATTTTGAAGACTGTAGAACTAGTTGATATAGAACTAATTATATTAAACACATTTCCATTAAAACATAGCTTATTTAACAAATAGCTTATTTAACATGGTGATTGGTGGCTAATGAATTAAGTGTAGATGGTCTTCAGTAATATTGTATTAGGTATACTTTTGAAACATTGCCTTAGTTCCCCCTGTCTCAGCAGCAGACATTTTGTAGTATTGGAAAATATGGTATGTAAAGGAAGTTGGTAAACTAGTCATGAACAAATGTATCTGTAGCACTCTGTCTTTTAGAACCTACTTTTAAACTTAAGTAATGATGTCTGATAAGCTTGTCAGAAATATATTTTGATCTGGCTATTGCATAAGAGTTTGTTTTAGGTAGTTGTACCAAAACTAGTCATGTCTAAATTATTGAAAGGTTTGTTGTTCTTTATTTTTTTTAACTTGATGTCTTGGAACTTCATGTAGCTATTGGTATAATCAAACTTGTATTTATGCTAGAATTCTAATGCAAGAGAAGGGAAAACACACCTCCAAGTTTTTGTGGGTTTTTTTTTTCGTGGTGGTCTTTTTATTTTCTTTGGTAAGAATTTCTGGGACTTCAGCTATAACTAGAGATATATATTAAGTATCACTTCACCTATTCTGTGTGTTCATGGAATGGTATAGATTATTATGATGAAATTATTCATGACCAAGATGTGGAATATTTGTGTTTAGAACTATTGAGTAGCAAAGAAAATAACAGGGATTCTGTTAGTTTTCCTTTTCCTTTCTTTTTTGATTGTTTGTTTGTCTGTTTGTTTTTTTTGTTTCCTGAGGGGCTTTTTTGTTGTTCGTTTGTTTGATTTTTGTGGGGTTTTTTTTTTGTGTGTCTCCTCCTCTTGTCTCCTTTGTTTGCTCTTCCCCATAGCCTATTCTTTGACTTTCTTGAGAAGAGTATTGTTTCAGATTTTTTTTCCTACAGAAGTAATGGGGACAATTTAAATTAACTTGCTCTGCGTGAGTTGTTTGATCTCAAAACTGCTGAATGAATTTTTATTGTCTTGATTATGTAACTCAGAAGGCTGTATATTTGTCCATTGGGAATATGGTTTATTTAGGTGACAACACTTTTGCCACCTGCCTCTTATGAAGTGGTTTACAATTTGAACCTAGCACTTGATCAGCTATGCTTTTGGACACAGAAATGAGAATGTAAGAGTTTACTTTCCCTTCACCTCTTCCAGTGCAGAATGTACGTTTTGAGATACATGAAATGCTAAGGTGCTTGAATACCTCCTTTTGGTTACCATCCTAAATGATACATCCCTTCTTCCTTTGAAACAAACCAGGGTAGGAAGTAATCTTAAAGAAAATTAACATTAAGTTCTAACATGACTGACAGTCTTGATTCATCTTGTGCCAGGTTTACATTTCCCTGCACATACTCATTTGCACATCAGTGCTGCTTTTGTACTTTACTGAATATATGTGCAAGCTGAGACACACTGCATGTATAACATATTTGTAGATTTTGGCATCCTAATGATTCTGTATTAAATAATTTCTTAAAGGAAGGTGAAACATGAATTGAATTCTGTATATGTTGCTGAGGAGAAAGGGAAGATTTTTGAAAAGAAGCCTGTACAAAATAGGGTGAGGGAAGTACCTTTCCCTAAATTCTGCATAGAGAAGAAGAGGTGCTTAGGCCTTAAGTATCTGTTCTCCTAATGGACCTTGGTCTTGGGGTTCCTCTGCCAGAAAGCTACATTTTCTACATGGTGTGCTTTTGGATACCTATTATATTATACTGTCTTTAGTGCTGGTTTCAGGTCTGATACGTACAGAGTAATTTGGTACATGGATTTTTGATGTGGACTTGAATAGAATGAAAGGCTGACCTGTAGCTGCATACCTGTATTGTACAGATTCCCAGAAAGGGGTATTATGGTGACTAATGAGAGGAATACATCAGTCCGTTACCAGTTTCATGCCAGTCAGCAGCATGGAGATGCTGTGGTATGAATAAGGATGGTTAATCCAGAATGCCTCCTAAAAATTAAATTAAATCTTATGTCTCACATAAGGGAAAGAATGCCTGTGCAAAGTCCATTTTCATTGAGTTGGAATGTGGTATTCCCTAAGTGAGGAAGAGACAATAGATTTTTTTTTTATTACTTTGTATGATTTTTGAGATTTCACATATGTTTTGCACCAGGGTTTCTGGTTTCTATACAATATCACTGGCATACCAGTTTTCAGATTGGACTTCCATTTAATTTTTTAAAAATGGCTTTTTATGTGTAGTTTATTCATAAAATGCAGTTGCTTAATGTGTTTCAAATTTCTTTGTTTGTTGCCAAAAGTAGGTATGATGGAAATTGCAAGACAAAAGTGAATATGAATTTATGATTTTTTTCTTGTTTCTAATTGTAGGGCTGCTAAAAAAGGTGTTATATTTGTACTTTTATCTTGATGTAATTTTAACTGGCTTTTGGCTATAATTTTAGATTTGGTATTATTTTAGATTTAAGTTTAAAAAAGGATAGTTGTATCATGTTTGTCATATTTTCTCATTTTAATGATGTCCATGTCTTGTGACAGCTGATAATTCATTTCCAAATCAAATTCTCTTCTCTGCCTGAATCTATTAGAGCATGTTAAGGAAATGCTATTTGGTCTGTGTTCTCTGAGGCTATAGTCAGACGTCTCTTTTTTTTTTTCCCTTCAGTTTTGCTGTCTTAATGGGAGTAATCTCAGCACTGCTGGATTCCTTGGCATTTTTTAATAAAATCATTGCTCTTATAGAAGCAGATACTTGGCAGAAAATATTCAGTCTTTTATTTTGCTATGATAATACATAGGAGAGATGAGGCCAACTAGTAAATTTGTTTGAAACAAACAAAGGAAGTATTGGAAGAAAAATCTGAACAAAGTTTCATATTCATTGGAACCCAACTTTGCTATAAGTCTAGATAACTTATTCAATATTATTTCTAAATGTTTGTTCTTATGGAAAGGGAATTCAGATGTTGCAAAAAAAAATAAAAATCACTGTATTGATCTTTAGCCCATTGCTATATTCAAGATTAATCCAAAGGAGATGTGCTAGTATCCTGTATTTTTTTTTTTTAATTAGGAACTTTATTATATATCAGCCAAGCTTAACTTCAAATTTATATTTACACTCCTTTGTGTGCGTACTTTATTCAACATTCACTAAGTAGAAACTACTTATTTAAATAATTTTATTGCTGTCTTGCTGAAGGTAAGATATATTAAAAAAATTAAGATACTCTTGAGAATGGAGGATCTTCCTCATATATCATATTTCAAGGAACAATTTTAAGCTTTTTGCCCAACAAATCAAAATGTTGATCACTTTCCATAAACTGTTTAGGTAATATGGTTATTCCTTAAGGGCATGTCCCAAGCTACAGAAAAATAGTGTTGACAGTTTGCTATTTATCTTTGAATTTCATGTGCTTGGTGGTGTGTGCCACCATACAGTCTCTACTTTTTAATTCTTGGTGTTTAGGTAAAACTTAGATGGGAAGTCTGCAATACAGGGAAACCGTGTTAAGAGTCTCCAGTCAGTTCTTTGTGATTTGTGTCTTGAGCCTATTATGTCTTCTGTTTTGGAGTTTCCTAGCCTAATTGTGGTTAGATATTTTACTTAGGAATGATTTTGAGACAGAGATAACACCTTTTTTGTGATTTTATATTATGTATAAAACTTTGCAAACAAATCTCAGGCATCTTCCTAAGACTGTGAACCCTAATTTAATTTTTTGCAGTGTAGATTAGAATTAGCTTGTATACATGTAGTTTTTATCCTCTCTGTGTTATAAATGAAGAAAATTCTTGATGGAGGCTTTTAACTGCTTAAGTTATGGAAACTGCTATTTCAGTAAAAAAAATATCCATTCTCTAAACATGTCCAATATTTTTTTTCAGTAAAAGCTCTCAAGAGGGCTTCAGGGGAGAAGAAGTAGGTTGTTTGAATGATGTTGCTTCTAAACTGATTGAATGCACTTTCTCTGTTCTCTAAGACAGCTGATGGCTGATAGACTTGGCATAGCTCATACCAAGTGCATTCATAAACTTCTGACACCTATATAAGAGCAGTAATACTGAATAAAAGCATTAATCAGCATTTTTCTGGCAAAACCCTTTACTTAGTTAATTAAAGCGTACTTCTTTTAATTGTGTCCCTTGGGCAGCTCTACCAGCCTTTAACACTGACACCTTGGTTTATCTGACCTGATTTCCAGATGTCATTGTCATCTTTGCTTTAAGTTCAGGTGGCTCTTACACTGGTTATAGGGTGTTGGAAATAAGATTTCTTCCACTGTTGTTTTATGGGATGTGTGCCTGTGACACCTTCCTTGTGGGTTTTGCTGGGGATGTCTGAGCTAGGAAGTATGAGCTCCTGTTTTAAACAAAGTATCCTTGTCTGGGACTATAGCCTGGTGAAACCAACATGGAGAAAGGAGCTTATAGCTTGTTCCTTGGTGGTGAGTGACCATATCCAGGAATAGGTCACACAGTCATACTCAGCACAGAATTTCCATGTGTTTATCTCTGTGGCTTTAGGATATGTAGCTTTCAACAAGGCTGAGAATTGTCTGAATACACAGTGTGTCTTCTAAAGGGCTCATGCAGTTTGAAATCCTGTGTGTAAAAAGTTTTCTGTGACTGAGAGGCTGTACACAGCAGGAAGATGATACTCAGATTGGTGAATGGTACTGTACCCAGAGCCCTGTTTGCTGCATGAAGTTCCCTGAGGCATTACATGCTTTTTCCTCTTTGCAACATAGCTTTAGCAGCAGGAGAAAAAATAACAGAACAAAAAAAGAGAATAAGCAATAGATAGAAAAGGTAGGGGAATAGAAATAATGAGAAAAATGTGGGAAACAATGAATACAGGGAAAATAACAAGAGGGAAAGTGGTCTGGGAAGAATTCCTTCTTTAAAGGGTCATAATTATGGGAAAGGAGGTTGGCATTTTTTAAAATTCTGTATCTTTCTGTGACAGAAGTGTCTATGTGCATGGGTAACTTCAATTTTAATAAATGCTTAATAAAATTTGCATGCTCTGTTTAAATATCAGTGTTAGTGTCTTTGGCTGGAATTCTGCATACTTTTCTCTGTCCGTTTTGCTTTGTGCACCACATAGACTACGAGCTTGTTGAAGTTCATTACATTACTGTGTTTGAAAGTCGTGTTCTTTTGTTTTCTCCATGACTGTTCCTTGATCATAAAGAAGCACATTATGTGTCTGTGAATAATTGAAAGCATTTTTACTTTATTCTGGCTTTACTGGCTCTGCTTATTCTTTTGTTATTCATGCTGTGAAGAGGTGAGAGAGACCTTTTCACAAATCAGTGTTTGTCATCAAGCAATAAGATATGAGTTACATTTGCAATTTACCATATCAGCTATTATCATAGCTGCCAAAGCATAGTATGTATTTTAGATCAAAATAATTTTTTTGAGCTGCTTTGTTTGTGTTTCTTAAAAATAGAAATCAATTTCTTGCAATTCAATAGAGAGCAAGTTAAAACTGGGAAGATTTCTTTAGTGTAATTTAAAACAACTAGAAAATAATACCTTTTTGTCAGTAACATTTAATAAATTAATCCTAAGTAACAGAAACAGCTCTTTAGTGTAACAATTAAGAAGACAAATCACACATCCTTTTGTAAGGATGAGTATTTTAATCCTAAGTGTCACATTTGTACTGAGTAGCTTTGTTTAGTTCAAGTTTACTTACATAAAATTTTTTTGTGAAAAACATTGTTCACTCAATCATGAAACAACCAGTAAAACTTTAGCCTGCATGTTCTTATGTGAATTTGAACAGAGGAACTGTAAAAACTATCATTTCCAAAGAGAGAACTCTACATTGGTAGCAAAAAGGGGACATGTTTAGTCATTTGTTGATAGAAATTTCTGGAATGAGGTAATTTTTGAAGAAGACTCACAAAGATGAGCATGTTGACAAGCTCTAGTGGTGCTGCTGGTAATGAAAATACTATTTTGAGGAATTACGTTACAGCATCCAAGAAAGGAGATGTTAACTACAAAGAAACCAAAATGAAAAGTAATGCTGAAGAGATGGGAGAAGTGGAAAGTAGATGTCTTTCCTAAGGTACCTTTCTTAGCCGTCAGTGAGATGTAATATGCTTCTGTTTTGCATTTAACAGAAGTAACTTACTCAATAAATGCAACAAGTGAGAGGTTCTAAATAATAAAATGGTAATAGAATGTAAAGGATGTCTTTAGTGAAGGTGTTGTTTTTGTTTTTTTTTTTTCTGAAAAGAATGACTTAAACTATCAGACCAAAAATAACATTTATTATATGTGAATAAAAATATTAGTGGAGAAGTGAAATTAAAGATTCAAACATATTTGACCAAGAGGATTAAATGCAATCTAATGAGAGTTCATTTGAAATAGTAGGTTCCTTGAATTAATTTTTGTTTCAATTAATTGCTATCATGATTGTGAAAATTGTATGTGAAGTGATAGACTAAGACTTCAGAAGACACTTAGTATTAAAAGAATTTTCGTACTTCTCTTTGAATACTGTTCTATTGAAATTCAGGTCCTGTGTTTGACTTCATAAGTTCTAGGAAAGATGTGGGATGTCCATTTTGCTTTTCTTTGAAAGCAGCAAGTGCTGTGGATCTTTTTACCTTCATTTGTAAGAACTTTCAGGTATGAAAAAGCAGCAGTGTCCAACCATTTACATGTTCAGTCTTATTTTTGTTATTTGTTTGAGAAATGCATGCAGTCAAAAAAAGCAGGCTCCTAGGCAGAATATGTTTTCACTTTAACAGTGTAAAATATGTTGCATAAAGAAAAAGAAAAATTAAGCTCAGTGATCTTTTAATGTTTATAATTATTTACCATATTTTTATTTCTGTTGCAGTAAACTGCTAATAGTATTAAGTTTAAGAGGTGGATGTTTATTTTTATGTAAATATATTGGATAAAAGTACAACAGAAGTAAATGCACTATGCCTTTTTAAAGAAGTTTTATTGTTATCATTGGAGTGCTAAAGAGAAAGGTTCTTGAGGGCATGTAGGAAAAGAAAAATCATCCTACCTGATATTGTTAGAAATTTCTTGGTGGTATTTTTAACATTATCAGTGCGTCTTTCTTAGGTGCCCTAGGGAAACCAGTGTTTACTTTTCATAAAGATCTGATATGATAATCCACAGTCATCTTTTGACTGTCTAGTGGATTCACTGTGCAAAGAAAATGCAATCTCTTGTATTATGGGAGAAGATATTTATTTGTTGATGGGATGGTGAGGTCTTCTTTTTGCTGGTGACAGCAAAGAGCTTTTGTGAATTAGACTTATATGTACTTCTAGAAACTCCACAACATACCTGTCTGCATATCTAAGTGTATAAGTACTTTTAAAAATTAATCTTATTATGCATTAGATTTAAGTCACTTTGTGCCGGTATTTTAACACATTCCAATTGCTAAAAATACTTACACATGAGGAAAAAAATATATATTTGGAAACAAAGATACTAAATCTCTCCTTTAAAAAGACACTGAAATATATGCTAATTAGATGAGCTTTTCTAGTGCCATACTTTTGACAGAAGTGCATGAATTAATATACTGTATTCTCTATAGAGAAAGTATAATCTCTAGGGTGCAGTTTAGACTTTTTAGGTACAAGCATTTTCAGTTTGGTAACATAAATAAGATAAGTAAAGGATAGCTCTCAAGGCTGTTTTAAAAAATAGAGGTAGGGCTTTTCATGATGTGTGGACCACACATTTGACATAGCAAAATTTCTTACACTTGTCCTATGTAGTCTAGCAGAAAGAAAGTTCGGCACATATTCTTCTTCAATGTATGGGTTATTAGCATGTAGCAGTTGCTCTGTTTTAAATTCTTTACTGATTTTCCCATATTGCTTTTGTGTATTGTTTGTGGGCATAAATTCTTCCTGTGCATGTCTGAGCTGCTCCAGAGAGCAGCTTCTGAGAGCCAGTGATCTTACAACCTTGGAGATTTTCTAGGAATACATGTATCATCTTCACTATGTTTCTCCTGCATTTTGGTTTTCCATTCACATCCTTTATCCAGGTATGCTTAGAAGCTTTTAGAAAGTTTCAAAATTCTTATGCTAGAACTGTAAAACCTCCGTGTGGAAATCTGGAGTGATCTGAAGGTCAGACTATCTGGTTGACAAGAAGAGGGATAGAGTGGCTCTGGTGGGGTCCTGGTATCCAGCCGAAGTCAAACCACCAGAACTACATATTTCTGTTTCAGCAATCATAATTAGAAATGTAAAAAAAACCAAAAACAAACAAAAAAAAATCTATTTCTTTTACAGTACACTAAAATTAAGGTGCCTTGAATTAATTCAGTAGGGTGAAATACTGTTTGGTGTGAATTCAAGAGGTCATTTCAGTCAGCTGTGACTACATCTGTAGTCATCTTGTTACAGATGCTTTTTAAAAAGGTTGTACACACAAATGGTTAAATTATTTAAAAATCATTGCTAAGATATTTCAAAATAATTCCAGCAATCATGACACATTTCAGCTGCTGTAAGATGGTGCTCTTTCATTGAGGTGCTTTACTGTAAGATTTTCTACTTAATTAGTGTTTTAAAAATTTTCTGTCTTTTTCTGTAAATAGGTATTTTCATGAAGAACCTATCATACTGATAAAAACAAGACAAGCATACCTTTACATAGTGTTTCATAGACAAGTGCTTTTAAAATGTCAGCCTAAGATTTTCAGTCAGTTTATGTATTTTCACATGATTGTATAACAGCAAGATGTTGAGTTATTTTTGTTGTTTAAAGAAGTCTAAAATTGAACAGTTAACATCTTAGTAGGCCATTCTTACACTAATCAAGAAACTCAGTGTGAAATAACAGGAAAGGTTACAAAATCAAGTATTGAAAAATTAATCTGTCAAAACTAGAGGTTCAGTTCAACTTCAGTTCACCCTTGTTATGTTAATATGTAGTCTTTAGGTTTGAGAACAGATGAATTTTTTTTTCCATGGTCTGTACTCCATTAAAAAACTTAATTTACTTAATATTCCTTTATCAGAGTATATAATGTGGAGGCATACTGTTCATTATTAAAACCAGGTACCAGAAAAAAAATATCCTTCTAGACATGTTTTGTAATACTTTCAGAGTTGCATCTGTAAATTTGATAAAAATCAATTTAAAATTACAGTACTCCTGTGGGTTAGTTCATATTACTATCTGTAGTTTACAACTGTGGAACATTAAACTAAAAATGTATAAAGGCTGAAATATTTTTAGACTTAAATAATCCAATTAAAAATGACTTGAGTTTTAAATTTTACTATTTTCTTTGTATTTTCTAGTACTTTGAGACACAGTTAGCTGACTTAAACTGTGGATGTAGTAGCTTGTCACTTTTGCAGTTTCCTTTTGTAATATTTTATTGTCTACTGCTCATGAAAAATTGGATTTAGTGGTTTGCATGCCATCACATAGGGACTCCATGACTGAGTAAAAAGAATTGATTTCTTCTGATAGGTCTGGCCTTTTCTTAAAAGTGATATTTCCCATTTGTGTAGAATATACTTCTGTGCTGTCTTTACATCTTGAAGTGTCTGCAAAGATGTGCAAAACTAATGGTTACAAAATTATTGTTCTATCCCATGTTGTATCTGTCCTGAGGATTTAGTGAAAAATACATTGATTTTTTGCTGAGAAAAAAATACTGTATTGAGTATACAATATTCCAGTGGTCACAGACCAGTCTGTCACTGGTCTCTGTGTGTGCTGTACACCGTCCTGCCTTACCCACATGTCTGTTTCCTCACTCACCTCTCTCTTCACTGTAAATCCTAGATCCTGGTTTTAGAGGTAATTTCTGCCTATTTCCCCCCCCCCCTTCCCCCTTCCCCAGTTTAGTTCTCTGATATAGGTTTTCCACCTTCTCTCTGCCTTTATCCAAATTTCTTTTGCAGCTGATTTCCTCTCCTCGTGTCTTTTGTAGCAGTGTTGTGCAGCTGCGTGTTTCTCTGCCTGCTATGCCTTTCCCTCCTCTCCAGCTCTGCATTCTGTCCAGATAGCTTTGCCCCCCTTGGCTGTGCTCCTGTTTTCTGCTGTGTCTGAGAGTATGCAGCCATTTATTTCATTTAGTGCAAGTCTCAAATAGTTCTATGCAACTTCTGTGGCCTTGTCAACAAGTGGTGCGTGTGTTGATTACAAAATCCTTGAAACAATAGAATATAGTTGCATTAAAAGGGTGAATTATATAGAAAAATAATCAGTAGAAATAGTGGTAATTAACTTTTTGTAGATTGTTTCCTTCTGAGTATTTTGAAAAGAATGGAAATTCTAATCAGGATCTTTAAGTTGGATTCCATCAGAATCTTGTAGCTATGTCATTTTACCTGAAGTTTTAGCTGCAGTTTCATAGATGTGTTGTTGTATTAGGCTGTGAGCAGCTCTGTTCCCACCCTGCCCTCCCCCTTTGTGGAAGGTCTTAAAATCCTTGTGGGTCATAAACTTCCAAAAGGAGTATTTTTTAAATTTATTGCCCCTCCCCCCATGTCCCCCTTTAAAAATCCCTCCTTTTGGAACTGTGCTAAGACATTTTCAAGCAGACTTATGGTATTACTCTCTTTGGAGCCAGTTACTGTTGAGAGTTGTGTACCTTGTAGGAGCTGGTTTTGAACAGTCTGTCTGCATTCCCAGTGCACAACTTGCTGTGACTAATTAGGCTTCTTTGGGGCACTCTCTCCTGGCAAGTAGTTTGAGGAATGAAATACTAAATTTGAAACTCCAGTCCTCTAGTGATTTCTTGCTTTGTCTACAAAATAAGTTTAGTTGGGGCTTTAAGCCCAAAAAAAAAAGAAAAAAAAAAAAGCGGTTCTTTTCTTTACCTTTGCTGTGATTTCCCTCTGGAAAGCATAGCTTAAAATATCAATTGAGCTGAGAGGTGAAACAAACTGGGCTTCACTGATATGTTATTAGAAGCAGAATCCAGGAAAACTGAAAACCCATAAATGAACTGGATATGCCAAAAATGGCCCACTCTGCCTATGTGTAGTACTCGGTCATTTCCAGTGCTGACAGCAAAAGTAGGTACAAAATAATGGTATTTCATACTCATTCTCATGACAGAAAAGCTCAGTGCAAGACTCTGTAGGAAGGAAGGTGATTTTCAGAAAATTTAAGCAGGATTGTTTTTATTTGTGTGCATGTCTTTGTAGAATTTGCTTGCTTACTTCATTACAGCTGTTCTCCAACCTTAACATACACATATTTCCTTAGGTGTCCAAGCAGTCTGACTAGGACTAGTTCTTGAGGTATGGCAGACGAGGGAACACTGATTTTTGAGCTCTGATCAGAGATTTTTCTTCTCGAATAGCAATTCTCTGTGACTTATGCAGACGCTTAACCTCAGGCCAGGTTATGTTCTGTAGTGCCGTTGCTGCCTCCTTATTTGTGCTGTGGCCTGGCTTTGGTCACCACCCCACCCAGCACCTGCCTCTTTCCTGTTTCACTGAGGTTCTTCCTAGTATTTACAGCTGCTCTATTCAATATGAATTGCTCCACATACAGCATTCTTCTACAGCCTCATCTGCTGTTTCACCTAGTGCCTTTCTACAGTACTGCTGCATGTGCACTGCCTGTTCATAACAGTGTAATCATGCCACTACTTAATATTTTGTCCAGAAGAGAAAGGCTGAATCTTAAATACAGAAGTTAAAATCACATAAATGCATATTGAGACACAGGAGACATACTTATGGTTTGTAATGTAAGACAAATATGTATCTTAAAACACAACTTTGAAGGAAATGTCAAAGATTTTTTTAAAGAAAGGGTGTCTTTTAATAAAGCTGTTTGTGTACTTATAAAATATGAATGAGTTGTTTTCCTTTAGTTTTTCAAGTTACTTATGAATAACAGACAATGACTGATGTTATTAAGAAATTACTTAAATGCAACTGAGAGGGAAATCTTATATTTGGTTGCCTGTATTTGTATTTAAAAATTGTATTTGTTTCATGTTTAAAGTATTTTCTATTTATTTATTCTCCCATTCAACAGCTCTGCAAACAGTGGTATTTTAGTGAGTTATTTCACTTCCTCTGCCTCTATTAAGTTTTGATCTGAATTCTGTTAAAAATCTAGGATATGTCTATGGTGCCTAGATGGTGAAATCAGAGGCATCACATATGTTAGACACTGTGAATGTGAAATGGTGTTGTAGTAGATACACAGGGTATCATTAAGGTAGCATCAGAGGCAGGACAATTTTGAGTGGGCACTACTGTGTTTGACCTATAAAAATCCCATTTATAGCTCTGATTTTAAAATAAATGCTTAGTATTTATTTATACTTAATATTAGAGAATAGGTTCCAATATTGGAGGTACCAGAAGAATATGATTTTCTGCATAAACTTAAAAGTACTTTCAAACTGTATGGAAAGGTAATTTATTTAGGCAGTATAATATCTTAATATATAACAACTCCTTTTTTCTCTAAGGAGCCCTACTGATCAACTTAAAATTACATCGATGGAATCACCCTGTGGCTTCAGTAGGCATTAGGAACATAGTGGCTTCACCTAAAAAGTCTATAAACACATTTGTTGGCCAAAAAAATTAAGGTGGAAGTATGAAATATTTATTGAAGTACATGCAGGATTTTGTGAAATTCCTGACTTTATTAAAAACTGCTTGTCTTGTGAATGTATCTGACATTTTTAGTAGAAGTTGTTGCACAACTGTGTTACATGAAAACAGAGCATTGTGTTGAAAAGATAGTGAAATGAAAAGATGGTGACCAGCTAGCCAAGATTCATGCATTAAGATGATGTCATTTAAAGTACAGATATCTAAGTCCCGTCTCATGTGGTGAAGTATCACATATTTTAAGTCAGAAAAAAAATAGTAAGTTAATGTGCTAAATAGCTAGACAGGTAAATTAATAGTAAATTATTAGTTTTGTATTTCAGTTTCAGGCACTTCTGTGTATTTTAAACCAAGGATCATAAGCACAGATACAAATGTGTGATTTGAGGTGCTCTTCAGGAAAGTATAGAAGGCAGAAGTTCCTAATGTCATGAAACTTTCACTGGTACAACTGGAGGTTGTATGGCATTGTTAAACTACTATACTTTCTAGTGAAATGTGCACAGAACTTGTGACATTTTACTTTTGCTTGTGAGCATCTTAAAAAGCAGCATTCTGTGTACTGTTTTCCTCCAGCTGCAAATAATTGAGTTTCATACATTATATTAATGGTATTAATTATATGACAGATTTGATTTTGAGAATCACAAGAAAGATGAGTAAAAAAAGCTACTCCTCCAGCATCTTTGGTTTGTAAATGTGATACTCAATGCAAGAGGCAATGTTGATTCCCTTATCCTCTCTATCAAGATTCTTGTCCTACCTTTTTGAAAAAGAAAATGAAAACAGAAGCTGAAACCTCTTCATGTCTGAGCAGGTAGAGAAAGGGGTTTTTTTGCCATTTTGCAAAGCAGATTTTAAAGTACACAGAACTAGCTATGAGTAGACTGTGTGAAATTAAACTTGCAATGTTGTTTATTCACTAGCAGGTTTCAGGGAAATATGGTAGGACTTGCATACTGACATGTGGCATCAGTATTTCACTATAACATTTTAAAATACTCCAGTTGTGTGATTTTCCTGCTTGTGATTAAACTGCTGCCCTTTATATTCTGATACATGCTGTACCGTTTGTTGGGAATTGTTTTACTAGTGATACTTACCAGTATATAAAAATTCTTTTGCCATGTGAGCTTTCTCTGGGAGCTTTCTTAATAAAGTGGTATATTGTAGCCACAGTAAATACAACTTCTGTGCATAAGGAGAAGTCTTTTTTTACAGGGTAAATAGATTCCAAGATTTAAAATTGACCCAGTAAGTTAATGGTATTAGCAAACAAAGCCTGCTGTAATTTGAGATAAAGACTGTAAGTAATCCTTTTCCCTCTAGCTTTTCTCTTGCAGTGTTTCATTATGGATGCCTTACACCGTGTCATGAGTAAGCCCCTGTGCTGTTCTCCTATATAAAATCAACTCTTAATTACTCCACTGTGTGATAGGGCTCATTATAAGATATGAGAACTGGCTGGATAAGAGAGGATTTCTTCAGTCTGTGTCAGGACTTATACCCACTGGAGACAAACTTATACTCCATGGCTATGTTTGCTTTTAGAAAATTGGACAGTCATAATCGTGATTGTAAACACAGTAGCTCAGCTGGGGTTTGCTTCTGAAAATCATTTCTAGGTCAGATGCTTAGTTCAGGCAGCCATTAAATATTTTTTTTCTAAATAGTGAGTTTTAAAAAGTTTGCAATCATATTTCCTATAGCTAAAAAAAGAAGATGCTTTTTTTACCTTTATAATTACATTTCAGAAAACATTTGAGAGACATTGTATTTTTTGATCTGTTTGAATTGTGACTCCATTGTTTTACTAGATTTGATCCCTACTCACAGCAAGGTGACCTTACACTTTGCACATTCTTCAGTTCAGCTATTTCCTGAAGAAATGTATGGTAAAATGTTTCTCCTTCCAAGAGCAGAATCACAGAAAGGAGAGGACTAGAAATTTGTTTTCATGTTTGCATTGTAGACCTTGTGGTCTACTTATGGTACAGTGGTATATATTGTGGTATACATCTGGTATGTGTATATATATATATATATATATATATATATATATATATATATATATTCATACATGTGGTATGTTTTTGTTTTAAGTCTCCAGGTATTGTTCTCTTCCCTCTCACAGATTTAGGCTGTTTAAATGCAGAGATTGTTTTGGAGTAGAGTGGGTCTATAAAGAAAGAGATTGAGATTTCAGCAGTACTTTATTGAGATATCAGTTGTCCTGCTTTTTTGCAACATGACCACAACTTGTATCTGATGGTGCAGTCTCCTTCCCTACAAAGTGGGAGTGCTCAAATCTGCCCTCTTGTTCTCCTACAATGACTTGTGAAAGGCTGAGAGATGAAGTTAAAACATGCCTCTGTACCTTGAGTTCAAAGAAGTGTGTCGTGTCAAGAGGATGATGTACAGTTCATGAGTCTAAGCTGCTTAGAAACATGCAGGAGAGTCTGATTCTCTTGGGGAGAACTGCATTGTGAACACATCCTGTCATGGCCACTGTGAAGATGATGAATAATCATACACCCATATGTGTTTGGGTTTTCTGGTCCTTACTCGTCTGCACTCCCCATGCTGCTTTTTTGAAACTGAAGGTTGTAGAAGTCCTTCCTGGCACTCCAGGTAACTTCAGTGTCTTTTCTGGATGTCACAACTCCATGGAACAGTCCTTTCAATTTCAGAGTTAGTATTTAGTTTGTTCCCTTGAAAGGGGAAAGAGTTACTTGCAGTACAGAATACTCATGTTAAAACTTTTGAAAACTGTTCTCTTGTGTCAGTGTCTTTATAGTAAGCATTATTGAATTTTTTCCTTCAATATATTAGCATGTTATAGGGAGATAGTTCCTTTTTTAATTTTTTTTTTCATTCAAAGCATCAGATATTAATGCTTTTCATTACTACAGACTTTTGTCCTTTTTTAATGGGTATTGTTATCACATTACCAGAGATACAATGGTGTTACTATGTTTGCAATTTCCATCTATATCCATAAACCATGTTGGCTATACAGAAGACTTGTAGACTTGTATAAATTAATCTTAATTATAATGTATAAATTAATCTTAAAAACAATATAAGTTTTCTTTGAGGAGTATGTTTACATCCTTTGCAGTTCAGTATTACAGAGTATCGTAGAAGTAATAAGATCAGCACTACAAAAGAAAACCTTATCTAGGGTTTTGGGGTTTGTGAACCCCACTGGTTACCAGTGTAGTATACTTGTTTAAATTCAGATCTATTTCTAAATACCAGCAAATAGTATCTTACCATTTTTGAATATAGTGGCATGGTTTAAGAGGCAAGCAGTAGGAGTAGTTA
Source organism: Cinclus cinclus (assembly GCF_963662255.1). Classification (NCBI taxonomy): domain Eukaryota; kingdom Metazoa; phylum Chordata; class Aves; order Passeriformes; family Cinclidae; genus Cinclus; species Cinclus cinclus. The sequence goes on along the minus strand of NC_085084.1, from coordinate 56,742,925 downwards.
TAGTTCTAGTGGATAATAAAGTTGTTTAGTTCCTATTGTCTGTGAATTTCATGTCACTGTCAGACAATCTTTGAAGTGACTGCTGGGCAATCATACTTTTGCCTTGTTTAAATGTTACCATTCTAAAATATATCTGTAACCTTTTAAATGTTTTTAAGTATTCCTAAGCAATGCACTTTCAATTGCAAAAAGATGTGCTGAAGAAAATAAGTAAAGCAACTGCAGTTTCAGTTTATTGTTTGAAACAAAGTTCAGTGCCATGTGGCACTAATTAATGACTGAAATGTTAATATTCACACAGAATGCATGACGGAGGGTTTTGTTTTATTGCTTTCTTATATATAAATGGTACCGAGATGGTGGGATTTTTTCCTTTTTTCCCGTCTTCCCACTGTGTTTATTTATGTGGCTTCTATTGAATAACGAATGTGTTTAAATATTGAGGAAGGATAATCAAGCAAGGGCCTTTAAAAAAATGTGGTTTTGTGTTACGTTTTTGTACCGTCTTTTTTTAATGACAGGATTATTTCCTGTGAAGTAGTGACCAACATCCTTCCCTCCCCCTATCCCTATCCCAAAATAAGATAAAAACCTGTTTCTGTGCATCAACTAATGTAATAAAGTACTAAGACGCTGTTTTATTTATGTTAAGATTTATTGATTATTGATTTATTATTATTGATTTATATGTCTCTATGAACACAGTCTGAACACAGACATAGCAAAGCATCAAGACACTCGAGCATCAAGGCATTCAGCACCTTCCAGAGTTGCTGAGAATTTAGCAGGATCAAGCTCTAATTGCATTTTAATGTTCTTTCTCTAACAGTCTCTTATACATCACTGTTGGATGTTACAGCAGTGTGATCTGAAAATCAAATGGTCATCTTAAACTTGCACAAGCTGCTTTATAAACTACTAAAACTAAAGTACTTTGAAAGTAATTTAAACTAGTTATTGAAGCTGAACTCTATATTGGAAGGTGTTTACATTAATATAATTGACTTGCTCACACACTTACTTGAAAACAGTAGTAAAACAGTATTTTAAGTTAAAATTATTAAATGTGAAGAATTTTCAGTAGTCTTGTGATTTACACCTAGAAGTTCTAATATATTTTGCCTCTGTTGAGTGAACATTACAGCAGCTAAATTTCTGCCAGATCTCACAGACTTAAGTAACAGTAGGAATAGCTGATGTTTCAGCATTAGTATTATCTGTAGGCTGTTAGACTGCTGGAGTCATTCCTGAAGATTGATTTAGCTTCAAAGGATGTAATATATAGGTGACACAGTGGAGTTTTTTAAGAGTTTGGAATAGTGTAACATCAAAACCTGCAGAAAATATGAATTAAGTTATCTCTAACCACTTTTGAATTTCTCTACACAAAATGATCATAGAAACTACTTTCAACCTTTCTCTGCTTTCCTTAGTTTTAAAAACTGTTTTTAAAATACTCTGCCTGTCTTCCTCCCTCCTCAATTACCTCAATTTTTAGGTGGAGCAGTTGATAAAATCTGATGATGTATTACTATCTCCATATTCTTAAGACATATAAATTATTATAATTAAGGTAATAGATTATATCCAGAAATTCCTGTGTTTCGTTCCACCTTTCCATGTTAGAAGGAAGCCTTGGAGACATCACCAGGCTGAAACTTTTTTTGACATTAAGGAATCCTTGAGTGATATGGAGCCACTTCAGTAGACTGGTGATTTTGTCTTTCACCATCAGACTGGTGTGACAAGTAACGAGGGACTCTGAGTTTTGGAGGTTTCTGTCACTGAATAGCTCTCTGAAAGAAACTGTTGTAACAGGAAGAAAAACAGCCTGAAGGGTGCAATATTTATTATTCTGCAACTGGCCTCCAGCTACAGACAAAAGAAAAGGAAATGCATAAGAAACAGTGATCACTTGAAGCCTTTTCTTATTTCCTCTGAACCTTTCTAGCAGAGAGTAGAATCTGGTTCAGTGCCTTAGCACAAGTTTATATTTATCTGAAAAAAAAGTGATTATATTACTGTTTTCCCAAACTACCAGTTTATTGTCATACAATGCAAAGAATATACTTTCTGCATCTTACTGGACAGAATGTCAAATGATCTAAAGATACAGGAATTTATGGGAAATGTAAGTAAATTATGATAGAGACTAATTACTATGGTTAGAAGATAAAATAGTCTTCATTATAGGGAAAATATCCCTAAATGCACATTTACAGAAAAAAATTCTGCTACAAGAGAGGTTTCTTTTGCTTGAAAATGGAACGTTAAAAATTAGGATATACCAGGTATGCTTTTACATTTATCACCTTGCCTTGTTGCAGGTCTAGTGCAATCACATGGTATCTGAAGGCGTTGCGGGTTTTGTTGTGGCCACTGGACCATTGTTACCAAATTTTCTTAGCTTTTCTACTTTACCTTTTAATTCTGCTGTGGATTTAGGTGATCTCCTTCCCACAGTTGGGTCATAAGGGGAGAGGGTGGGTTTCAGGCATTATTTTTAAGAACTACTTTTTTCTGACAGCAGCTAAGTTAGAGGTATTCTGCCAGCTTCTAATACTGCTGGAGTTAATGGACTATTGGCATGAGCGCTGGTTTTGGAGATCAGGAGTGTCTGCAGCAAACGCCCTACCACAGTTGCCACAATAACTTGAACTGTTAAGACTTTAGTAGTGAAGACAGTATTTAGTCTTTGACATTGGCTGACAAGGTTATTTTTAACTGCCACAATTTCCCTGAGGAAAAGCAAGGATAACCAGACAGAATTTTCTGGGACAAAGGAACAGGACTTCCTTACTTTCAAACATTCACAAATTATGAGTTTCTCAGGAACTGAATAATGAAAATCCTTTGTGATAGGGAAGTTGGCTATTTCAATGCAGTATTTGCTACCAATTTGTCCTGTTGTGTTCAGAGAATTGTGTTGTCATCAGCATGCATATTTTTTAGTGAAGATAATATTCTAAACTGGGTAAAACTAGTTGTACTTTTGACCCAGAAAGAAAATTTTAAAAATAAAGAAATAGTATTGGGCATAAACAAAACATAGTGTCAATGTGCTATTGCAAGTTTCAGCTCAAAGTAATACTTCTCCTACAGCTCTAGGTTAATCATGGCAATACATAATTGAAAGTTTGACATTATCTGACATTTTCTAAATGCACTGATTTTTACTGTACACACCTGGTATTAAATGTGTTGAATTTGTTAAAGAGAATTCAGGGCTCAGCACAAATTCTTCTCTAGTTACCTATAATGCTGATACTAGATGAAGAATAAATTTTTTCACCTTTCTCCTGAATTCCTAGCATCTTGCATTAACAAGTGTTATTATGGAAAATATGTGAGTTGACTATTTCACCCGAAGCTGATGAAGTTTCATTGGAGAGCTCTTACCCATTTGGGTAGAAGATGCCAGTAAATACTAGTATGAAAATGAGAGAGTAGTAGTGGTAGGTACTAAGTAAGAATTACATGAAAAATGAAATAATTCAGTTTTCTTGGTCAGAAAAAGGGAAAACTGAAGCCTGATATTACAAGCCTTTCATGAGTTTTTTTAAAAGGCAATGTTATACCTTTGTTCTCTATGCCCAAGCAAAATAAAATACAAAAGAGGCTATACTTTAGTTGCATGAAAGATGATTATGTTACCTTTTAGGAGAATATTTTTTCGCTGAAAGGCTATTGGATCATGAAATAGCTGTCATTAAGTATTTTTAAGAGCTTGTGTAGTACCTAGAACAGCTCTGAAAAATATTTTTCAATGGAGAATAAACAGAATCTGGAGTCCCCCAACTGCAGTTGCAATTTCTGTGTGAAACCTGTATTCAAGCAAATGCAAGTAACTACCAAACACATTCTGTGTGTGATCTGGTAGCAAGTAAATAGAGCTGGATTTAGTTTTCTTTCAGAAATTTCTTGCCAAGAGATTAAGAGCTATGCAACCACAAGTGTGTGTGGAATTTTAAAAACTTGTGCATCTGTCTGTCTATCTGTCTATCTCGTTATTTCTACATGTATTTTCACTTGAAGTTGTACACAAGAAATTTGTGCTATTGATAGCAGGTAAAAGTTTTCAGTTTGCACAAAAGTTCTAAGAAGTTTTGATCTTGGAAAATTTGAGTATACACTAAATTGACGAAAAAGTTTGTAAATATCTATCTATTCTTTAGGTGTTTCTAAGACAAAAACCTCCTAATTTATAGCAGATTCATCAGAATATTTATTTATGTCGACTGTTTTTTTCTACACTCTGTTTTAAGAATTCCAAATTAATTTTTTGCTGAATTCATCTCATATTTTCTCTTAGGTAGTAAATCTCAACAAGATATCCCAATAATTGCATATTAGGGTTTTCCATTTTTTTAGAAAGACCTGCTAAAATTGCAAATTGTGATTAACATTTTTTTCTTAACTACCTGCCCTTATATGTTTAATTACAAAGGTAGAAAAAAGTTATACATTGTAGGATAAAAACGTAAAAATAACTTAAACTGAGTTAATCACAGAAAGAAAATCGCAACTGTAGTGGTATCTGCCTCCATGCTAAGGAGGAGAAGTTGCAGAAAATAATATTTTGCAAATCGGTGAAGATCATCTAGATAGACTGGGTCAAACTCAGGCCTGAGGTCAGACTCAGGAGTATCAGGGAAATGAAGGAATATTATTGTGAAAAGGCTGAGTATACCTCATATATTATAGTGTGAGAAAACAGCCTTCTTTTAGTTAATAGGATTAACTGACACCTCTAAATTCTATGTAGTTTAAAAAAGCATTAAAAACTTTCCTTTATTGAGTAGCTCAAGTTGTGGTTTTAGTCCTTTCTCTTCAACTCAGCAACTTTTGAGGAGAGAGTGCCTAGAGTGCCAAGTATATTAAAACTCTTTCCTTAAGTGAAATAAATAAGTTGGGAGTTTCAGCTTAATTTGGTATCCTTCATTTTTCTGCTTATTTCTTAATTTTTGCTTATTAAGTAATATTGGATATGAGCAATATAAATGATTATTTACTCTGAAAATACTGTAATTAAAATATTTCAGACTGTACTTAGTCTCTGCCTTTACCTTACCAGTGGATTGATGCAACGATTGCTTTTCAATAATGAGAAGACTGTTTGCACAATCTATTTGTTGTCCTAAAATTTTAATTCTATCCTTTGTCTGTAAATAGATTTTATATTCATTAAGCCATTAAGAAGATCACTTTGGCTTCTTATTTGCTTAAAAGAAGTGGAGTGTATTGCTTATGAAGTTGAAGAGATGGTTGAGATCCGGATTTTAAAAAAAAGCCATTTTTACAAATTCTCCTTTCCACCTCCAGTTTGTCAATGAAAATAGTGTTTTAAGTGTACAGTGCTGGTTTTGATGATAACACATGCAATACTTGTTAACAGCAGTTTAACTCTGAATAGTGAGAAAATCCAGCATGCTTAGGTCTGTTTGAACCTTTTATTATTACTTAGACTGTTATGTTCGTACAAGTAAGATTGCCATCTTTTCTTCTGTGCTTTGATTTTCTAGTTTGGTCCTCATGTGGCAAAAAAAATATCGAAGATTATGCTTGTGAGAAATCCTCAGATTTAATGTTTTTCTCTTTCCCTTATATCTGTCTTACAGATTAAATTTCTCAACACAGAAATTTACATTCAGTCTAAAGATTGCTATCCACGACTTTCATGATTCTTCTGTGAAATGCCATGGAGTGCATATGCCTAAAACTGTTCTGCTTTGATGTTATGAAAGATTTGAGAAAGATTAACTTGTTTGTCATCACAAACATTTTTTTAGCCAGATTGTCACAGGGACATATGCCTGAGTATCTCAATCTTTAAAGACACCTTTCAGAAAGGAATAGATATTATTCTAGAATCAGCATATTAAGACGTTTTTGCACTAATATAAACATTCCTGTTTTGTTCTACTCTGTGTATTATCTCCGATATCCTCACTAAAGCATTTTTTCAGGTGGTGGTTAGTGTTATTTTCTGGTTTCCTAAGAATATGTCTGTGTGCGCTTTACAAAATGTGATTGGCTATGTACTCAGCATCTTTCTTCTGTACTTGAACTTTGATATGGTCTTTAGGACTGTTGAACACTTGCTGAGAGTCCAGCTTGGCTTTCATTGTTGTTGGAAGACCAAATAAATTGGTCTATGAAAATAATGTGTTATAGTGCATTTGCTAACCCTGATTCTTGAAAGAGAGACTGGTGCACCGCAAATGTCCAACATTGATTAAAAACTTTTTTTACTGTGTTTTAAGAAACCTACATATGTTCTTTCTTCTACATAGTAGCTAGAAAGCGGATTCCCATCTGTTTCTGTTTGTCATAGCCAAATGTACAAAAATCTGTTTGTACTGATGGTACTTGTTCATCTGGACTGAGTGAAATAGTCTATTTATGTATTACAAGTTATAAAATGATATAATTTCTCAGTATTGTTCAGGAAGGTTATTGCAAAGTATGGTTGGTAGGTGCTAAAAGGCTTGTTGCATTCTACATTTTATTAGCTAAAGTACTCTAAGGCAGAAATTATTAGTCAGAAACACCAAGCGGGTCTGTTTCTTTGCTGTTCTGTCTTACAGCAGTGATGATTAGCATGAACAGTAGCTGCATGTGTCTGATACTCTTTAGCTCAGGGAAAGGAGGATAATGACTTTGGCACTTACTCTTTATTTGTAGTGCTTTGAAAACACGTGTGCAAGCTGCCTGGCACACAATTGTTTAGGAGCATGGTACGCTACCTAATGCATTCAGGAGTTTACTCATAGATATTACTACAAAACTCTTTATGGTACATTCAGCTTATTAGGTTTTCCTTTTCTTAAAATTTATTTTATTATTTTGCCAGAAGCTAATTTAATTTTATCCCTTTGGAGTCATGTCTGTTTACTCTAAAATTTCCAGCCGGCGTTATCACTGGTTCAGCTGTACAGCTGGCAGAAGCAGTGAGAGCTGCAGCATATGCAAGGTGCTGAAAGCTCTTGGCAACTTTGCTTTTTTGCTTTTTCTAAATCTGCCATGGGGAAAGTTCATAAAATGGAAATTTGCCTACGTTGTAGCTTACATCACTGTGGCTTCTGGGTGGATACAGGCTGGTAGTAATAAGACTATGAAAATTCTTCTAATAAAATGTTGGTGCAAAACCAGCATGGGTTTTCTGCATAGCTGTTGGGAGACCAGTGATAATCCTTCAGTGGCCTATGTCATGGTTGCCAAGGAAGATTTGATACGGCTTCCTTCATAGCTTTCAGCAGTGCTCTTGTCAACAGTGCTTAATTGGATAAGGAGATAGTTGAAGAGTCAAGTGAGGCAGCCTCAGAAAAAAGGTGTGAGCTTGTTTCTGTTGAACAAGTTTTGTGTTATGTTTAAGAAAATAATTTCTTTTCATAGCACTCTGTAAAGTGAGAAGCTGTAAAAGCCCTGTGCTTTGCCTAATAGAAAGCCATCTTTTGGGAGAGGAGAGCCTGTAGAATTACAACAAATTGAATGATCTTCAGAAAGCTACTGACTTTATGGAAACAAAAAGAAAACAAACCTTGAAACTGTAACTTCTTAGGATGTGTAAGTGATTGTAATTGTGGAGAATTACAGTAGGACCCTACTCACTGACTCTCAAGAATAACAAAAAGGAAGTCCACTTAAGATTTAGATATTTTTCTAAGTTTAAAGGAAATAATCTGAATGACCAATGAAAAGATAACAAAGGGCCAAAAAAATTCATAATGGGACAATAATAATGTTTAAAAAATACAGTGCAAATGACGAGATCTCCCAGCAATATTAATTTGACCATATAAGAAAAGATCCAATTTGTGCATTAAAACAGAAATGATTCAGGAAATGATTCTGCCTCGAGTCAGCTGTCAGATTTTCCTACTTTTTTATCAATGAAACACACATTTCTGCCTGAAATCTTTTGTCTGCATTAAGTGTAGTACCATAATAACATACATCACTCAAATCAATATGGTTTTGAAACAGACCCCCGGAAAGTGACTTAGTCTTTTGCAGAGTAAAATAGTAAACTGTCAGTTACAGTCTTGGACATTTTTTCCAGTTTCTTGAGAGTTTTGAGATTGTGTGTCTTACTGAGAATTTTAACACCGTCTGGAACACTTACAGTTTTTTTTCCCCACGGATTAAATCAGTTCCTCATAATATTAGGTGTGACGGAAAACAATACAGTGCATTTGTCCTTGTGTAGTTTCTTTCCTGTTCTCAACTTGCCCCACTGTAATGGTTTAGCCTCAGTTGAAGGATAACACTCGCCCATCTGCTTGCTTGCTCACAAGCTACTGTTGTGGACTCAACTTGTGAATTAATTTAATTTGTTGCCAATTAAAATACAGTTGGGTAGTGAGAAACAAACTTTAAAACAACACCTTTCTTCCTAAGCTTCTGAGGTTAAACTTCACCTTTCATTCCTGACCCTTTAACCCGTTGCTTTCCTGAGGGTCACAGGGGGAAAAAGGATATGTGCTCAGTGTACAGAACTTTTTCTCTGCCACTTCTACCTTCTCTCACTTTTCCTCTGCTTCTGTGTGGGCTTTGCCCAAAAGGTCTCAGTTGTTTTAGGCTTCCAACTGCTCTGGTACAGACTCTCTACATGTTGCTGGGGAAGTACCTGCTCTGCTATGGAGACCTCTTACTCTTCTCGTCCTCTGACCTTGATGTTCCCTCCACCATTTCTCACTCTACTTTGTGTTCCCTTCTACTGCTAGCTCTTCCCTTTGTTAGGCATGTTTATTCTGAGTCTCCATCAGCTTGGCTGCAGGGCTCAGTCATACCTCAGGGGTTGGTCCATGGGGCCGGCTGGAATGGGTGGTGTCCAGTACTGGGCAACCTCAGGCTTCTCCCCGTGGAGGCTGCCCCTGCAGTTCCCCTCTGCCAATGCCATGGTGCAATAGGCACACGATGCAGTGATTTATACTTTTTAGACCATTTTCAATTTCTGCTTTTATTTTGCTTTTAATCTTCAAGCAAAGGTTCATCATCTAGAATTGTTGTTAAGAAACTACATTTTCATGGTAATGGTTTATTTAGTGGTATATATGTGTTGCTGTAGTGCTTTAAAATCCCTGCATCTGTGATTTGGACTTCTGCTTGTTATGCTGCTGCTGAGACTCAGATAAGCTTGAACCCTTGGAGAATTCACTGTTATTTGAATCATAGTGGCTTTGCTAATCCCCCTGCTATATTTCATTTTGGAATCTGTCTTTCCTAAAATGCCTGTCACATTTACATTTAAAAATGTGACATTACATCTATGCTACTTTTGGCTTCAGTTTTTATTATGCTGAGAATTTAAGATATGTCTTTCTATTCTTAGGGACAAATGCAGTATAACTGCAATTCTCTGGATACCATAGGTGATTATTAAGGTACAGCATATTCTCTGGGAAAAACAGTGTTGCTTTATGAACTGACTTGTTCTACAGTGAAGTTTGAGGCATTGAGGGCATTAAATTTCATGAACATTGACTTACGGCACAAGTCAGACTGCAAAATGGAAGTTAATCTTATTTCTGTGCTAGCACGTGTACTAATTTAAGTGGTAGTGAGTTTCTGTAATTTTAATATGCCTGGGAAATGAAAGCACTTGTTTTCTCTGAACTATGGATAGCTGTGCTGGTTTTTAACTAGTGTTCCCCCTCCTCTTTTTTAAAATTCTTTTTAACTTGTGCTCGTTCATGAAGGTTAGTACAGGTATGTTAACATAACCTGCCATTTTATCTTCTTTTCTGGTATAGTCCAACTGAAGTTTTTGGTTTATATTATGAAAAAAATATGGTTAATGAAAATAATGAGTGTTTTGATATTAATTGTAGTCTTAGGCAATAGCTTTTGTAACATAAATTGTCATAGTTTCAGTTTGCCAGTTTTAAATATATTTACCTTTTGTTGTGAAATAGAATTAGGAGTAAAAGCAAAGCAGGCTTAAAAATTACCATGAGATAAAGAACAACTTTATTAATAACACCAAGAAAAAATAAATATAAATTCAGAGTAGATCTTCAGACCACTTCCTTCTTTCCCTTTTTCATATCTTAACAACCTACTGAGACACTTCAGTCAATTCCTTGCTTAAATAATCTTTTCAGTTCACTTTAAGGAGAGGAGTTTCTTTTTGTTTAGCTATAAGGATCTTTTCAAGAGAGGAAATAACCAGTTCTCTCCCAAATCCACTTTTCCATGATTAACAGCCACCCAGGATCTGCCGTCATGAAACTCCTCCCAGCCCCACAGCCTTCCCAAAGCTGTGCCTGTGGGCCATGGTAAAAAGTCATGGGGTGTTACTCGTAAGGATGGGCTACTCAAAGGCAAAAGTTCTCTTCAGCTCACTTCTCTCTGTTCATGTTTCATTCCCAGGAACCGAGATCCCCCTCTTTTCCTCGGAGCAAAGGATTTTCCAAACACTTTGCACTTCACTCCATCCCCCCCCACCAATGTCTTTTCTTTCATGGTTTAAAGGAATTTTTTTCATGTAGTACAGTCCACCCCTATAACTTAGAAAATAAGGTTGGCTGAAAAAATCTTTATGGTGTCTCCTCATTCTCCTTCCATGTAGAAACTTAGCTTTTGCTTCATTGACTTTGGTGCATCCCTTCTGTTCTTCTCTCTCTCACCCAAGGAAGGATGGAAAGTCTCTAAGTCTTATCTGAGCATTGGAAAAGTTAAAATCTCACCCAGAAGTTGCAGGGGCTGTGCCAGGCCATGCCGGAGCTGTGTCAGGATCTCGGGGTGCCCAGGCCACGCTGGAGGGGCAGGACGAAAACCGCAGAGTCCATGCAGAGGAGAAATGGGTGCCAAGGCCGTGTGTCCATGGCTTTCCCCCGGCGCTGCCCGCCCCCAGCTCCAGCCGCAGCCCGGGGGTTCTCCCTCTGCCCTGCCCAGCACACAAAGCCCTGGGGGCTCTCCCGAACCGGGCCCGGCTGCCTCCCCCCAGCCCGTGAGGGCGGCCGGGCGGGCTCGGCCACCCCAGGGCTGCTCCGAGCCGGGGCAGGGCAGGGCAGGGCCCCCCGAGACACGGACACACCGGGAAAAGGGCCAGGATCCCAGCAATGGGCTCGGCTTCTTTTGGTTATCGGGGCTCCTGGTTGGAAACGGGGCCCGGCAGCCTCCCGAGCCCAGCCCTGCCCGGCCCGGGCCGGGTCGGTGTTACCTTGTGAGAGGATGGAAATGAACGAGAGCTTTCCTGGGGTTTACTTGCTTCAAATGGGATTCACGGAGCCAACCGACTTTTCCAAATGGTTTCTCAGGCTATCAACAACTAAACCAGCCTTCAATTGGTCCTAGCAATTCACAGAGGAAGTTCCTATGGAGAGAAACTTCCTGGTATCCCCTCCCCTCAGGTGCTTCAAGGTAAAACCAGCACATAAATTTACAAAATTGTTGTAAAGCTGCCTTCAGAGTTAGTGGTGAGGGAAAGAACAGTAATATATATGTACTATTTCTTTCCCCTTGTATGCTTTGCTTTGTAATTATTACTCTCATTTTCAAGTCTGTTTAGTTCGACTTTCAAAATTGCTATGCACTGAGAAAGCCTCATGAATGCTATGCATAAAATTGTTGTTACTGAGGTCTCTGTGCCATGGGGAAAAAGTTAAAGCTATGGTTCTGTGTATCTTGCTCCTAAATGTGTTTAAGGGAGTCTTGTGTTTTCGCATTAAACATGTCTGACTGGACACAACAAATGCCAAGATTCAGACACAGTGCTTTTTTGAAAGATACCATTGTTAGAATTGTTAGATGAGAGAAGTCTGATTTATTATAGTTGTTTATTCTTGAGAAACTCATTCAGCAAACTTTGTGAATCTGAAGAAAAAATAAATGCTATGTACAAAGATTATAGTTGGAGAAAAGGTCAGCCTTTTGTTGTTTTCTACACATGTCTCCTGGTTCTTGTTCTCCTTTGCAGTTAAAACAAACTTAATGGTTCACCTGATGGCAATAAGCAGCTCTTGCGTCACTCTCAGAAGCTGAAGAATACATTCAAAACATTGTTCTTGGTGTGCATTTGAAACCATGCTTAAAATGGTTCAGTACAGCCATGCTGACAGAAGGCCTGTGCTAGAATATGCCCTGTGAGAGCAGGGATACAGCTCTATCAGAAGTTGCACATAATGAGTCACTTTGTAGAATCTCTATGCTATTAATGATAGCTGTTTTCTTCAGACAGTCTATTTTTTCCTAAAATGTGTTAGTTTTTAAGTAGCAATGGTCTTAATTGTTTGAAGTAGTCATGAAGTCTAATGAGCAGTAATAAAGTTTATCAGGGATAACTACTTTATCAAAAAGAAAGCCCACTTATAGTGCATGATTAAAGTTTTAATTTGAATCCAAAGTATTAGACTAAATGACTACTAAAACGCTGAGCAATTTATGATTACATTAATATTGTACATAAAAACTGAAAGCATGACAATAAGTCTTCCATATAGGAGGAAAAATCATACATCTTTTCACTCTAGTTTATTGTAACTATACTCAGTGCATGTTGACCACTACATGTTGAAATTTCCTGATGTTCAGAATTGATAGGTTTTAAATTAGTTGCGGAGACACCCTGAGACCTGGTGCTCAGAAGTGAAGTATTCTAACTAGGCAGGCTCAGTTTTCTTGGGATTTTTTTTTTGCTTTTTGTGATTTGATCCTTCGTCAGTATTACAGAAAAAGTATTTCCTACTTCTTCATCTGAGAATAAGCTACTCTTTAAGGTTATGGATTTGTTAAACACTCATTCTTGTATTTACCTTGGAATACAACCAGTCTCTTTTAATTTGTCTTCCTTTGCTAACTAGTGGAATTTTATAAAACCTAATGTGTACTGTAACTGAAGAGTTTCAATAGTCACATTCTGTAATCAGTGATGGGGAAAATTTACTGGCTTTTAAACCTTGTGCAAGTTACCATTTTCAGTATATGTTTATAAGCCTGCTATGTAAAGATAAGTAGATGAAGTTGTCAGGTGTTTTGTATGTATCTCCACCACTTGTATTTCAATGAGTGACCACTGTCTCTACCCTTTTGTCATCCATCACACTTACTCTGTTTAACTCTTAAGTAGCAGAGGAGTGATGTTGGTTTCCCCCTCAAACATTTTCCATAGTAAATGTGTTAATCTCAAACTTCTCATGCTCTTTTCTCTGACTGCCTTGAACCTATGCTAAACTCATTCTTCTCATGTACATTTTTCTTAAAGGGGGGGAACTGGACACAATTACCTAAATGTGATCTGAGCAAAAGGTGCTAGAAAGAAATTAGTCTTCCAAAGTGAAGAAAGGGGGTGAGGAGTATGGGGTGATTTTGTTGTTGTTTGTTTGTTTTTTGTTGTTTGTCAGATGTCTTAAACAGGGGGCAGTAAAGCATAACAGGCTATATTATATTTTCCCCAATCCGTGTTAATTAGCAAATTGTAACAGTGTCCATTAAGAGTGTTGTCGTGTCCTTACAAAGTTAGATGAGTGGAATATAAGATTTTTTTTTAATATGTAGGAGCTCAAATAAATATATTATGTTGATAACCTTACCTCTTTTTTTTTGTTTTGTTTTTTGCCAGTATTTTGTAGAGTACGTACAGGTGATGCTATTTTTGTACACTAACTTGTGTTATGAGAATTTTTTCCATGTTTGGGTAGGTGATCAACTTTTATTATATATCCAATAGTACCAGTTTATTTTACTTTATTACTGACAGAACTACAATTATGCATTTTTAAGAAGATAATTGTATTCTCTGGGCAGCACCATTCACTTTTACTGAAAGAGGTAAGATGAAACATTCTTAAGTCAAACTTAAGAGGAGGTCAGTTTGTGATTTGTGTGTGTTTAGGCTCCTTTGGGTGATAGTCTGATGGTTTCTTGAAACAGAAAATATTACCTGGAAATTTCTAAGTGACTTTAAATAAGTTTGGGAATTTAAGATTGGAAGGAAGTACAAAGGTCTTTGGTATATGTTTTTATATCAGCATTCTGTGTGTCTGTCTTCTATTTCTAAGAACATTTTCATAGTTGAAGTTTAAAATAGCTACTAGCAGTACTTTCTGTCAAGCTGGGTATCTTTGAAGTAGTGATTAACAGAAGATCCTTTTGTCATTTGAGACCAAGACACAGGCACAGAAGGGCCAAGTGTAAGATGACTTTTGAAAATATTGGAATTTCCCTTTTAATTTATATTCTGTGTTATGCTACAAATTACATAGTGTCAAAGCTTTCTGTAGCATAAATGCTTGTCCAATCCACAGTGATTCTCAGTAATGTGTCTCTTGGTGCAAGTTACTCCAATATTTTCACTTTCTTTTGTAACTGGGACCATGGATTAAAGTAATGTGATATCATAGTTGAGTTTCTAACAAAGGAATAGTAATTTCTAGTGTATTAAAATGCACTGTCAGCTTTCTAATCAATTAACAGTTAATCTCCATAAACTGAAAAAGATCATTCTTGACAGATAGAAAGTGTTTTTTACATTGTTGAGAATATGATATATTTAAATACACGGCCTTTACTCCCTGTTTGTTTTCTGTGGAAACAGTTCATCGATCTGTGGAGGAGTGCCTGTTTTATAGTAAAATTACAGAAGTTAGCTAGTGTTATTGACTTGTAACCGATGTTGAAGTCTTTCCGTCACCTGGTAATTCTTATAATGTACATCACCAGGTTAATGGTAGTACTATAAGCATTGTGCACCTGTATATCACTGTGTATTTCATGTGAGAAGGAAGTGTTTAAACAGAGTGTATGGCTTGGAAGTAGGAATGGCTTTAGTTTACGCTTGAACTGAGGAGTGCAAAATATGCAGAGTAGTGTGGCACTATTTTATGTCCACATGACTTGTGTTGCTGCATACATAATACTGTAATTCAATAGCAAGAATGTTAAAGAAGCTAGGATGAGGCTATTGTTATGTGAAGTAACTGAATTTCCCAGTTGTCAGGATAAGAAACGATGCGCACGTTCTTAATTGAGAAAACATTCATTCCAAGCCTAGCTCATAATGATGTATTTTAATGCAATGGCTTGGGGACACTAATTGAGACAATTGAAATTATTAGAAAAGTAGTATTGTCAGGAAGATGAGAATTATTTATAGAAGAACTGGCAGATAAAGAAGCTGAGACTACACATAGGATCTTAGGCATCTGGACTAGACTTGTATAAAACTGATATCCGTGGACAGTGTTTCATTGTTTAAACATTGTTTTTCATTAACTTATTTGTTCCATTAAGATTAAAACCTTTCATTTAACAGAGGTGTGAAAAGCTGCATGAATTACTGGTCACAGATTGGGAAATAAGGCTTGCAGAAAACTTTTGAGCCCAGTTACATGTTAAAGCTTTGTTTCCTCTTGGCTGTAGGAATCATGAACTTTAAGGTTACTTGAGGGAGTGTTTTTTTAGCTGAAGCAGAGAAGATTGATACAGATTCTTTTGCCTGTAATTATTACAAATCTACTACTTGTTTCTCATTTTATTCAAATGTAAAACATTTGCAAGTGTGGCGAAACTTATCTTTACCAGAAATCTAGAAATTGTACTTGAACAAAAAAAAATTTTTGAGTAACAGGATGCAGGCAAAATCAGCTGGAAGGGTAGGAAGTGTTGGGCACAAGAATTCAAGCTGTGAATGAAAGCTGGACCTACAAAAGTGTGGAGTGGTGGTAATGGGACTACATTATTGGTAATTTTTTGCTGGTTAGTATCATGGATATTTTTAAATTATTATTATATTGTGTTTGATGAAGAAATTAATTTCCACTGTTTTAAAGTACTGAAACCATGGCAGGGAGGTGTCTTTTTACTAAATTGTTCTCTCTCAGTTATGCAAACCTGTCACCCCCTTGGTGTCTCTTCCGAAATGCAGAGAAAAATGTCACTTTAGTCCTAAAGTGGTATTGTTGTGCAGGAGAGTGATGTGGCACGGCTTTTAGCAGAGGTGTGTAAGCCAGCAGTGTGAACACTTAAATTTCATTTGTTTGTTCAGAGGTGTAAAAAGATGGACCTCTGGTGGCAGCTGGGACCTCATCTCTTAGAAATGACCAAAACCTAGGGGGTCTATGTAGCTGATGATTGCATGAACCTTACAGGATGTTATTCAATAAAAGAAATACAGTGGTAGATAGTAACATTTTTTTTTTTTTTGTAGTAGCAGTGATATAAAAGTGTTGCTACCATTGTAGAAGAGCATGGTAAAACTCACCTGAAAGACTATGAAATTCTGAATATTTGTGTTCCAAAAAAGTTGTTGACAGGGAGTCTTTTGAAAGCAAGTAGAGGAAAACACCCTTGGTTTATATTGAAAAAAGCAGAGTTAGTACACAGAGAGACAGAAAAGATACAGAAGCTGGATTGAAAAGCAAACTACAATTTTATTTATAAATGCATTTTAGCTTTCCGATTTTCTCCATATAGGCTGGATCCAGGACACCAAAATGGGCCAGAGTTTTGGGTAACCAAATCCTGTAGCTCTGTTGCAGACCTGGTGGGTTTAGAAACGTTGTCCTTGCAAGTATATTAATCCCAGTACAAATATGAAAAAAACACTTAGGCAATCTACAAATATATCTAAGCTAGCATCACAATTAAATTTTTATGCCTGGCGGAAGTGAACTTCTAGATTGGGGTCTGTAAAAACAGTTTTAGAATATGATAACATTTTTTTTTTCTCTTCTTAGTATTAGAGTGGGCAGCTGGGCAGGTCAAATGAAGAAAAAACATAGGGAAGGCATGCATGTAATTCTGTGGATATTAATCAAATCTGAAAAACCATATAATAGGAATGATTTAGGAATATTTCTTTCTAGAGGTTAATGCTGAGTTCAAAAGAACAAGAAAGGACATAAAAATGCTTCTTGTGCAGTAGAAATAAACATCTTGATTCTGCTTTCATTTTGTCACTAGAACCATTTACTTGAAATTGGAATTCTGCTTGTTAAGATTCCCATAAATGGAACATTAATAAAATTTCAACCTGGTTAAAACCTGTGCCTAAAAAATAGGAAAAAATAGGTAGCTATTTGTACTTGAAATGTACTGCTTGGTATCTTTTTATTTTTTCAATTTCCTCCATAATCAGCCTGAAAGAAATAAACATTAGAAGGAAATGAACCTCACAATCCAGACCTCATTTGGTAGGTACATAACAAAAGAGCTTATTTGTGGGAATTCCTGTGGTAATTGCAGGCCTTTGTTGGATGATGTTTCATTTAACTTGGTACTGTATGAAGAACTTTTTAGTAGGTTTTTTAGGTGCTCTGTTTCGTGTAGCTGACATTTTCCATAGGAATGTTGTCCTTGGAGGAAGACATAGCATATAATAAATCCACCCCACTGCCTTTTGTATTTGTCTGCAATAGTGAAGAAATTGGAAGGAGTAATTTTGACTTTTTATCATAAAATGTAGCAGGTATATGATTTGCTGAGTAAATGTTCCGTAGAAAAATTATTTCAGGAAGATGGGCATCTAGTTTTAGAATGGTCAACTTCAACTCCATTTTTGTCCCGTAGCACAGATACTTCACACACGCTTGTAATTAATATGGGTGAACGCAGTGCTCCTGACCCAAGCAGCAATAATTGCTTTTGGTTTAACTTAATTTTTCTTCTGTTTAGGACTCTTTTGAACCCAGTTTTCCTTTTCCCTTAAGATATCTGTGTTCACAAACTTTTGATTCTGCAAGGCATGGTGCATCCTCAGTTTTACTCTCAGTCAACAGATGCTGAAGAATATTCGTATTTTCTCAGAAGATAGAGGTAACTTATCAATGAATTAAAATGCATTAATTCCCAGTCCTTCTATCTTCGCTGCTGCAATTTCATGATGTACAAGTCTTGAGTTTAAATTGCTAGTTCTTTTCCAATAGATTGGTTACAGTTGAAAAGAACATCAAGTGATGCTCCCCTTTTTGTGTCACGTCCTTCCCAGCAGCAGGTTTAGTGTTCACTGCATGTGTCTATTAAGCATTAATTCTCTAACTGTATTTAGTAAGAGAGAGCAATATGGTACGTACCAGTGGAAGAATCTTAATTCCTACAAAACATATGGCATAGAATTATCTACTTAAAGATGGAACAATCTGATAATAATTTGGTGGAGTGACATCTGTGCAATAAAATAAGATGCTGATCACACTGGAAAACTAAATGCAGAAGTTGTATACTAAGTATTTGACATCACCAGAAAGCCATTATCATTCCTCCATGGAATGTTAAAATTTAATGATCTAATTTGGTCTTATCACATGCAATATAAATAAAAAATAACCCTATTAAGTATTCAGACCCTGCTGAACACAAAACTTCTAAATGGTATTTTCTAGGATTTGGACTTACAACACTTACATATGTTTAAGAGAAAATAAGGGAATAAAGTTAAGAGAAAAATAAAAATTCTGTTGTCCTTTCCATCCTTTATTGAAGATGTTTGCATATGTGGTTTTATGCTTTCTATAGTTTAATTTGTTCTTCTGTTGGCCCTGCTGTCAGGATGTGTGACTTAACATCAGTCTTCACTTTTGTTAAAAAACCACAATGACATAATTACAGGTTTTGCCTTAATGAAATGACAGTGGTGATTCAATGAAGGCAATATGAAGTGTTCCATGTTATAATGCCAGATCTAAACTTGGAAAGAAAGCTTCTGCAAATCAGAACATTGACTTGTATTACCCAAATTTATGAAGGTCTGCAAGGAAGCATCACTTTATTTTGTGCACAATTGATCATCAAGATGGCAGAGCTTCTATTTTAGGCTTTGCAGTTGAGGATTGCCCTTCCTTCATCAGTTTTTCAAAGTGGAATTGAAATACCTGGAAATTTGGACACTGCATGGAAATTGAACTCAATTCTGTTTCTCAAGCTGCACTTCTTAATTAAAACTATTACAGAATGTGAACTATTGTTTTCTTTAATTGAACTGTTGTTGACTTTTTAGACATGCAGCAAGCAAAGATCTAGTGAAGTGATGGAAATGTGTAACAAATACTGATTATTCTGCTTTAAGTTAAGTGCTACATTAAGGTAGTTCTCTGATTTAAGTGGTTTAATTATCTGCTTGCATAGAAAATTTTTTAGTGCAAGTCTTTTAAGAGCAGATTTGATGGTAATATTTGGGTTTTGCAATACTGAATCTGTATAAATTGTATTTAGTGTAGAATTAGTCAACAGGCAATACTATTTCTTACTGATCTTTTTACTCTTTTAAACCTCATTTTCCCTTTTCAGTTCTCTGTGATAAACACTGAGGAAAAATGGTTTTTGCATTTCTTAATGGAAACGTACTACAGTTGACCTTTTTTTTTTTGTTTGATTTTCTTTCCTTTTTTTTTTTGAGTAGTGTTTGTTTAAACCAGAAATACAAAATACAATTGGCTAGAAAGAGGTGGAATTATCTAATTATCTAAGATTGGTCTTCACTGCCTGCCAACCTATAGAATTGGCACCACCTTGTTTAATGGGTAGATTTCAGGCTAGCTGCAAGTGGGCATAGAACATTTAATAGAAATGTATGGAACAGGTGGAAGCTAATACAGAGTTGATGCAGGAATCTCTTCCAGTTTGAGGGGGTTTTTTTGTTTGTTTGTTTGTTTGGTTTTTTTTGGTTTTTTTTTTTTTTTTTTGCATGTTCTTTGTGGTTAGTAGATGTTCACAGATTAAAAAGCAACTGGGATATCATACAGGACTGTTAGTTCAGTCTTACCAGTTCTGTCCCTGCCAAATCAAACCTCCTGTAGAGGCTTCTCAGAGGGGAAGGTACATAACATAACATTATTTTGCATGAAATGCAAACAAGATATTTTTGTGAAATTAAAGACTTTAAATTTCAATAGTGCTTTTATTTCTTTCAGTTGGGATATGAGTATTTTTTAAATGGACTAAAAATTACTCAAAGAATAAATTTTCATAGTTTTTAAGTAAGAATCACAGTAATGTGAAATTCTTGCATAATAATATCCTGTGTCTGATAAAAATATTCTCAAGGATCTGGCAGCTTTGGAAATGCAGTATTTAGGGTTTTACACTTTCAAAATCCTTAGTTAAAAAATATTGGTATTTAATATTCTAGACAAGCTAATTTTAAAGAGGTAAATCTGATCACCTGCGTGTCTTAAAATAATCAGTTACTGTTATATGAACTATTTATCCCAGTTTTGGGTGGAAGGGGGGAGAACTTAACCCACAGCAAACTAGTCAAATTTTTGTTTTTTCCTGTAGAAGATTCATTACTTTTACTAGACCTTTTGACTAGAGAAATGCTTTATCTACTTGCAGTGTTGTAGTAAAATATCTCTTTATTAATTTGGCAGGAAAAGTGAATAAGCAGCACATCATATTGTCATTATCAGAAAGCAGAATCCTGATCTTTTGTCAAAACATGAGGAACAATTGGCTGATGGCAATTCTGATTACTTTAGAAAGTAATTATTGAAAGAAAGCATACAGATCTCAAACGATCCTTTTATCTTTTACAGCATCCCAAAAGGAATAATGATAAAATGACACATATTCCTTGTTGTGTTCTGGTTAATAAAAAAGGAAAAGAGCTTAAATTAAGCATACTGTTTGGTAAGAGCAAAATTGTTATAACTTTGTCATAAGTATGATGCCTTTTGAATCTATATGCTATGTAAGATCAGCATTTTTGGCAAATCCTCATTGCATTTTAACTCCTAAAGAAGTCTGTAACCCTTCTGTCTCTATTTATACAGCCTTTTGCCCTACCCATAAGAAAAAAATGTTTTAGAAAAGTTTGCCAGCTAGTTTAATTGTATGCTGATTTAAAAACACTAAAACATGAAAAAGGTTTTAGTGTAAGAACACTTGGCTTGTTGGGAGTGGTTCCAAACTATTTGCTAATGAGGACAAAACTCTCCGAACACACTTGTTCCCAACCTCCTAATGCCAAGGAATTGTGGTGGTCTCAGAGTATGTAAGCTGGTATAAACGTGTTAATAGTGCAGTTACCTAGCCAAGGAAGTGATGATACTTCTGTGGTTTGCAGCCATATGTGTCTTTGGTCATACTACCTTCCCAGCTTTGGAGGATCCACATAGATGTAGGAGTGTGGGGAAAAGACCATGAATGTATGTGGTCATCTCTTCTTTTACATAGATTAACACAGGTTTTGGTTCTAAAGTTATCTTTGTGTCCTGTACTATAGGGTAATAATGCTCTGCGATACTGAACATCTTCCATTCTGTATTTCCTGTATTTCCTATTCTGTGCTTCTTTCCTGTTCTGTTTTAGTCCTACCTAATGCAGATCAACATGAATCTCAGAATAAAATCAGAAAAAGTGGGGGTTTTCTGGTGGTTTTTTTCCTCCAAAATGTGCAAACTTTTTATTGTCAGTGCAGTGTTTGATGCTACAAGATACTTCTTGGATCAGTAATTTCACCATCTATCCTACCTCTGAATTGGCTAATGGCAAATTATTGCTTTTATTCCAAGTTATACTGGTATTTGAAGATATTAGCTGCACTAGTAAGACAGAGTGTAATGGTTTGAGACAATTCCTATTATGGACTGGTTTAATAAAATAAATTATGCCAAAAATGCAAGGAATTCTGGTACCCTAGTAAATGGTTTTCAGTTTCTTATGTAATGATGAGCCTGCATGCCTCATATTGAGCTTCTTTTATCAGTTTGGTGTGCCTTCTTACCTGTTGTAACACTTGCTGATACTTAGTGTGCTCTGCCTCTCATTTTCTTTTTTAGGTTGATGAATATATAAACAAGTTGAATGCATTTATCTGATATTACTGCAGAATTAGTGTGTTTTGTTTTTACTGTTCTCTGAAAAACTTAAGTGTAGTGAAGCACAGTGAAGTAAGGTTTATTTTCCCAGTCTTAGGGCATGGTAAATTACCTGAGTTACGAGGAATGCTAGTCATCATCTTGTGTCAGAACCTTGTACTGTAGATTCATCTTGCCATCCGGGAGCTGTAATTTGGCTTCATTCTGTGTTTTAGTGCATTTTTCATCCATATTTTATAGAAGGTAATCAGTGATAACTTCATCACAGCTGTTACTAGAAGTGTAAAGGGTCCAGTAGATGGTCTTGCCTTAGTTTGACAGGTTAATTCTGCACAACCAAGTACCTAGGGAGGTGATAAAGAGAAGGTTACCTTCTGCTTCCATTTTCTTCAGGGTACTTAAGGCCCAGTCCAAGTCCTCTGTCACAGTGAATAAGTTTCATCTCACACTTAAATGTAATTTAATGAAATGCAGTGCATTTCACTGTGTATCCATTGCCTCCTGTTCTTGTCACTGGGCTCCATCAAAAGGAATCAAGCTCCCTCTTCTTTACTCCCTGCATCTGGTGTTTGCAAACAGTGATGAGATCCTCATGCACCTTCTCTTCTCCAGGTTGAACCACTGCAGCTCTCAGCTTTTCATCAAAGGGGACAGACATCAGTTCCTTTAGCATGTTTGTGGCCCTTCCCTGGGCTCTCTCCAGCAGCTCCTCATCTCTCTGGACCAGAGAGTCCAGAGCTGGGTACAGCGCTCCAGGTGTAGCCTCAATGGCAGGAGAGAGGTTGGGATCCCCTCCTGTCCCTGTGTCCATGGACGTGGCTTTGCTCCAGGTCAGGCATTCTATTCTGGTTGATGGCCACAGAGCTTGGGCAGCAGGGCTCTGGTGCTTGGGGAGCTCAAGTGAAAGGGATTCTGTTGCAGCATTGATATAAAGAAATACACAGCACATTCCCGTTTTGTTCTCCTACACTAACAAGGCACTATTAGAAAGCATTGCCTGAAGTGGCTTTCTTTGGTTTTGAGAGAATCCTGCTCTGAAAAGCTTCAGTGTCACAAAGCCAGTGGGTTTCCAGCACCAGCACAATGAAGTGGAGAACCCCAGCCAGCAACCAAGATGCATGCACCCACTTACCCACCCCCTCCCCACTGGGGAGGAGTATTGGAAAGAAAAGAATAAACCTTTTGGGTTAAGAACACTTTAATAATTTAAAAAATACCAATACTATTATGACTACTACTACTACTACTACTACTACTACTGCTACTACTGCTACTACTGCTACTACTGCTACTACTACTACTACTACTACTACTAGGAATGAAAAAGACAGACGAACGATAACACCCCCACCTGCTTAGTGTATTCACATGCAATACAGCAAGGGTTTGTGAGAGAAGCGTGCCCCCGAAAGCCTCTGGCCGTTCATCCCAGGAGCAGGAGGGCCATGAGCCGCGCCCCCAGCACGTGCGAGGGGACGGCAGGTCCAGCGGCAGGGCCGGCCGAGCGCCGCCCCGCAGCCTACGGGGCAGAGGTGCCGGAGCTCCTTGGAGGTCTCCCTCGGCCCCTCGCCGGCCGCCCCCTGCTCTCGGCAGCGGGCTGGCGGTGGGGCCGCGGGCGCAGCCGGGAGCGCCAGTGCGGGGATGCGCCGCGCACCCTGCGCCCGGCCGCGGCGCTCTGCCGGCGGCCGGACGGGCCGACCTCGTACTCCTGGTAGTCGTCGTCCGCCCTGACCGTGTGCAGGATGCGGCCGAAGAGCTGCCTGCAGAGCGGGCAGGCGGCGCGCACGGCGGCCCACCGCCGGATGCAGCCGAAGCAGAAGGTGTGCAGGCAGGTGCCCACGTGGGCCGCGTTGTCCACGTCGCCCAGGCAGATGGGGCACGGCCCGGCTGCCTCCGGCTCCCGCTGGGCCCCGCTCGAGCCGGCCGGCGTGGCTGAGCCGCTCTCCTGCAGAGCCTCCTCGGCACCGCGCGCCATGGGCTGCAAGAGACGGGGCCGAGTGCCGGAGCTGCTGTGGAGCCAGGAACCGGCAGCGGAGAAGGGCCCGGAGCGTGGGCAGAGAGGGGAGACGGGAGCCTTCCGAAGGGTCTCGGTGTGGGGCACACAGGGGGGACAGGAGCCTCCCGAAGGGTCTCGGTGTGGGGCACACGGGGGGGACAGGAGCCTCCCGAAGGGTCTCGGTGTGGGGCACACGGGGGGGGACAGGAGCCTCCCGAAGGGTCTCGGTGTGGGGCACACAGGGGGACAGGAGCCTCCCGAAGGGTCTCGGTGTGGGGCACACAGGGGGGACAGGAGCCTCCCGAAGGGTCTCGGTGTGGGGCACACAGGGGGGACAGGAGCCTCCCGAAGGGTCTCGGTGTGGGGCACACAGGGGGGACAGGAGTCTCCCTCAGGTCGCAGGGAAAGAGCTCGCTGGAAAGTGACGGAGCAGCCCCTCCACTGCCTTCCACAGGGGCCTCCCCCTCCGTTCCCCTCAGGCGCTCTGCCCCCATTCCAGGAGAAATGTCCCTTGCGCTGCTCCCGCCCAGCCAGCGGGACTCGGCTGGCACGAGGTACCTGCCCGGGCCGGTCGGGACGGAGGAAGTGGCCGGGAGCCCTCGGCGGTGCTGTGGGGCACTGACAGCGCGGGGCCGGGGTCCCGCTGGAGGCCGCACGCCGGGCCGGGGCTGCGAGCACAGGAGCCTGCGGCACCCGGCTGATGCCTGGTGAGCACAACAAACAGCCCAGAGGGCGCAGACCCAGCTCCACGGCGTGTCCGACGTCTTCTGGTGGCCTTAAATCCCCAGTTTGTCAGGTCCGGAGGTGAGCCTGGTGCCGCCGTGTCTTCTCCAGGGTGAACTGTCCCAGCTCTCGGCTTTCCCGCACGGGAGGCACTCCAGTTCCCTCACTGTGTTTGTGTCTCTCCCCTGGGCTCTCCCCAGTATCTCCTCACGTCTCCTGGGCTGGAGAGCCCGGAGCTGGGCACAGCGCTCCAGAGGGCAGGATCCCTCCGTGTCCCCCTGGCTGCACTCCCAGTGACCCTGGCAGGGTATGGGGGCGCTCACCGCTGGCACGAGTTCCTCCTGAGCCTTTCTGGTTGAGCCTTGCTGGTTCTTGGGGGTTATTGCTCCCCAGGTGCAGCACTTGGAATCTCCTTTTGTTAAACTGCATG
The DNA here is from genome assembly GCF_963662255.1 of Cinclus cinclus. Lineage (NCBI taxonomy): Eukaryota > Metazoa > Chordata > Aves > Passeriformes > Cinclidae > Cinclus > Cinclus cinclus. The sequence continues at coordinate 56,718,018 of NC_085084.1, read as the reverse complement.
AGGCTCCTGTTGGCCTCTTTCTCCAGCCATTTAAATAAAATTGTTAAAAAGAAAAAAAAGGACTTGTTTTGAGAAACACAAGTGAAAAGGCAATAATAAAAATGTCTGGGTTAAAACGTACAATAAATGGGGAAGAACAACCTTTTCCTTCAAGGAAGACCAGAGGAAAGAAGAAAAAATGTAGAACCTAATTCTTCACAAAACAAAATGGTGAAGGATTTTAGGTTCAGTCATATCCTCTGCAGGGTGAAGCAAAGCAATTGCACTAGTATATCATTGCTCTCTAGTATATAATACATAGATAAGTATAGGTATATAAATATATACATATTGAAAATGCAGTCTTTTGATGGGAGAAGCTCTCTTCAGTGAGAAAGTTGTGCGATTTGTGTTATGAAGTACCACAATATGTCCATCTAAGTGTAAATCCTATTTGAGAGAAGGCATTTTTTACCTACTAACTAACCATTTATAAAGGTTCTGCCCTGTGTCCTGCAGAAATTTATATTAAGGCAGCAAATTTCTCTTAGTTCATTTAAAATTAAAGCACATCTTTTGCAATGAAGGTTTAATCTTAAAGATGATAGGACTCCAGGTAGCATGCAACACAAGAGTAGCTTGGTGGTGGTTGATAATAATCAGGATGATTTAAAAATATTTTCATGAATGTTTTATCATAGGAACTCATGGTGAGTGACTAAAAAAAAAAAAGTGTTTTGACAAAAAAAATGTTTTAACAAAAAGAAGGGAAGGGAAAACCTGTATTGTCAATACAATTTTTCCTTTCTCTCTTTCTTTGCGTGAGCGAAACAAAATTCTGTTGCTGTGAATGGTCTGTATTTTTTTTTTTTCATTAGAGTTTAAATTGAATGCAATCTCTATTTACATTGAGCTTTTCTTTTTGTCTATTGTATTTGTTGGTTTGAAACTTATATTTTCTAGGAATGAGTTCAATTTTCCATGACTACTGGCAGATGTTTCTCTAGGCTCTTTAGTGACACTAATGTATTTGTTGATAACCCAGGGCTTGCTAAAAGGGACTATGCTTTCCATCAGTGAGTCTGGTTTTTTGTTCGAGAGCTTTAGTCAACAGAAGCACACTCCATTTCTTCCAAAAAATGTCTGAGGGTAGTTTCACTCATTTTGAATGCATACTGAACTCAATGAACTTTTGTTTGGCTCAGTTACTCTTTTCTCTTTGTAGTAGGTGAAATACATAATGCTCTGGTTTCACTTCTTTGATTGCTGTTTTTACAAGTTATATATTTGTTTGCTTTAATAGTTCAACCTAGTTAAACTTATTTCCAAGATAGTAGCCATTATAGTTTTGTTGTAAGTAGATTTAATTCCTAAATATTTCTACTGTTTATGTGGTCAACTAACCACTTCACTACCCTGATAGGAGCATTTGAGGGGTTTAGTTCATTGGCCTGCAAGATGCCTTGCAGCAAGAGTGTGTCAGTGTCTGCGCTGGAAAAAAGGGGCTTACAAGTAGGTTTTATTTATTAGAGGAAAATATTGTAGAGAATTCTGCAGTTTCTGTCTTCCTGACAGTTTGTGCTACTTTCTCTTCCTCTACTACCATTTCAAACCTTGACAATCTTTTGTTACAAACCTTTTTCTTCCCAGTGCCTCTAAACAGCTTAAACACAGCACTGTTGACTGCCACATGGTTTCTGTCACATAAGACTGACAGAAACTCTTGCTTTTGAAGTTCCTCCAAAATGGATGCCTTTTTTATTTTCATTGTTCCTGGCAGGTTTGCCTCTTTTTTTTTTTTTTTTTTTTTTTTTTTTTTTTTTTTTTTTTTTTTTTTTTGAGGGTAGGAGATAGGGGATTTAGGGGGTGTATGGCTTTTTCTTTTTTCCTTTCTCCTCCCTTTTTTTGCTTTTCCATATTTTTTTAACCTTTGTTTGCATTTTGTTTGGTCTTTGGTTTTTGTTTCTGGAACAGGAAACTGAAAATTGAATATGTTCCAGTGCCAGTTCTGACTGTGGCTTGACTTGTGGCCGTAATAAATAAGTCTTTCTTTGGTCTAGTTTCTTCTGTGTTATGAGGAAGAAACACAAGTATTTGCAAAGCATTCTGAAGTTCCTGGAAGGAAGCTGCATAAAACTACACATTTTTTCATTATTTATTGGGAGGTATATAGTTTTCTAAATATTGTCCTACTTTGCTGAGCAAAAGTACAAATGAAATGCCATAAACTTGATGGAAGAGTCATTTTGGCAAAAAAAAAAAATAATTAGTAGGTTGAGAATTTAGAATAAATCTGTTTGTTCTTTATTTTTGTAGCCTTATCATCTGTGAATTTTCAGTTATGAATAATGTTTGCCAGTTGAAGTAATGAGAGTATTGATATCCAAAGACTACTGGTTAATTCACCCTGCTGTTTCACTCATCATTTAGGGAAGCTACAAGACATACATGAGTAATCTATTTTGGGCGTCTTGGTCTTGAAAAGAATTAGCCATGCTTTTGCAAGAATTTATCATATGCTTCAGAGAAACTTAATGAATGTGATGGAATTTTACGTGCTTCACATGGGACTTAGCCAGAGCTTTTCCTTCTGATTGGAATTCCATTGCATTCCTCTTACCCCAGACAGAAGTCATTATGTATTGTGATTTACCATTGATAATGTTAATTTGCTGGTTTAGCACCCTTAATACAATGAGTTACATGCTAAAAGGTGAAACCTTTTCTGAAACCTGAGAAAAAATGCAAAATCAAATTTTAGAACATCTCAGAAGACTTAGAAAAATATTTCCTGAACTTAAGTAATTTATAACTTTATTAATATAGGGACAAGTCACTGCTCCATTTTCTGTGCTGTGTTTAGAACACAACAGTGAGGAATGTCCAACAGTTCTAGGGTTTATACAGTAATAATATTTAATTTTCAATATGATCAGTCTGTCAGCATTACCATCTATTAATAGAACCATAGTTTTTAATTGTGGCGACTAGATTTGTTGCTCTCTAAAAATTCGAGCTGTGTGGGAAGAAGGTTCTATATACTCATCTGGTTATATTGCCATGGATGTTCAGTTGTTAAACCCAAACCTTAATTTAAAAAAGACTTCTGAAAGACCTGTCAATAATTTGGCTTCCTGTATCACACTAACTGGCGATGTTATGAGACACATACTAATTGTGCCAGAAAATGGCTTTAAGTAATCTAATGTAGTAACAGTTTATTTTAACTGATAAATAGCAGTTCAAAATGAAAGAAAATTTCCTATTCCTTAGCTCATTTACTCAATACCAGGTGTATCTTCCCCTTTAAGCTGCAGTATTAAAGTTCTAATTTGAGGTTTTCCCCAGGTGGTATGTTTAGAATGGAATTTTAAAATTGAAATCCTATTGATTTTCTTTTGATTCTTGAGAACAGAGGAATGTTTCCTTGCTAGGTATCCTTTTATATTGTCTTCTTACCCTGCAATGTGTTATAGCTTTCCCTTTGCTGTAATTAATGAGCTAAGGATAATGCAATTTACTGAAGTTGCTGTAGTTGGGTCATTTGTGAATTACTTTTATAAGTTTGATAATAGTAAACCTTCTGATAGTAAATCCGTGATAATGACTGTAATATTTGTATGAAAAAGATAACAGATGTAGTAATGTGTCAGTATTAGGTATTGCAAAACAAGAAGTTGTTGTTTATAATTATATATGTATAAATTCAAATATATATGCACAAATGTTATTGCACAGACTATTTTCTTACTTCAGGAGCTGTTACAGAATTGGTTCATTCTGGTCTGTTGCAGATGGAGATTAATTTCTTTAAAATAAATTCTAATATCACATGTTCAGAATCATTCAATTTAAAAATACAGGAATTGGTAGGCAGTTAAAGATACGGTATAGAAGCTGTTATTTTATGGAACTGAGGAAGTGAAGTCCAGCAGTATGAAGGAAAGAACAGAGAGCTAAGAGAAAGATGGAGCAAGAGCAGTTGACACGCAGCAGAGAGGTAGATGCTCCAGGGAGGGAGTTTCTGTTGTATGGAATTAGGGATGGACAGAGAAATGAATGGAAGTGAAACAGCAGAAGGATTCAAGCTAGACATAGAGACTGAAATCAGAATAAAGAAAAAGAAGTTAATAGCGACTTTAATTGTGACTTAATCTTTCAGGGGGTAAGAGTCATGTCATTAAAGATACCACTAAAGGATAAAGAGGAAAGAGGCTGTGAGATGGAATATTTAAGAAAATATGGGGGTTCCTTTAGTTGTGTCTTGTCATACTGCCTCTGTTGTCCAGCTCTCAAAATAATGGGAGAAAAATGACCACTTTTTTGTAATGGTAAGTGATGCTGATGGAATGTGTTCTACATAATACAAACTGAGTCTTTTTTTGTAAGAATATGTAGATGGCATTATGTGTAAATGTAAAACAAATTAGAAATAGGAATTAAGGGAAAAAGCCATATATTTTGTAAGGCCCTATTTAATATTGAACTCTTTAAAAAATATTGCAGACTGTTTTCTTATAATGAATGAATACAAATAATTAATTTAAGAGGATTTTTTTGTTGTTATATAAAAAGGACCTTAAAGAATGGTGTTTTGCATTTGTATTTTTGTTGCGTGTGACTGGATGTGTCAGAGGAAAGAGTACTGTCTATGATTTACCTAAGGAAAGCTTGCTTTCTCAATGCTTGTACAGATGGTTAACTGCTACCAAAGGTGTCTGCAACACTGCTTACAAGTTGCCAGAAGGTTCCTGTGAAAATATATCACAGCCTGGTTTCATAGCAAAGGACAATTACTGTTACCAGGATTTATTAAATCATGTCCTCCTAGCAAACAGTACCTATGGAGCACTTCTACAGTCAGTCCACAGGAAGCAGTTCCGGTCACAACCCCTTTAAAATATTTTTTATCAAAATGTGCTTTTTACATTGTCTGGACATGCTTCATTTAAAGTATTGCAAGAGTGGGATATAGTGCATGAAATAATTTATTGCATATAGTTGAAGCTGGTAAGAAGAATCTAAATTATTTAAAATGTTTGTCTCCAATAAATACATCATGCCCACTGTTCTCTCAAGAAAACTTTAGTCATTATAAGCTTAGTCAATATAGGAAGGAGTATTAGTGAAAAAGAGCTTGATTAAATAATTTTAGAGCATGCTTTGTAGATGGAAACCTGCATAATGTAAAGAAGGTTACCAGCTTAATGCTTGCCTCATCCTGTTGATTTGTTGCTTTTGTAACTGTTTTGTAAAAATCCATTTTCTTTTTACAAGAGAACTTTCCATGGTTTCCTGTGGCTGGTAGCCTCCACATGATGTCCTGCAGGTGTGTAGTTTACCTACATTGTGCAGTTGCAATGTGAATTAGGTAATGCTTGCTTTCTGAAATGATTATGTAAGTGATGGAAAAAATACAGCCTTATGAAGTGCTACAATTCTTCTTCAAATTAAAACTTTGGAAGACTTTTAACTAAAATAGATTTCAGATATAGTGAAAATCACATTTTAATTAACAAAATCCAATACTTAGTGCAAAATGTTCAAAGTCCTTCAGATATTTCAAGCTTAGTGAGTTAAATCTTTAACATACTAGGTAGTATAACAGCTAATGTTTTGGTGGAGAAGATGCTTTTTGTGAACAAAGACATCAGTTCATATCTTACAAGATGCATCAGAGGTATGCTTCCTTGAACTAAAAGGTAAAAATGCAAATCAGAAGACTTGACTCTGGATGTAGATTACTGTGCTTAAAACCATGGTGCTAAGAAATACTCTGTTACTAGTCAAATAATAAACCATCAATTTGCTTTCTGTTGTAGCAAAGTATGATATTCTCTACGGATATTTTTATATTAGTTTTAAAAATACCATAATTCATTTTATGAAAGAGCTTTTCATCATTAAATATTAAATATTAATGATGAGAAGTCAGAAAGACCTGTAAGTCATGCACTTCCTAATGGTATAAAAAATGTTTTATAAAAACTGTTCTTAGGTGCATCATATATTTTAGAATGTGCTTAAGTGTGTGTTTATTAGTCTAGAAGCTTCTTCTATATTCTTTTATATTTTCCTGAATCAGAGTACAAAATGGGAAAAAAAGGAAATTTATTTATTTTTTAAAGTATAAAATTATTATCTTTTCCATTCACATATAGCATGTGTTTGAAAACATCTTTTGACTGCATAATACTCTTGTAGGTGATTTTCTCATATCACAAATATATCTCACATATATTTCTACCAGTTAATTAAAGTTGCTAAAACTTTTTTTCTTCCAATTCATTCTGTAAAGGTTTGCCCTTACTAATAAAATTCAGCTGAATTGCTTACTTTCAAGCTCTATGTATATGACAGGATAAATAATAATCATAGTAGTGGTATCATTGGTAATGTTTGTAGTCAGAATTTAATAGTAAGAATTGTGAAGGAGTCTCATTCTTTTTAGTATTGATTGTAATAGTAGTGTTTGATTAAAGAATAAATATCAAACTAATTCTATAGTATGTAGAAAATAATTGTTTCCAGTACAAAGGTAGTGATATTTATCTATGGCAGCCTCAGCTGCCTTTTATGTGATAGTCTAATTACTTTGATTTTGCATTTACTTTTAAGAAATATTAGAAGTTTTTTTTTAAAAAAGCTACAAAAAAACCCAAAAAACCCCACACCAAAACAAACACCAAGTACTTTAGTAGACAGGGAAATGTCTGTTTTGTGTTTTTCCCAGGAGCCTCTTCAACAGAATCACATTTAGTTTTGTTTTAGAGAGGATCTTTCAGTCCCTTTTACAAGTTAGGAGCAGGAAGTGACCTAACTGCCAGCCACAAGCCAGTCAAATGAGAAATGAATTAAAAACAGTAAAAACCATCACCACCAAGAAGAATGAAGGATCCTACAGATGATTTATCAAAGCAACAGTTTTTGTGTTTGTGGTGTTCTTCTTTTCTTGAATCATTTGAGAAAAAAATGAGTAGAATTTATTTTCTGACCATATCTGCTCATGTTGTCTGATATGATAATTCCAGGTTTTTCCACCCTTCAGTGCCTAGAAGCCTGTCTTCTGTATTTTTTGGGCAGTGATACTATTCAGCATGATGTTACTCTGTTGCTTTTTACTCAAAAGTATATTTTACTTGAGATTGAAAACTAAAAAAAAAAAAACAAAACAAAAAAAAAACAACAACAACAAAAAAAAAACTACTGTGTTTCTAATACCTGCCCTGGGTTTGTTAATTCTTTTGCAGTAGTTCTATTAAAATGAAATGGAAAATGATCAGAGATTATTGAAAGACAGAAATTGTATCCCATTTAGGTGTGATTTATTTTGAGTCCTTTAATACCTTATTATCATTCTAGCATAGAATACATTTTATTTCTTGATATATTTTCTTCCTTAATGCTCCAGTGCTTACTTAAGTGATTATTTTCTGTCGAGGCACTGGAAATCTTGGTGTTTAACAGCAAAATTTTGGGTTTAGCCATCATTTCTTACTGGTCTTTTCAACATGTGAAAAGATCTTGTGTTTTAAAGGGAGAGAGAATCCAGTGTTGTTTGTCTTTATTTTACAAATGTCAGTTTTGAAAGTTAAAAATACTACTTTGGATTTCTGTACACTTTTCCAGTATACAGAAGTGTCTTTTTTTTTTTTTTGTTTGTTTAACTTCTCATTGTGTATCAAGGACTCTCTGGAACATACTATTTCAAATATGTTTGACTTTTTTACAAGTGTGTATATAAGTGTGTATATGCATGTTTTTTGAAAAGGGAGCATTCAGATGGTATTTTGGATAAAAACTATAGCTAAAGGCAGCTGCATAAAGTTACAGTTTCTCTCTTGAATTTTTTTCCTTCTTTCCATTTCATCCCCCATTAGATGGCAGTGTTGTGAATGTGCAGGATATCAATGCTGACATACTGAAAGGAAAGCATTTTTAACACGTCAGATGCTTTTTCATTTTATGTGTTATGAATTTCAAAAGGAAGAAGGGTGAACTAGAAATGATAGATGGAAATAGTAGATAAAGAAATTTGCATTTAGTGTACAGAAACCTATCTAGTAGGAAAGTTGCATTCAGTCCTTTGTGTGTTTCAGCTTGTTTAAAAAAAAAAAGTAATAAAAATAGTTATAGTAAACCATAAAGCCAGGCCAAGCATTTACCAGATTTTTCTATGCATCTGTTCTTACCGGAAAGAAAATACTGTCTCAGTTTTGTGCTTTAACAGAGTTATTTTGCTATAGCCAAGTTCTTTCAAATTTTTTTTTTGCGTAAGACTATGTTTTAGCCAATCGGTTTGCTTTCAATGTGAAAAAAAATTGCTAGGGTTTTTGTGGCAAGGTTTTGGTAGTGTTGAGTTGTTTTAGCAGTAGCTAATACCAGAACAGATCAGGAGAAGTCACATATTGGATAGAGCCAAATCTAACTGACTCCGAAAAGAACCTGCTCTGCCCAAAGTTGACCTTGTCAGTGACTCCAGTGCATTCATGTGATAGCAAATTTATAAAGAATAAAAATCACTCTGCAGCAGCTGTGAGAGAAAGGAGTGAGGAAAATGTGAAAAAAACATCCCTGCAGACACTAGTCAGGAGTGAAGTAAAGCCTAAAAAATGGGTGTGAGGGAAGCTGGTTTTAGTTTTGTTCTCATTTTTCACTGTCATAATCTCTTATTAATTGACATTTAGTTAATATAATATCTTCAAGAGAAGTCAAAGATGACAGTTTGTCAGTGGTCTGCCTGCCTTTATTTTCCGTCTTGTTTTCTCCCTCTGTTCTGCTGAGGAGGGGAAATGGGAGAGCAAGTTGATGGGGACAACTGGCAGGCAGTCAGGATTAACTCACTACAGTAGTCTGTGTGCTGTAGACATATTGATTTGCTTAATGTAGTTGCCTACTGTCAAGTATTTTTGAGTATTGGATACAATGACTTTAATGTGAAAGTTGACTCAGCATCTATAGTATTTCAAGCGGAGGCTCTTTTACATTTTCATGACTGTTAAGATTATATTCAAATAGGACTAAAATATTTTACTCAGATGTATATGAAAAACAATGCAAAAATTATTTGAGGGACTGAAGTCAGGGATTAGATTATAGTCAACGAAGAAATTATTACATGAGATTTTAGAGTCTGCACTGTACAGTGGATTGGATTACATGGATATGGCGCACTCCTCCAGACCTCAGACATAATAATTCTTTCTCTTGCTTCCTTTTTACTCTTTGGAGAAAAAAAAAATGGGAAAAACTGTAACTTGATGTGGTACTTGAATGCATTTATGTTCTGAAGAGTTAAGTCCTGGGACTGTAAATGCCTGCAAAAAGTTCGGGTCAACAGGATACTACGTGAGTTATTTTTAAAAGTAAAACTCCAATGTCACTCAAGATATGTGCAATCTCTGGATTCAAGGTGGCAAGTTTTGCTTAAAATTATCAGAACCAGCTAATACGGCAGAAAGAATGCTGTAGTTTCTTTTTTTTCTTAACCCATAGGTGTTTATGAAACAATGGAGTGTTCTTAAGTGCTTTTGGGAATCCTAGTGTAACACATTTGTTCGGGTAGTGTTTTCTCTTGAAGAATCCTTTCCTCTTGAAAACTGAGGAAATGTGAAAAAGGAAAACAATAATGCAGTAGAATAGTGTTTTGGATGTGGAATTTTTGTTCTGGGCTTTTTAAACTGCCAATTGTGGCATGTCCCTGTACTTGTCACTTACAAATTCCTCTCTTGTCTTGCAGTGCACTTGTAGGAGAGACATGGTATCAATATCCATGGATGTCTTTGTGAGGAAGTTTCAACCAGACAGATACCAGCTGTGGAGACAGGGCAAGGATTTATATACCATTGATCATACAAAACCAACTCCTGAATCAACACCTGAAGTAAAGATCTGGCTACAGAGGAGAAGGAAAATGCAGAACGTTCCCAAAAGGTATTTATATTTCTTTATTTAATTGTCTTTATTACGATGCCAGTGTCCTTTCTGTTTTGTTTTGGCCACTTCCTCTGATGTTGTTAGTTTTCTAATTGTTGTTAGAACTAACTGTTGTTAGTTAGTTCCTCTGTTTCTGTTGTTAGTTTTGGCCACAATAGATTTTATTTTCTCATAGTAGTAGTGAGGGAGTAGGGCTTAGAGCTGTGTGGTTGTGCCTGCATTGTTCTTTACCACACACATCACTGCTGGGGGTCAAAAAGAAGGGATTCTCACTTCTGAGAAGGAAGGGGGCGTGTTGTGTGCCCAGGGCCTGGGAGCCATAATGTCATTTTGTCTCAGAAAGCATCGTGGCTGTGGGTTGATTGGACTCACATGAGCATTTTGTGTGTAGTCAAATGGTTATATAAGGTGTTGTTATTAGTACTGTTGTTGTTACTGTTAATTTTCTTACCTCATTGCTGTTTCCAGTAAATTGTAAATTGTTATCTCAGCCCAGCGCATGATCTTTCTCTTTCTCTTTCTCTTTCTCTTTCTCTTTCTCTTTCTCTTTCTCTTTCTCTTTCTCTTTCTCTTTCTCTTTCTCTTTCTCTTTCTCTTTCTCTTTCTCTTTCTCTCTCTTTCTCCTTCTCTCTCTCTCTCTCTCTCTCTCTCTCTCTCCCTCTCTCCCTCTCTCCCTCTCTCCCTCTCCCTCACTTGCTGGAGGGAGGGGAATGGCTGCATGGATTTTAACTTTCAGCTGGGCTTAAACTACATCACATGTTTTCTTCTAATTAATTTCCTTTAGAAAAAAATGGTTTGTCTGTTTTCTGTATTAAGATCAACCTGGGGACAAGCCACTCTTTTTTTCAGACTGACTGTGAAAATTTGACTTAAATGTACCTAAGAAAGTTAGTGATTATGGAGAACATCAGAACGCATTCAAGTATTGCACTTAAAATCTCTCTTTAGTAAGGGTTATTCCAACATAATTTTTCAAGGTTCTAGAGATCACAGCAACCAAAAACAAGGGAGATGACTACTAAGAGCTGAAAAGGTGGTTAAACAGGAAAAACTTACCATAAAGCTGTGATAGAATCCCACCAGGTGTTTCAAGTCTTTAGTAGTAGTCTTAGCCCTCACTGCCATTTAATTTTAAGGAGGTACCGTTCCTTTTTGTCACACTCTCACAGTGCTGCAGCCAAAACCTGGCTTGTCTACCACAGATCAGTGACAGATCATAATAAGGGCTAAATCTCAGTTGGTGATGCTGACACTACTAAGAAATTGAGGAGAATAAAGTTTCTCAGCTTGTCACTGAAGCTATAAAAGCTTTAACCTTTTAAAGGAGTTTTATGTCTGTTTTACTGAGATGTATTATGGTTTTTGTTTGCATTGCACAAACATTTTTTGTACAAATGCACTTTCTTATGTTACTTAAAAGGATCTTTATGTATTTTCTTTTTCATTGTATAATAAAGGCCTACTTAATTTCTAGCCAAAGGTGGGGAGTTTTATGGGTATCTTGGTATTTTAGTGCAGGTTTTTGAGTTGGAGATAATACTGATCTTTTAAAGATCTTTTTCCTTCTTTTAATAATTTTACAGTGTAGTGGCTTTTTAAACTTGGGCTTAAACCAAACTTCCTCATTTTCTTTGTAAGTTTATGTATTTATTGAGAAAGTTATAGGAGAGTCAGCCTGTAATGTAAAGGACCAATTGGCACTGTAGGGGAATATTTTTACTGAAAATATAATACCAGTTTTTTTTTCTGGGTAGTGGTAGTTTATGAGGTAGAATCACTTCTTGAACAAGGACAGCCAGTGAAACAGCTGAACAGCCAGTTTGTCAGTACATGTACAGTACTAACCTGGACTCACAGAGAGAGCAATTCTGTTGTTTAACTAGGTGAGTGACATTTTTCCCTGTAGTACGTTTCCCTGCATCTATTATGCAGTATTAGTGCAAATTCTCACTTGGACCAGCAGTGATTCATTTGGTGGTATCCTTATGGGTAAGGTTCTGGTTCTGAGTAAAAAACAAAGACTTTCTAATAATTGCGTTGAAAGTTTTATCACAGGAACACACGGTCTGATTTATGCACTTTGCCAAGCTAATAAACACAATTCTAGCACTGTTTAAATCTTGAGTCAGCTTTTGTTCAGGCATGGTGATAGTGTGCATTGCAGAGGAGGATAAAATGTTTATTCAGCTTCCTTTCTAGTATAATGTGTTGGTTGAAATTATCATTTTGATTATGGGAATAATACAAGTTCCAGCAAAGTGGAAATAAAAATACCATCTCTGGGAATCTTCATGAATATAGTGACAAGGAGAGCTTATCTCTGACATTTATGGCTGAAATCCATTTCTGCTATATAACATCTAATGACTGCATGTAAATAGTAATAATACTTTCTGTTATTTACAATGTGAACTGATGGTTGTCTCATACTTTGGCAAATTTTCTGGAAATTGCTGTTTTATAACGAGTGTGTTGAAAGATGCACATTTGTAGACAAAGAATAAAATGTAAGGGGTATCAAAAGGTTTTCCTGGAGGTATGTAGAATCTAAGATGCAAGACTTTGGTGAAACTCACTTAAAATTTTGTAAATTTTGTAAAATGCATCTGCGATAGTAGTGCTTTTATCTCTAATTTGTTATGAGCTTTGAAACCTGCTTTATGATGACATTAAATACTCCTCTTGTGTCACATAGTTGAATTTGAAACTGTACTGATTTCCAACTGTATTTATTCTGAGCATATAAATTATGAACCTATTTCTAATGGGTTTGCCATTTCTCCTGCCTTAGGTTTTTCCCTTAAACTTGCAAGGGCACAAAAACTTAGGCTCAGTCTTTAATTTCAACCTCTTTTTTAAACACAGAATAATTATATGTATTGCTTGATATTGTCGCCTTTCAAAATACTTGGTGATCATAATTTTTACCTTTTTCAGATGCTTGTTGGTTCTTTTAAAACTGATTTAAAAACTTCCAAACAGATCAGCTCTTATGAGGATATTCAGACTAGTGTTTTATTAGCACTAAGGTTTTGAAAGATCACCTAATTTTACTGCTACTGTGAGAGTTTTATCTTCATTACTCTTGAAAGGGTAGTTCTTTTTCGAGTTCAAAAGAATGATTTATTAAAAAGCTAGTTTGTGTGCTAGTTATGTAATAGTTACTTAAAAACTGTTCTACTTTTAGACTTTAACAACTTTGCCATGGAATGATGATAAAAGACCAGAAGGTTAAATCCAATCAATTGTTAATCTATCACTTAATAAATTGTAGCACTATCTCAATACAAAAAGTTGAAAAATTGTCAGTTTTTTACTACTTTAAGCAGGTGAAAGGGACATCTATTGGTAGATGTTTTATCTTACCCAAGACAGACTTTCTACTCTGACAGCAATATCTCCTGTAACAGCTTCCATCACACCAGATCTCGATCTAAAAAGCTTAAAACTCCAGAGGACAAGAGAGTATCTGCTATGCTAGCTGATGCAGAAATCATAGTGACTGAAGCAGCTACTGATGACTTCAAGGTCAGTGAAGAACCAGAAAAAAAAGTGAGAGTGGTAAACATGGGAGTGCCTTCTGGGGAGGAAGAAAACAGTGATAGAATGCATCTGGATCAGCATTTATTGGATCATGTCGAGGTTGCAGGTGAGATAAGCACTGATTATGTTTCGCATGTAAGTTGTAGGCTTTTTGACTCCAATGCCACAAATCAGCGGATGTTAAACTAAAGTATTATCCTAGAGTAAGCACACTAAAATACTTACACAAAGAGTTATTTATGCAAAAAAGATTGATACTTGGCAAGAAAGAGAAAATACCTAACTTAATATTCTGAATTTAGAGTGATACCACCTGAACTCTTTTAGTTACGTTTTTTAAAGGAACCAAAAGAGTGAGGTTTTGTAAATTATACTTCTTCAGTGGACTCATATGTGTTACAGCAATTATTTTTGATATGGAAATAATACAGAATGTCTTAATGCTATTCAAGCAGTACAAGACATACATCTTTGCAAGTATGCTACATATATTACATGATTAACCTGCAAATTAGAAGTATTCAATACCTGTGCACAAAAATGCTGTATTTTGAGCCTCCAGATTCCTTTTAATTTCCTCTGGAAATGTCTGACAGCTATAAAGATCTTGTCTATTTCACATTCCTTTGTAGTTCTGATATAGTTCCTCTCCTATTCATAAGGCGAACTAAAGTTTTAATTTAGAAGTGGTCCTATTTTGTTTTATATTGCTACTGAAAATTCACTTTCAAATTGCATATAGACAGTATTTTAATTATTGTGGATATTAAAGATTATGTTAGTGCTTATTTGGAGGTGATTATCAACATGATTGATTCACATAAAAATACCAAGATATTGCAATATGGAAGTTTAGAAATTAATCTACACAAATTATCTGGTGCTCTTATCAAACCATTTCCATGTCTGTTCTATTTTTTTTTTTTAAAGGTGCTGTTGCTTTAGGTCTTTCCACAGCTTTTAGACAGAGGTTTGCAATGTTCATGACCACAGAGAAATTAGCTTTTAGTTAGCACCCATTCTGCGTTTATTGGCAAGGGAAGGACAAGCAGAGAAAAGTGGAGTGCTGCTCTCTCTCCTTTGTCCTCTTAAAGGATCTGGACCTTTGTAGGAAACTGGATGTTTTTAGATATTATAGAAGCTCCAGTACTCATGTTGAAGAAGGTGGTTTGCTCTGCATTATCTCTGGCTAATATGTCCATTATTCTCAGTTGAAGAAGTACTGTTTGTGCCCAGAGATTCCATTTTTCTGTTGTCTTTGTGTAGCTAAATTTTATGTTCATTTGACTTGGAAAGGAAATTTTTCAGGAAAAACAAGTTCAAATAAGCTTTGTAAAGAAAGAATAGCAAGGGACTTAACAGAAACTGTTTTCTTTAATATAATGGATGTGCTGCTGAATCAGAATTTACTGCAGTCAGTGTATGCCACAGTTCTTCAGGAATATGCTTTTTGAGTGATCTCTCTAGCCCATTGTTCTGTCTTTCCAATGCAAGTATCAGCAGAGGAAGAATTTTTGTAAAGTAAAATCCACACAGTTTCAGTCTTCAATATCAATATATAATTATGCTAATTTTTAAAAAAATAAAACTATGCTAATTGCTTTTCATTTTTAGACTGATGCTGTTGTTTGAAAAATATTCTTGGTATCTATTTGAAATATGTCTTTGTAATTATAAACCATTAATCTTTAGTTATTTTCATTTTTAAATAGGCATAATAGGTATAAAATGCAGGGTATAAGGTTCCATATACCAGCCTTTCATTTTTTTTTCATTGACTCTAAGTGCATGTGTGTGATATGAGTAAAAACTAAGGAAGCTACATGAATACTGATCATTTTGAATCAAATGAAGACCCACTATAATTCAAATGCAAAATACTGATTAAATGATCAAAACTATATTTCATACTCTAAACTCAAACCATTTACATTTAATTTATTCTTTGGTAAAACCTATGCTTCACATTTGTGTATGCCCTTCCACCAAATGGTTTCCTGTATGATTTCTAAATGAGGAGCTATGCTTTGAATTTGAATAATTTAGCTTGCTCTGAAATTCATTATGGTAATGTAAAGTGGGATTTATTAACAAATCATATTCTTGATTTATAGGAGGCATCACTTCAGAGTCAATTTTGAGCCCTGTACTAGAGAGAACAAAAATGGAAGATGAGGACAGGGTAGATCCCAGTCATTCTTCCTTCACACTTGAAGATTATGTAGCCAGCAAGCCTGTTTCTGATAACTGTAGAAAAGAAGAGAGTTTGAAATCTCACAATCAATATGTTTCATCCATACCATACTGTAAAGCAGATGGACAAACTTCTGAAGCAGAAAATCCAGATAGAAAGCAAAGTGTCTCAACAGAGGACGGTATCAGCAACCTAGAAAGTTATGGAAGTCATTTGGAACATGGAGAAGTGCCCCTTGTAAAAAAGGATGAAGAAGACAGCATGGAAATATCTTATGTATGTGAAGGAAATGACATCATTATAGTAATGTAATCTTGATTTAATGAAATATTAATGAGCATTTTTCTGAAACCTGATATCCATATTAAAGAATTTAAGAATATGCATGATTCTAATCAGATGATAATTTGAACATGTTTTGAAGTGTTCAGGCAAGAGTGGCAATTTTGATTTGAAAGCAGATTGTTCTTGGAATTTGCTTATTGATATATTTTTCCCTGTTATTTTAGGCGTCTGGTAATTTCGCTTTATATTTGTGAATCTGAAGTATCAGCAGCTATTCTCATAGCTATTCCCATATTCACTGCCTGCCAATATGACCAGGACTGTGAACTTCACCTACTTACTATTCTTGGATTTTGGAAATGGACTAAAATATGTAAAGGAAACACTTGAAGGAAAAATTCCACTATTAAAAGGAATATATTTTCAATTTTTAAATAGTAGTTTTTAATAATGTTTTCTCTTTGGTCCACCTACAAACATACGGCCTTTTTTTTTTCACTCTTGCTGTTTTGCTTTGATTCATGGTCAGTTTTGATTTTGGGATACAAAATGAAAAATTAAGCTGTGGTGGTTGTCAATAGCTTTTTTACTGGTGAGCTGAATCTCAAATTGGCAGAGAGAAAGCAGGAAATCAACTGCCAAGTTGCCAGTGTATTTAATGGGAAATATATATTTTGGAAGCCAAACTAAAAATCATGCTGACCCTTCCACATATGTGAACTGTGCTCTAACAACTTTTTTCAACGTTTTAAGTTTTAAAATTCTTGGCTCCAGCCTTTCCATCGTAACAAGGAGCAGTAAAAACATCTCAATATTTAATTAACATGTATTGGAGATCATATCTCTTCCTGTGCCTTTCAGATACATTATATTTATTTAATACATTTTAGATTTTCTGTAGTATTCTTGCATATTCTTTCTTTCTGTTTTAAGTGAAGAAGTGTACTGTATAAATGCAGTTTTAACAGCCTGACAATTCCCTTTTCACTTAATTACTAACTGTTTTAGACCATAAACCTGTCCTGTGCTTTGACTGCATGTTCTGCCCTCTGAATATCACGGTAAATATAATGTTGTTTTGTAATTTACTTCAATGGGCATGTGTACAATCTGCTAGGTTGGATTCATGGTCTTGAGGCACAGAGTGCTGTGGTTGGTAGGACTTGTGTGAAACGCAGTCCTTCCCACACCTCTGCCAGTATCCTTGCCCTTCCTCTGGTCCTGAATCTCCAGACATCATCACTAGCTTGTTTTCTTTGGGATTCCCCCAGTGGTGCTTCACGACTTTGGAGTGTTGGCCTTAGTTTTTGAAGCTTGAATAACTTCAAACTGAACGTACATAGGGATGATTGAGGGAGGAAAGAATTTATTCATTTACTAAATCAACATGTTAGTCATATATCAGGACTCTTGATTTCTTAACTCCACTTTTTTGTAATTCTTGAGGAATTTTGGAATTTTTCACAAACTGAGCTGGTGGGTTCTGCTTAATTTTTTGGCCATAGTTAGTGGCTGTATTGTATTACAGATATGCAGAATCATTTGCAGAAAATCAGCAGGATGCTGATCTTCCTCACAAACATGGCATGAGCAAAACAGGATTTCTGCTCTGTAAGTTGGGAAGGGCTGCAGTAAATTGTACCTGAAATGATTCGTGTATGACAAGGAGTGCTCTTTTTAAATTAAAATACATATATTCTTAATTAGAGGCAAGTGTTGTATTGGTACACTAAAGGTGTAGTATTTACAGACTTAATGTCTGTGTTTGTTTACAGAAGGATGTTTATGTTTGTCATAATTAATTATGCAGAATTACATACTAAATGAGTTGTGTTTTTTCCTTTCAGTTGGAGGAAGTTGAAAGAAAAAAAATATCTAAGAGTTGGCGTCATCCGCTACATAAACCGCTAGCTAGATCTCCAATGACTTTGGTTAAACAGCAGGCAGCTAGTGATGAAGGTGAGTGGACTATTCAATACACATTTCTGATGATGGTGTTATGAGACCACATATATAGGCATTTAGTGAATCATTGCCTTGTGCAGACATGCTACAAAATCTAAGAAGTGTATGCAACATAGGGGTTTCCTTCTCTGAAATAAATATAAAAAGTAAGTCTGCTTTACCCATCAATTCTGTATACAGCCACCCAAAGTTGATAAATAAAGCTGCTTTATTCTATCAAATGTGACTTGTGAAAACTATGGAAATGTGTATCAGAAGTATAGATCTAAATGGAAAACAAACACATTCCTTTTTCGTATCACCGAACCATCTTAGTTCTGTAAAGCATTAAATTTTCAGGTGTTGGTTTCCAGAATCTTCTTAGATAGCAGAACTGGAGTTTAGTTCTCACACTCCCTTAGATAGTTCAGTAATCTGGAGCTGATACCCTTGTCTGTGACTACAGGTCTGAGTCCAACATCACTGCTTACTTCAGTGTTTACCTGCAATTTTTACGTGATTTCTTCCTTTCTCACTTACACTTCATTAACAGTAGCTGTTTCTTACAGCTGCAGATAAATTTTCTTGACTTGAGAGACAGCATGTCTGTTAATTGATTCTTCTTCTTGTAACTAAGCAGTACTATATTTTCAGCTGGCAAGTTAGGCATTGTTGAGCTGACTGCTGGAAGTTCAATTGACCTCTCATCAATACATCTCCTTTATTGTTTCAACCCTGAAGTAATTGATTTGTGTCTTCTGTCTCACAAGTTTTGGAAACCTATACTGTCGGCTTTTATCTGAGCTGCAGCTTTGTCAGGCATGATACTTCAATTAGCTGTTAAGCATCTTTCTGAAAATTGGGGACAGCTTAGACCCACGATCTGTATCATATATGAGTATGTTTGAATACCTTGAGGGCTAGACAAAACATATTTGAGAAAATGTTATGGTAATTTACAGGATGATATTAATATTAGGTTTCATCTAGTAAAGTAATTAAAGATTTAATATGTGGCAGGTTACAGCAAAATGTTCTTTTTTGAAATTAGAGATTATATTCCTTTTGCCTGCTGATGCTTTTTCAACAGTATGGTTGAAACATACTGTGAATCTCCTATTTAAGCATGGATTGTGTATGATATAATCTGGCTAGGTGAGATGTGATGACTGTTTTGAGTCAAGGGTTTTTCTAATATCAAGACATTTTCCATCTTGTCCAGCAGTTTGCCAACTTCCTGGTGTATTAATTTATGTGAAAGTAGCAACATCCCAACAAGAAGTCACATACCTTAAAGTCTTTCCTCTTTGCATGATGGTCACCTTTGTGATAGATAAGGATGTATTTTGTTAGAAAACTAGGAGCTGTTTTAGAATCAGTAGCCATTAAGCATGTCCGCTTACTTATTGAAGGAAACAAGAGTTTTATTGGACATGGCAGTTAGTGGTATTTCCTAGCTGGAACTGGAATTGTTATTATTTTCATGCATCTGCCTTTCACTGTAATCTAATTTATCAGCTGACTTTTATAAGAACACCAAAAGAGAAACAGTAGCTTTTGGGTCAGCAGAATGTTTACATCCAAGACAAGGACTGAAGAAGTGTTGAAAGAGACTGACAAACTATCCTCCTTGTTGCCTGACACATGATAGCATGTGGGTTAAAGATGTGTGGCTAGATGATTTTCTGATTTTTTTCAAGATTGTTTGTGTCAGATACTAGTGAAGTATCAATGTGCTAATGACCACATTTGTCTTTATGAAGGTGCTTCATCCATATATTCCAGAGTCAGTAGAAATGTAATTCAGCATTTATACTTACTCAGTTCTTGTTCTCAGTGTTTTTGGGCAAAAATTTTACTGGCTGAGACTATGATAGTATAGTCTCTTGGTACAGTAATTTCTGGTTGTTTTGCAAGAGGGATTTATGTATTGTACATTAGTTTATATTTTTATTTTTCTGGGTCCAGTAAAATAATAACTGCAAGCAAAATAAAGGAAGAAGATATAGGCTAGTGCTGTTGTGAAAAGTCAAGAAATTGAGGCTTACGTTTCATCTTCAACTCCTATCACTTTCCTCAAGTTGGATAGTCTGTAGCCATTTCAGATACAGATAATATATATTCAAATTAATATATTTGAAGTCTTTCAGATACTAGGGTTCTATTAAGAAGTGTCTGTGAATAGAGGTGATCAGAGGATGCTAATAACATGTAGGCAGCATTCTTTGACACTGTCAGCCGTTTCAGAAGTGTAATTTTGCAAATCGAATGCTGTCGTATTGAACAGCATGCTTAAATCTTAGCAGAGACTCTGAATTCACTTTTAATACAGAGTTCTTTGGCAGAAATTATTTTTTTTTCCACAGGATCACTTGGATATTTGAGTTTTGTCCTTTCTTTTTAACACTGTATATTCTTATATATGTGTGTATTTCTTTATGAAAAATAATTAATTGTTTATTTGTTGTCTATTGGTGTTATTTTTTTTCACTCTCCCTGAAGCCTTTCCCTGTGTATGTCTGACTTCTTGAGGAATTAATGCCTAAAAGACTGAGCACAGGGAAATACTAGGGACTGGGGAATTAATCCTAGAAATTGTAGCTTAAGCTGCCATTTCAAGAAAATAAGTGCAGCAGTACAGTGTGGGCTGTATGTCACACTCAACACGCTAAAATTTTTTATGTAATGAACATTGGTCTTATACTCAGTGCAGTATGTTAACTTGTGGTAATAATATTCTGTTGTATTTAATACAGTTGTATTTCTGCTCACTTAAGCAAATTCAGCAGAAGGAGCAAGCATACTAACTTTGCATGCATATTGATTGGTCCTAGAGATTTCTTTCCAGCACTATTTGGTCATGCAACATTAGAAACTGTTCTAAAATTGAAGTTGACTAAAATTTCTTGTTGCCCTGAATGATATAATTGGAATGTATGGACTGAATTCCATGTGGGGCTCTTTGTATATGCTTTTTAGCATTTTTAAATATCATTCAGAATTTCAAAGTAATTTTGTTTCATTAGTTTGTTAGATAAGGAAACAGAAAGAGAAGAGTTTGTAAATGGAAACAATGGTTTCTTCTATGAGATAGTACTAAGCTTTGGTTTTTACATTCACTGTCAGCATCCTGTGAGATGTGCTTGATTTCATATTAGAAATCCAGCCACTAAAGACTTGTTCAGTAACATCATGAATAGACTAAGCCTGCTTAAATAGGTGAAAATTACACTTGTAGATGCAGTTACTATTACTTTGTCTCAGAGCTCAAAGCGGGAGATTTTGCTTGGAGGTTTTCCCTTCAGAAAGAAATGTTTTTTTCCCTTGTGTTGCATATGTAGGTAAGAATTTGCTAACCAGTTGATAGAGGCATGTTTATATTTACCACATTAGTGTTATAATTTCCAGTATTGCTTTCTCTCCCATAATATTTTGTTGAATGAAGTCTTACTTCTTTAAAATACTTTGCTTTTGTGTGAGTATGGGTTAATCCAGTGCATAATTTATGTATGTTTTCCATATATCATCATCATTTAAGACATGAGGAGTCCAGTGCTACCTACCCTTTCAACAGTGTAAGTGTGCAGGAAAAAATGTGGTTTCTGTCCTTTTCTCTGCTACCTACATTACTTCTGCTTTTTTTAAATTCTGTTTTCAAGGTATGATGATTGACATAATTACCAAAAGTTCAGACACTTACAAAGCGTGTGGTGTTCTGAAGACCCCCAGAAAACTTTTATAGAAATGTTATGTAATCTTTATTAGGTATTTAGGAAAGAGATGTGTTAAAAGGTCAAATAAAAGCTTTTCCTTTTACTGTTGTCAACCTTGTGAGCCAGCAGCTGATCTCCAGAAATGGTAAGAACTGACAGCTTTGATTATTACCACTGGCAGCTCTTGTCCTGTGACATATTTTATGGGTAGCAATTATCTGTCTTTCCATGGACACCTACAGGATCTGAGATAAGCCAATTTTTTGATCAAGAGTGGAATATGAACCAGTTATTCTAACATTTACCTTCATTTGCTGGACAGTGGTATATGTTGTGATCATTGAAGAGTCATTGTTCTATACCTAAACCTTGCAGCTCTAACTATGATGCTTTCTTAGCTTTAAAATACGGTATTTTATCTCATAAAGGACTGGATAGAATTGCAGTGTTGTATAGAAAGGCGTGTATAATTCCTCATTATCAGGTGTGCCAAAATGAAAATGGATTTCCTGCTGCATTAGTGCAGCTTCTCAGTTGCCTTCTCAGGGGTAGCAGTGGAGCTGGTAGGCAAACTGAATGTGACATTTACCAAGGAGACAGATATCCCTTTCGTAGGGTGACCTTCTGGCGCTGAGCTTCTGTTTCTGTAGTTATGGTCCAAGGAGAAACACAAAAAACATATGACTTGCAGTTATAAAGGATTAATTCATCGATGTATTGGTGCAGATTATTGCCTAGTAAGTTATTCTAGTAGTATCTTCAGTTTTTCAAATTAAAAAAACCCCTTAGCCCATAGAATTGTCATCACCTTTGTCAAAATCTGAAGCTGCATTGCAAACCATTAGTATTGGAAGTGATTTAATTTTCATACAAAGGGGTTTTGCTAACTGTGTTTTCTTGGCTGAGAAGTGTATGTAATATCTGTATTTTAATGTACAAAATAATTACATTTAATAAATTGAAGGAGTTTAAATGTAATTGCTTTCTACTGTATGAAGTGTTTATGGGATATTTGTTTTAATGATCTGCCGGGCCTGTAGCTTGAAGATACAAATTTATAATTCTAACTTGGAATTTGTTTGTCATGAATATGGATCTGTGATTAAGTCTGTTTTGCATCTTCTGTACTTATCTTACATACTTAACTTATGAGGCCTTGGTTCAGTGAAGAACTTCTGGACAGCCTTAACTGAACATGTTCAAGTAATGGTGTTCCTCAAATTTGATTTGTGTTTTGCCCCAGAGGAAGTTACACTGGAGTAGTATAATGATGTAGGTTAGATCTGTGCTGCCTGAGAGATACAAAATAACCATAAAGTATGTTTTCCCCACTTGGTACTGTTTTTTCTTTTAGAGTAGCATAAAACAGGAGTATGTTGATGATTGTGCTTTGTACTATTTCTGAAACGCTCTAAGAGCATAATAATAATGGAAAGTCTGTTTGATCATATAGTATTTGGCAGTGTGGTCAATGATGTTGCATTTTAATTTTCAAAATAAGGAAGTACCACCAGGTAGTTCTGTTGTATCTGAGGGATTCGTTTTTTTAATAGGCAAGATGTGCCTGATGATTGCAAAGAAAGCTTTAATTTTTCCACTTTTGTACAGATGTGCACCCTGGAAGACTGTGGTATTTAATTAGTAAATCAGTAAGCTTGTCTGTGGATGCCAGTATCAGTTCCTAGAAATTCCAGTGTAATTTTAGTTATTGATCAAGTTTATTTGTGATAAGTACATTGACCACGTTTAGTTTACATTAGAATCCAAAGTACAAAATTTTTTCGTAAGATCTGTGGAAAATTACATGAGGGAATGGAATTGAGAAAGCAGCTGTTAATAAGTGCTATGAATTAAAGTTTTTCAATAGAGCAGATATCTGCTAATCTTTAGTTTGTACTTTTGCTTGAAGTGTTTTTGTACTGACAACTATGTTTTTTTGCTGATAGGCTGTGCAGTAGATTCCAGCAGGTCTTCTTTTATTTCTGTTTTGATTTTGCTGAGATGCCTCTTTGAACAGATATATAAATACATGGGCTACTGTTTAAATTTACACAGTGTGAAGACACGTGAAATTACTGGAATTGCTTTAATATATACTATATGTATACATATATACAATAATGGAAATGATGATACCAATATACTGTAAATACCTCACGCTGGCAGTTCATACAGATTTAAGAACATCTCAATTTCTGTGGCCTCCAGTCCACTAGTCAGTTGCCTGACTAGTGGGTCACCTTTGAACTTGGTTTCTGGACATGGTAAGTAAGTAAAGTGTTTCTGGAGACACTGGATAGATCATGGACTTTAGCATCAGTAAGAACGTGTTGCTTGTGCTTCAGCTTAGGTATGCTGTGAGTGAAAGATTGGTTTTTACCCCTTGTAATTATTTGATAGCTTTATGATCTAGTGTTTCAAATAGAATTTTTTTTTGCAGGAATTACTAAGCAAACAAAAATGGTTATTTTCAAAAACAATGCTATAGTTTTGAAAAACTAGTTTTACAGATCATTTAAATGTAAACTGAATCTCTATGCTATGATTCCTCACTTTTCTCCAATTTAGTTTATTAGGATCATAGCAGTGTAAATCAGATACATTTTAGTTACTTTACAGTTTGTTAGAGAGAAAGATTGGGGTGCAGTACAGCCTGACAGGGTCGTTTTACATATTCCGCATATTGAAAATGCAGTATGATAGGAATTTTACTTGGTTTAAATTATACTATTTAACTGTTTCATTTACTTGTTCTAATATGCTGCGTTAACTTCTCCTCTTCTAACTTATGCACTAGTGCTCATAAGTAAATACCCAGTAACCTGTGAATCCCTGCTTTTTTCTCCTTTCTTCAACTTCCTAGAACCTTTCAGTTTTTCATATTTATCCAGAATATCGCTGGGATCAGTGCTTCCTGCTTTCTGTGAAAAATGGTCAGGTTTTTCCCATCCCTCCTTTTCAAAGCTGTGGTTAGTTTTTTCCAGCCTTTGCTAGTATTTATAATAACTTTATTTACTGTTTTAAATAGTAGTGGTCCTGTCTGCAGCCAGTCTTAATCACAATGAGATTTTTCTTACTAGGTTCTTACTTGTCACTAACACCAAATCAGAAAGAATGTTTTTACCAAAGTAATCCTTACTGTTTTAGTGTGTACCACCCACCCTCAGGAAAATCCTACTACTAGTTAATGAAGGAGTACAATACACTCTTAACAGGTTCTTCTATGTGTGTGGATGTTCTTCTATGTGTGGATGGTTTAGTGAATAATACAGAATTTTCACTTCTGAAATTACTTGAAATTGCATGGGATTTCAATTTAGTGGAGTAATACAGCAATGCACTTAAATTACAGTGAAGATACAAATTATGTTTAGCAGGGTGTTGAATTGTAATATACAGTTCAGTCACAATACAAGTGCAGATTACAGTGAGCAACATGTAGCAATCACAATACACAGGTCAGTCACAAAAGAAATGTGAACTTCATTACGGGGCTCTAATAGTATGCTGAAGGAAAAACAGTGTCCCAGTGTAAAATCTTCCAAATCTGTCAAATAGTCTTTTAAAAAAATTTTTTTTTTTAATGCTGATTTTTTCAAACTTTCAGAACATTTTGAGATCTGCTATAATTGATGTTTTAGACCTATTTTTCTATTTATTTTTTTTTTAATTAATACACCCCATTACTTAGTTTTGGGAGCTAAACCTGATATGATCCAGGAGCTCTTCGACTTAACTTCTAGATTATATAGTTATCAGTACAGTTAGTTTTAATTTAGTTATCTTTACATCCAGTTTTCATGAGAACTGAAGCATTAATAGCTAATTTTGCAATTAGGCTCTGTAATCAAAAGTATATATGTACTTCACAGTACTTGTACTCAGTGGTGCCATACAAGAAATGGAAGTTCTTGGACAGTACAATAAATTATATATTTTTTTCTGTTCATATTTTTATATGTGATCTATGTCTTTCATTGTTGAAAAAAAAAAAGGAAAGACAATTTCTGAAAGTAAGTTTGCTGATACACTGCTGGAATAGTAAAATTTTCAAGTACAAGACTTCTTCCTGACTATCTTTTTTAATTTTTTCTTTTTTAATTTGTATTATTATTATTTCCTCCAGGACATTTGAAACTATAGATAATGCCTCCCAGGGCTGAGATTATGCTCAACTACCTGAAAAATAACAGATGCTTCTGTGCTCTTCATAGCGGAGAATGCTGCTGTACAAAGCCAGGAAACATCAGTGGAACATAACCCCAAGCAGCAAAATCATTGTTGAGATTGGCAAAAGCAAATTGTACTGTATTAGTGTCTATGGCTTTTCACATCTGCTGGGTTAAATCAGCGAATGCTGGCAACAGCCCATTCTGCAAATGGCCCAAATGTTTTCTGCTTGATAATTTGAGTTTGACTTAGTAAGCAAAAACCATTCAAAGCATTAGCATTGTGTGTTGGAGCAAGTTTCCCACAAACTGTTAAACCAGTAATATTAATGAAAACAATTAATTCATTCACTTACTCACTTGGAAAACATAGTGACTGTTTAGAAATACTTTGCTATGGAAGGAGTTTCCTTTATATCAAAACAGATCCTGGGCTATAATTTTCTTTTTGTCTACACAGTTTGTTTTAATGAATTGTTTCACTTTTCTTAAATATTTGAAGGGGAACAGATGCGTATGAATAATCACATTTATGAGAACTGGTATTTCTGAAATTACATTATAGAGATTAATTGATCCTATAGAAATACTCTTTTCAGGTATGAATATGATAGCAGGAACTATCATCAAGTTTAGCATTGCTAATCACCTTGTACTGTCAGTAATACTGTGGCTGAATTATGTGTTGTGGTTTAAGTCCAGCTGGCATCCAAGCACCACACAGCTGCTCACTCACTCTCCCACCAACCAGATCAGGGAGACAACTGGAATATTCTTGTACCACTCATGTCAAGGTGGTACAAGATGCAGGAAAGACCTTGATGCTGTGTAAGCGCTGTTCAGCAATAACAAAAACATCTCTATATTATCAATACTATTTTCAGTACAAGTCCGAACCACATCTAGTTACTGTGAAGACTGTTCACCCAAAAATTACTCTACCCCATCCAAAATTAGCACAATATGATGCAGTAAGATTTATATCAACTGTTATGCATTTATTTAAAGTCATGATTTTATCATCAAGTGTTTCTTATTTTCTCTTGGAAAAAAGAGCAGTTGGTCTAACCCCCTTAGGAAATAGAATATTTTTCCTAATTATGAATTGTATCTGGTAAAGTAATACTACAAAAAAGCATTATATTTGCAGTGAAGTAAAAATGCCCAGGTGGTTTAGGGGGATTCAAGATCTCTGACTGCTGTTAATGGTAACAATAAGATGTTTTTACATACTTAGGCATAAGCTGCATTACATCATCCAGTTAATGCATTTTTGACTGGTATTAATTCACTTTAAAATTCAGCATGACTGTGTGATATATTTACAGCCAGAAACATAACAGAAGTTACAAGAAATGAACTTCATTCATATAAGAGTGTTTAAAAACCCTGTGCATACTAACAAACTTGCAAAATAAATACCTTTCCTTGGTATTTGTGAGTGTGTCTATGTGTTATGCATGAGTGTGTAATCTCTTGAACAGTGCTGTCAGTTGAGGTGCAGATTTCCCTGTCATGGCCAGCAGACTCAAATCCTGTATTTTTCTTTCATTTTCTCTGACAGTGAGATGTATTTTGTACTGTAGTTGACTTGAAAGTTTCTATATGAAAGAATACTAAGGATACTTTATTCACTTTTGTCTTGTTTGCCTCTTAATTTGAAATGTACGTTTCATGCCAAGAAGCTAAAAAAGAACTACACCAGAGTTCACACCAAGGAGTTCTGTTGTGCACCTGTGCAGGATCCTGTTCATGCACTTCCTGTTAGTGAATTGTGAGGAAGTGTCAGTGACTTGATCTGAGTTAGAGCAGACACAGAAGTCAAGGTAGATTCCCCAGCTCCATTTCATGTCCTATGTAAAGAAAATGCTCCCTATAGTGCATTGGGTGACCTTTACCTTTCAAATTGCCAGTCTTGGGCCGTTGGTAGCTGCTCTTAGAGCAAGGCCAGGTTACCACAATGAAGGCTTGATTGCATAATGGTGCATATCTTAGAGTGCTGTTGGTTGGCAGCATTGCAGAAGTGACTGTTCATAATTTGAAAACCCTCAGTTTAAGGTGAAGTTTGAATGGAGCCAGCTAGAGGCTGCAGTTGTTTTGTGTTCTTCTAACAGACACATCTTACCAGAGAAGCACTGAGCTCACATGAGGCCCCTGAATGTCTACCCTGAAACTGCATGCAAGAGTGTGAGCTAGGAAAGTAAATTTATTTTAGACTGAGCCACTGATTGCTTTTCAGCTAAACCGTAAGTAATCAAAGGAGTAATTTAAGAAAATAAAATGAGTGAGAAGCTCTGGATAAACAGGAAAAATAAGAAAGAAATGTAAAAATGCCTTCTCTCAAACAGTTGGAGAGCTTGTTTTTCTTTTAATTTCCTTGTTGGATTCTCAGTTTTTATTTATGGTTCATAACTTCTCTGACTACATGGAAACCAGGAAGGTACCTCCACTTGTACTACCAGACAAGCTTATGTGGAAATTCTTCCTCTCTCTGATGCTGGTGCACATACACAAAAAATAAAGCACACAAAGTACAACTGCCCAATTTCTGCTGATGTAGAATAGTTACAGAGAAGGTTCTGCTTGGTGAGGAAGTTGTTTACAGCAGCATTGACACGTTTTGTAGTGGAGTCATGTACTCTGTAACCTTTTTTAAATACCTATTTCTTTTGACATTTGATTATTTCAGAGTGGGTGGGTGAATGTTGATTGTAAGGAGATGAACTAATATTTCTGAAGCCCTTGAAAGATGATCATTTAGGCTCAAGGTTGCCTAGGAAATTCATGAGGAGAACTGGAAGTTACTACCCTTATATTGGTGATAATGGGAGACAAATGGGAGACAAAGCTTGTAATCCTTCCGAATGTCTATTCTGTCTTCCTTTAATTTTGTATCCTGTTAGTGAACCATTCCTTTAAGTAATGGATTGGAGAGCCTTCCTCTGAATAGAAGATGGATATTTTCTCTTTCTTGTTATGGTAGAAAAGAATAAGGGGTTGTGTGGTGTAATTTACCAGATTATCGTATCAGAGAACTTGTGTTGTTTGTGCAGAGATGGAAGACTGCAGTAAAGATCATGGAGAAGACATCACACCTCAAAGGACATAGAAGGACATAGAATTCAGAATGGTAGACATTAGAGATC
The DNA here is from genome assembly GCF_963662255.1 of Cinclus cinclus. Lineage (NCBI taxonomy): Eukaryota > Metazoa > Chordata > Aves > Passeriformes > Cinclidae > Cinclus > Cinclus cinclus. The sequence goes on along the minus strand of NC_085084.1, from coordinate 56,689,109 downwards.
AGAGGCAAATAAATGTGGAGTGTTTTTGCTTCTAGTCAAGAGCTAACTGAAAGTGCTCTAAACATAATATAAAGGAGAAAATAAATTTATTAAAATAGTCTTAAATTTTTATGAATTTGAGAGTCTGATACATATGCATATGACATCTTGTCCCTGGCTTTGTTTGGAATGAGGTTCAAAAGCAAATACAAACTCTTGAAAGCAACAAAATGCTGTTAAAAGCTAGCTTTATTCTTGTCTCTTGCATTCTTTTTCAATTTCTTGTTTGCGGTAGCCTTTGTAATACCACACGAGGGAATTGAAATTATGGATTTTATATTAAATTAAGATGTAAATATTATTTTCATTAAAACCAGAACCCATATAGTCATGAACTGAGTAGTCTGCTGTAGGCAATAAAAAGCCAGAACACTGTATGAGAGAGCTACAGTTGTCAACCCAGAATTAGTTCCAGGACTATAAATATGCAGATAGATTTTTTGAGTAAAGAAGAGTATTATCAGCTGAGGTTCTGGGAAAGGCTTCAACTATCATGGGAGAATTATTCAGTGGTGATAAGGAGTGGTGCAATCAAAGAATGTCAGTTTCAGAGTGGATAATAGGTATGGAAGATATTACAAACCTTCACAACAAATTCTGTGTGCCTCTTTTGTTTGCTTCTTAAGGGAGAATCAAGCTCTGAATTTTCTGTGAGATCACAACTATAATGAAAATATTTAAAATAATGAGTTGCGAGCTCCTGAAGGACAACAGTGTAAAAGGAAGGATTAAAAGAAAATACCTTTAAGGCTGAAGCTACTTGTGAGATGGCTCTTTAAAGGAAAATTTAAATAGATAGGAAGAGAACTAGAGAAATAACTTTCAGAGCTATGTGTTTTTCAGTGTTTTAAAATTGCAAGCAGTAGAAAAAATATGATTGGACAGAATTTTTTGAAACAAAAACTTTGTTAGGCTTTTAACTTAAAAAGTAAGTAATTCAAAAAGTTACAAAAGTAATTCTGGCATTTTATATGTTCATCTTCTCCTTGTGTTCAGCTGTTACTTCACTGATGTTCTTTTGAAGCTGAGTTTTTCACCAGAAAGCTCTGCTACTAAATACCTTTTTCGCAGTTGTTTTCTTTGGGCCCTTCTACCCAGATTATTGGCAGATGTTTATTGACTTGGTATTAGTTCTTTTGAGAAACTACAAAAATGGATTAAAAATCACATGCAGGATATATTTATTAATTTATTTTTATTACATTTGGCTTGCTTCTAGACAAATATTTTAGTCAATATTTTATTCAACACTGATAGAAATGTTGCCAACTTGATAGTGGTTTTGTGGCCATGTGTGGCATTTATCATATGATACCCATAAATGTTCTGCTTTTTCATAAAGTAGAGAAAGCAGTCATGGACTGAAGGAGTATGATGAATCAGCTTAATATACTTAAATGTTTCTCTGTGTTAGAATTTTCTTCTTCTGAAGTGAACAGTTTTTCTTAAATACATGATTAGAAAAGGACTGTACGCTATAGAGTGTTTTTGTCATCTGAATGTTTAATTCAGAAGTTTTCCCATTATTCTTTCCACATTCACAGAATTATTCTGATTGACACCTCCATGCCTTCTCATTGATTGTGAAAGATTTAGTAGGCACTGGCCATATGATCCAGTATGCATGTCTTTCTGCTTCTTAGATCTCATTGTTCCCCATTACTCCCTGACTATAATGTTTGCTTTTTTCCCCTTTGGAAAATGAGTGCTACTCTCCATGAGGAGTTTGTGAGGTACCATCCTGTGTGACTAGACTGATCTGTCTGTTGCTGCTGCCAGGATGCAGTATGTTCCATCCATAAGGAATTTAGGGCAGTGTGCAAGGAGGGAGAGGGGATAGAGTTTGGAGGGATTAAAGATACAGTGGGAGAGTGAGACATAATGATGTTGACACAGATGCATAATGTAAACGGGAAACTACTTATGCTGTACATGAAGGAGTCAGCTCATGACACAGATGTCAAAGCACTTAATTGTGGGTTTTTCCTGCCACAACATTCCTTTAGACTTCTGCATCCATATTTGCACACGGATTTCTTGTAACGTTTGATCTTTGTTAGCACGTGTGACAGATTCATTGTTGTTTAGACATCTTCATTCCATGACCACAATATAGCCACTGTTTGCTTTCTTGTAGAGCTGCCTGAGACTACCTTAATTGAAGAGAAAGTTCAAGAGTCAGAGGCATGGGCCAAGCCTCTGGTGTACCTGTGGCAGACAAGACCACCCAGTTTCAGTGCTGAAAAAGAATACAATGCAGCTTGTGCAAAAAAGGAACCTCACTGTGCCATTTGCACTCTTCTTATGCCATACTATAAGGTGAGCAAGATTCTCACAGCTTTGTCTCTGAATAAAGTATGAAATAGCTGCCTGACTACTTAATTCCCAAGAAATTACAAAAATGATAAACTTATGCATTTCATTTGTAAGAGAGGTAAATAAACTCACTACCATTAAAATTAGAACTGATATTTGTTCGCTTGCCAGCTATTCTTGGCTGCTGATACTATGCCTCCTACTACTATTTATGCTGGGTTAATGTGAGTGTGTGTGTGTGCACATGCAGGTATTGAAAATTACACTTTTTGGTGGGGTGAACCAAAGGCTTCTTTCTTATAGTTATTTCCTTATATGTCTGTCTCCAAATACTTTTTGTCAGAGCCTCTTTTATGCTGCCTTCCTTCAGTGTTGAGGAAACAAGTGTTTTCACAGTATTTCGTCCTTCTCAGAAAAAATATTCCCTCAGAAACAGTCTAATGCAGAATGCTGTTTGATACTGTCTTGTGGGATTACTACATCAAATTGCAACTGAAAATCATGTTGTAGTACTATACTGCTAATTCTGAAGGTGCCAAACTGGAATTTCCTCAGCATGGGTACCAGGAAAAAGCCTTTATTGCTCTGGACCCAGTTAAATGGCCCAAGAGGTACAGTACCACTGAACATCACTGCAGTAACACTGGTTTGCAGGGTGGCTGCTATTCCAGACATTTGGAACAATCAAGGTAGAATGGCTGTGATAAATACCTAGAAGCAGTTCATTTTCTCATGAAACTGTTACACTTATTGTGAAAGTTGGGAGGGGTGGAATAGTTTAATCATTGTCAAAAGGAAGAGTAAGACTCTCATTTCTTTTAAATATAGATTTTAAATATAGATTTTGTTTATTTTCCAGCCAGACAATCAGGATGAAGAAAGTCCTATTTTCAGTGAAGCAAACTCAGCAGAAATAGTGATGGCAGAAAATGAGAAGACTAAACCTCTTATTCCAGAGATATGTTTTATTTACAGTGAAGAAAACACTGAAAACTATCCATCAAATGCCTTTGTTGAAGAAGATGGAACAAGTCTTCTGATTTCATGTGCAAAGTGCTGTGTACAGGTTCATGCAAGTAAATAATCTAATTGTTCTGTTGGCAGAAATGTAATTTTAAATTTTGCTTTATTGATAAAATATAGGTAGCTAGGCTTCTAGCATGTCTTTAAAAGTACTTGAAGAACATTTCCATTTGTAATGCTTCAATCACTGGGTAATTTTTTTTCTGAAACTATATTACATATTCCCTAACTTATGGTTGCTGTGAAATTATTGAAGAATTAACTGTCTTGGATGATCCCTCAATATTTCAGTGATCACAAGCTTCTAATTCTTTTTTTCTGTTCTAGTGATTTAATTACTCTTTTGATTCTCTATTTTAAATCACTGTGTAATGCTAGTGTGTGCTTATTAAGTAGTTAGGGTGAAATTCTCCTGGATGACTTGTGAATATTGCTATTAAATTTGGGGATGCAGTATTTTTCTTAACATTGTTTTTTTTTTTTTGCAAGAGTAACTGATGAATGCATGGATTTTTCTGCAGTATCTCCTAAAGACTGTAAAACTGTAATCATTAAGTCTAAGAAGTCCCCAAGATATTTGGAAATACAGTATATTTGCACAGAATAAATGTCAGTATATTAAGTCAAATTTTTACATCACAGAGAGTTGGTGATATGATGTTGCAATGACAAAAAATAAGAAATTCATTGTGATTTTGGTTTTTTTGGGTGCTTGGAGTTTTTGTTGTTTACTTTGGTTTGTTGGGTTTTTCTTTTGTTTTCTTATGGGGGTTTTTGTGAGTTCTTCTTTTTATTTAAGTATTGTGAAGATACATCTCATAGACTCTGAAATTAGCACTAAGACTAGATTGTAAAAGTCTCCTTTGTGTTTTTACTTAGTTATCTTATTATTTATGTGCTTTATTAAGGCTTATGTACAATTAAATTGTGTGACATCATTGATAAAAAGGCAGAATATAATAATCAATCCAGCTCTCTTATTCTAGGTTGCTATGGTGTTCCTTCTCATGAAATCCATAACGAGTGGTTGTGTTCTCGATGCAGAAAAAAAGCCTGGACAGCTGTAAGTTGTTTAGCTATATAACACACTAGAGATTAAGGGAGGAAAAAAGGTAGCACATGCATTATTTCATGTGGTACACAGCCTGCGTATTTTTTCTGATCATACTTGATGGGGGAAAACTAAATGTAAAATACAAGTAGATTTCAGTGAAAAATGTAATGGCATTTTGATAGACCAAACTTGGAGTAGTTTCATAGACTCATGTAAAGGATTAGCTGTCAGGATATAGTTTTGTGAAAAACATTGTTGAAGCAAACAATTGAAAATTAAAATGCATGTGAAAGAGCGAAAAAGTGAGACTTCTCGTAGATAGATATAATCCAATTTTCGTCTTTCATTGGTTACCAGCATACCCTATTACAGCTTCCTTTTAAGACAGTCGTGAATTTGAGGATCTTCTGAAATACTGGTGACTACTGTTGTAGACTCAGGGGAATATAAAGGGGAAAAGTGTAAGTCTGTTGCTTTGAGCTCAGAATTTAATTATCAGTTAAACAAACAGGGTTAGAAAGCCCCACTACTCAATCAAAAATTAAAAAATGTTAGCTTCTTTCAGGGGAATTACAGTTATGATGTGGAAGTAGGAAAGTTCTAAGGAGTACGTCCTTATTCATGAAATACCACATATGATTAAATCACGTATTTTTTGTTAAAAACACTGAAAAATTTAAGATGTTGCCTTGGGACCTGATGTTAACTGCAATATAAAAATAACACATTTGAGTAAAAATTAGGAGTGTCTTTTGACTCTTGAACATTTTTTAAATGCAAAGTCACTGAGAAAATTGTATAACAAAATCCAGTCTTAAAATTTGTTAATTATGAACACATAATTAGAAAGGATTCTAAAATTGTTCTAAGGTTTTAAGGTTACAAATAATCTTGAAGTGGTCATTTAGATGGCAGCAGTAACTGAATGATAAGAATAACACTGAAGTGTCTGATGACTTATTTATGTTCACTATGGATCAGTTAAAGGGGAAGCTTGGTAATATGATAGAGAAAGGGAAGTACTGGTGAGAATATTAAAACTTTTAACTTGACTGGAATTTTTCTTTGGCAGACTTTTAAGGGGAAAATTAACACCTGTGAAAAACATTAATCTGAGAAGAATTATTCACATTTTACTGAATAAGTTTGGGGTTATTCTCGTATGATATTGCATATAAGTTTCTCATAATAAGGAAAATATGAATTTAAGGGAAAGCACTTTTTTAGCCGAATTATTTCAGGAGATGAGATGAAGTAGTGAAAGAGATTTCAAGACCATATGGGAGTTGGCTGAAGGAAAATTTCCTGTGATGAGGTTTTAGAATTGGATTTTTGCACGAGCACATTCTAGAAACTGTAGAGAAGGCCCAGTGTGTTTCTTTACTTTATAAGTTAGCTAACAAGAAGATAATAGGACTGAAATGGAGTACCATTTTCACCATGCAATGACTAGACAATATGTGTTAGCCATTTGGACAATTTTTTTAATGTACGCTTTACCTGTTACATATTTAACTTAATTGCTGTAATTTTATGTGTGTATTGATTATTGTACAATTGAATTGCTAAAGCTACAAAATTGTCTTTCTGTAGTTCTGTTTTGGTAACATGAAAGAAATTAATTTGTACCTCTGGACAGTCCTGCATTCAGATATGCTTGTGGAATGAAGTTCCATTCTTAATGCCTTAAGTCATCATTGGGTTGGAAAGTTTTAATGAAATATTGAAGATTGAATAGACCTCTAGACTAGTATTATGTTTGCTTATGACCTGTCCTCTTGTCTGCTGTCTTGTAGTCTTTTTTACTACGTGCAAGTCACATGCAAATGTGAACTGTTCTTTTTCACCTGCAAGATGTAGGAGTAATAGACAGTAAGCATCTGCTACCCAAGATAAATAGCAGAAATCCAGCTGTTTCAGGGAAGTGAATAATGCTTTCTTAAATGCATGCATGTGAATGATTATCAACTTCACTTTTTTAATAATAGGGTCTTTCAAAAATTTTGACATGTAGATCTTGCACTAATAGCAATCTCAGAACTATTAGTGATTACAAGACTTTGCAGAGCTTAGGTGAGGTGACATCAGCCTGGAAAATATATTGTTGTATTTTAAAAAGGTGCAAAATGGATGACCCGAGGAAGTAGGTGGTAGTCAGCCTATCTCAGATAACAAGAAAAATACTGAAGAAGTGCTGAATGTATCAATTTCTAAAGACCTAGATGATAACAGAATACAAAGGGATAAGTATTTTAGAAAAGGACATGAGTTTTTTTTTTTTTTTCTTTGCTGTGGCAGATCATGGGAGTAAGGAATAAGCAAAAGATTTCATGCATCCTAACTTTCAGATGCTTTTGATGGTGTTGTAAATTCTGATATTGACAGTGGCAGAAGAGAGATGATGAAAATAGTACTTGCCAAACACAGCAATATGGATTTACTCTCAACTGTAATATCTCAGATCACTAGCCATCATCATCATAAGCCTCTTAAACCATTAAGAGAATAAATTTCTGGGCATCATTTGCTGATTACTTCTGATGTTGTTATGGAGCATGTTTGGAAATCTAGACTGGTCTACTTCACGCTGTTTAAGATGATTGCACAGGAACTGGGGGATTTTATGTAATGTGACACTACCAAAGTGTTAAACTTTATTGAAAAATAAATCATATGAAGTTCAGCAGATAGGGAGAGTACTTACGAGTTGTCAGCTGTGCGCACATAATAGGGCAGACTCTACCTAAGCCATAGTTCCTGCTGCCAGCTGCAGTTGTGACCACTCTGGTCACAAACTGAACATGTCATCAGTACTACAGAATATGAAATATCACATGAAGATGCTTAAGTTTTGTACTAGAAGCAAAGCCTAAGTATAAAACCCCATGGAACAATCTTCCTGCTCTGTTCAGCTTTTGTAAGAGTCCAGTTGAAGAACTGTGTTTAACAGTAGACATACAATGTTCAAAAATCCACGATGGAAAATAACAAGAGTTGCAACAGAAATTGCAGCAAACAAAAATTCTTTTAATCATTCCTGATATATGTCAATCGTTCCATAAGGGAGGTTTGAAAAGGCTTACTCTTCTTAGGAGAATATAGAAAGAAAAAAAATCACATTCTGTAATGTAAAATTATATGTGTATAATTAAGAGTAACATAAACAATTGCCATTCTGGAATTTTTTCCTCTTGTGTCTAATCAGATTGTCTTCAGGAATTTTCCATGTGACACCTTTTAGTATATTCCATGTGACTCCTTGTAAGAAAGGGAATCTCTTGTCTTTAGGGTCAAGATGACTTGTAGAGACTTCACACTGCATCAGCAGAAGTTAATATTAATACCAGGATTTTTTATTGATTTTTATTTCTAAAACTAGTGAATGACAGGGCTGGGATATGTAGAGATTTTATAGAAGCTACTTCTAAGATTTTTTTAAAATGTTATAGGAGCATTTTTTTAGGAGTATTTGAAGAAGACTGGACTGTTCCTTGAGGCAGAATGATAAAATAGACACTGAATTTCATTTTTTCTATAATTCTCTTTTGCTTTGGACAGTATTACTCATTGCAAGCAATGTGGCTGTAGTTGTGTTTGGGGAAAAAATTTATTAGTTTAGTATCCAGCTTAAATATACTAGTATATTTTTGCTTGTGTGGAACCTCAGTGCTGGCATCAGCCTAATAATAATTGCTGATATCTATTTAATTCTATTTGTCATTTTAGGGTAATGTTTCTGTTCCTTCAGAATTTGGATGATAACCTTAGATTATCCTAACAGCTTTCAGTTCAAAAATAGTACAATACCTTTTACTAATCCTAGAATTATTCTTAAAATAATATAGTTCTCTTTTAAACAATCTTCTGTACATTAAAAATGACAAATTAATTAAATATACTGCTATCCCAGAGTGTTACTTTCCCATTTAAAAATCAGCAATTCAAGTTAGTTGTACCAACCTGCAGCCTGAAGTTTTTGCTTCCTTTGAATTAAATGCATATGTTTCTTTTCTGAATCAATTTTTAAATTTTTTAAATTATTTTATACAGTCATAGAGTACCAAGGTTGGAAGGGGAGTATCAAGAATTGTGTGGTCGAACCTTTCTTGGCAAAAACAAAGTCTAGACAAGATGGCCTAACACTCTGTTCAGATGAATTTTAAGTGTCCAACATAAGGAAACTCACTGGTTCTCTTGGGAAATTACTGCAGTAGTTCTTGCTGTGATTTTTTTTTACTCTTGTGTCTAATCAGATTGTCTCCAGGAATAAATAACTTGTACCCATTACGCCTCATATTTTCCATGTGACTCCATGTAAGAAGGGGAACCTCCATCTTCTTCATAGCCACCCTTTAAATACCAGAATCTGATGATCAAGTCTACCCTAATCCTTCTTTACTCATGGTCGAACAAACTCAGTTCTCTAGGCTTTTCCACATATGGCAGGCTTCCCAGTCCTTTGGTTATCTACATGGATAGATTCTCTGGACCTCTCCAGTCCAGCCACACCTTTTTTTGACAAAAAACTGGACACAGAATGTTTTCTATACCTGTTGTTTCACATATGGTATTTTAATTGTATTTTAACTTGTAGTGTAGTACAAATAGGCTGTGTAGTACCATGAGTCTCTCTAGAGAGGGAGGTTAAATTACAGAAAATTCCATATTTTCACAACTTTTTTTTTATTGTAGGGAATATAGTGTGAGCATATTCTACATTCCAATTGAAACAGTTTAGACTTCATGGTTTCTACATTAATTAAATACAAAAATCCCATTAATCTAAATTTTTGTTCTGGATAATTATTCCTAAAAAACTGCAACTGTTGCAGAAGATCTAAAACAGATTTGGCTCTCTGTGGTAGTTATATATACACATGCCTTCCAAGACATTTTTTATCTCATAAAAGTGCACAAGATGGGAAGATTTAGTTATTAGGAAGTACCAGCTCCCTGAATTGTTTTCCCTATACTTCATATTGATTCCTAGAAGAAGGTTTAGCTGAAGATGACCAGTCTAAGAAATTCCCTTCTGGCTAAGGTATTAAATCTTGAAGAGAAAGTTGATTGGAAAACAAGGGGAAAGAAAATTTTATGTAATGAAGAATGTAATAGTGTCGTAGTTTAATGGAAGTTATGAAACATTGGTGCAACCTTGTTTCAGGGTTCATTTCTTAGGAGGAAGAATTCCTTCTCATTCCTCTGCTTACAAAAATTCTTTTAAAAATCTGTGAAATTATACTTCCTTAAAATCACAGCAGTTGTTAACTTTATGGAAAATTTGGCCTCTTAGGCTTCTGTATATCAGTATGACTTTGCAGAGTGATGAAGCATGAGAGCACTGTAGGAATGAGAGTTGTCTTAATAGCTAAATCGGACTTTATCATGTGTGGATCCCAGCTATGAACATCATTAAAATACAGAAGTAGAAAAATGTCTACATGGATTTAGATTGACAGAGATAGAATTGTCCTTGATGGCTAGTCCATTTTATATTATCAGGAGGAAACTGATTTTGAGATTCAGAAGCATATTGTTTTCTTGCAGTTTCAGCATCTTTAAGTAGCTGAAGTGGTATGCTTTACAATACTTTATGTCAAATTTTCACCCTCTAGGATATACCTGCATTCATGATACAAAATACATCTTTGTATTCTACTAGGCAGTAGGTCCTGTTTGATAACAATTACTGACAAAAGAGAGGAATGATACAGAATGGTCTATACTAATGGACAAAAATAGCCGTAAATCAATCCTTCAAAAACAATTTTAAAAAATCAAATAATATTAAATAAGTCATCTGCATGGATCCTGAAAGTGTAACTGTATTCATATAAATTGCCTTGATTGAGAACAAACGCCTCATTAATCTTAAATGCTGCAGCCAGAAAAAGTTACTGAAGTCAGGAAGAATAATGACTGGCATTATAGAGAATGCAACGTACTGTACAATGAGCAAAGATGTGGTCACCTAATAGCTATAATACATAAACATGGAGTACCTTTGTTTTTTAGAGGACAAAGGGTTTGGAACAGGAAAGGGATGGAAAGAAGAGCTAGTCAGGAAACAGGTAAATAAACTTCAGTGGCTCGCTTCATGAATACGTGGATCATGATCATAAGGCTACTAAGGAAGCTGCATGGCTTTTCGCAACTGATTCTTGCATTTTCTACAGAGCACTAGAGAAATTGTTAAGTACCTAATGTGGTTAGCTAATACTGATTTTGAGGACAGATCCTATGTTTAAACAGTTTAGCAGAATTTCTTTTTCTATAGAGGAGTTCTTTCATGCTTTGTATTCTACTTATCAATAATCAGTCTTTGGGTTCATCTGCATTTTATGGTTAGAGTAACCCTTTATGTAATTTGAAGGATTTTTACTTTCTTTTTCCCAAAGGCATCAGAAAAGTGGCATGTAAGATCTCTTCCACATTCCTGTTCAGAAACTGCTCTATTTCTCTCTACTGAAAATAATGATTCTGAATGTGCTTTTTTTGTAGTGGTGCCCTTCTTGCTGATACAGTGTCATAATTTCTGTTATAAACTGCTGTTTTCAGAGTCTGTTACCCGCCAAAATTAACTCAATACATGTGAGTTGGTTATACAGTGTCTTAATTTTCAGACTGATTTTTCTCCCAAGCTTTAAATGCATCTAAATACTGTTAATCAAAGAAACTACTGGACAGGAAAAACTGGCTGTAATAGAAAAATTAAAACCCTAAATATTTCTGTGGAGTTTTTTTTTGTTTTGTTTTCAGAAAAATAAGATCTGATTATTATTTTTTAAAAATACTTTTTTCTAAAGTTTTTTTTTAGATCTGCATTTTTGCAAACCTTCTCTGTAAAAAGTTGACTTACTGGGAGAATTTTAAATACTTACGGTAACTATGTATGGACTCAGATGTGGGAAGCAGTATGTTTCTGATTTTGGTCTTACACTAGTAACAGGATATTTATTGCTCACAAAACTCAGTCTTTGAAACAATATATTCTAACAGGTTTGTAAATACGGGGTTTCTCTGATGCTGTCACAGAAAGCAAACTGAAGACCATTAAACTCAGAAAGTACATTTTTAATGTAAGTGCCATAAGGCTCAAACCCAAAGCTCATTTTGACCTTTTATTCCCTTTGTTCGAGTTTGCCAAATGAACCTTTGCCACTGATACCCATGTCAAGAGGCTTGACAACTTTGGTTGCCTCCTGCTGTGTGAATATTCTTGTATTACAAGGAAGGGATTCCCTGCAGGGTGAATTATGATTTCAATCAGATGCAGTTTTGAATCTGGCCCTCTTGGAGATGGAATTGGACCAGAGAACCTCTCTCAATCTCATCCATCTTAATTTATCCTCAGAGACCATATCTGATCTCTAGAGGTACTGCTGCAAAGTCAGTGTGAAGAAAAACATACTAAAAATAGCCACTAGCAGGATATCCTGACCTGCCCAGCTGATCTTATGCTGCTTTCTTAAAGGTACAGATTTTCTTCTGAAGATTTTAAACTCAGGTTTAAATCTAATATTTGCTGTCTATAATAATGGGAATAAGCCTACATATTTTTTATCATATGCAAATATATATTAGATACACCATCATTCCTGTTTGTTTGCTAAGCATTTAGTCTCAGTGCTCATAGAATCTTAGAAAGGTTGGAAGGGACCTTAAAGATAATTTAGTCCAACACCCTGCCATGGACGTGGTCTTTCACTAGACCAGGCTGATCAGGGCCGTATCCAATCTGGCATTCAGCATTTACAGGAATGTCTGGAATTTCCAGGAATATCTACAACTTCTCTGGGCAACCTGTTCCAATGTCCTACCACCCTCATAATGAAGAATTTATTTCATACATAACCTAGATCTACCCTCTTTCAGTTTGAAGCCTCCTCTTATCATCTTTCACGTAGCCCCCTTTAGGTACTGGAAGGTGCTATAGAGTCTCCCAGAAGCTTTCTCTCCTCTAGTATGAACAACCCCAACTCTCTCAGCCTGTCTCCACAGGAGAGGTGCTCCAGCCCCCTGATGGTTTTCTTGGCCTTCTGTAGACCCAGTTCTGTTGGGGTCCCAGAGCTGGATGCAGATCTTCATGTGGGGTCTCTTAGAAGGCCAGAATTGCCTCCATTGACCTGCTGACCACACTATTTGTGATGCAAGCCAGGATGGGGTTGACTTTCTAGGTTGTGAGCCAGCTCACATTGTGCTTTCTGTCAAGCAACAGCCCCAACTCTTTCTCACCAGGGTTGGTCTTGATCGATTCTCCACCCAGCCTGTATTTGTGCTTGGAATTGCCCCAGTTTTCCTCTGTGTAAAAGTGATTTTTGAAGTCTCTGTATTTTGCAGGAAGAATGATCAGTTTTGTATTTTCATTTATTGTATTTTAGTGGCTTATTTATTAACATTCTTGGAAAACTAATCTCATTCCTTTTGATTCCTCTTCAAAAGGGAGAGTGAAACCTTTTTTGTTCAATGGTTTAGGAACAGTTGCTCTTTCTACTATAAGGATTTTTTAGATCTGAGTGACCAATAACCACTATGACAGAAAAAACTTCAAAGTCAGGGATCGCGTAGTCTCCATTTTATACTTTATGGATGTGTTTTACTTTATATATGCATATTCTAAGAAGAACATACACATAGTCGTCATCCCCAACCCCCCCATCAAATGTGAATTATTTTTACTCCCGTTACCTGAATGAGTATTTTGATTTTTGTTTCAGCCTCAGCCTCAGTTCTCATTCCTTCTCTGTCTGTGGAATTGTCTCCATATTCCCATTTTCTATCTCAGCTACCGTTTCTTGTCATTTTGAAGTCTTCTTCTCCCAGCCTGTTCTCTTCTGCTCTTTGCGGTCTTGGAGATCACTATTAATAATGCTATGAACAGTGTAGTGAAACACTATTTGCTCTTTATACTGTTTCCTTACATTGGCATGATAGGGGCGCTGCAACTGCAAGGAAATTTTTGACTGTCCCTAAGTCAAGGGCATGACAGACTGAATGCTTGCAGGATTAGGTTACGAAGATATGGAAATTAAGTAGCTGGTGATTTGTAAACTTTAAATTCTCAAAGGTGGGTGTCTACAACAGACTTGGATGCATCTGGAAGAGTAACATGTTCATCCATAAAAGAAGTGTGGCCACCTTCTATTTTCAAGAACCTGCTTTAAGCCTGCAGCCAAAGATCTAAAACATGTTAAATAAATCTTATCCTGTGGTGGGTATCTCTTTCATGTAATTACTCAGGCTCCGTAATCAGTGTGAATTCTAATCACTTACAATGCAAATGAAAGTTGTGAGTTATTTATACTGGTAGCATCTAGCTAAGAATGGTGCTCCTTGTCAGGAAACTGAATCTTAATATTTTACTAGATAAACATCATATTTTCTGCAGCTTATTATTTTTTGCAAATATTTTGTCACACGAAAAAAAGAAGTTTGCCTCTGAAGGTAACAGCTGAAAGTGGATACAGTGATGGACTTTGAATTGAAATTCAATCATTTCAAAAGCTGTTTTCCAAGTGGAAATTGTTCCCTTGCTGTAGAAAGATTAACATATTAATTGGTGGGCCATTGCTGAAAACAACATTTTCAAGAGAAACACCAACCCATTTCTCTTTATACAGGGATAAATATAGACAGAAATATAAATAAACTGGGAAAATGAGATAGTTAAAATATAGCAATGCCATATCCAAATGCACATCTTTGTTAATACCACTAGGAGTGTGACCTTGGGCATTACAATGCAGTTGAGAGAAAAGATGGAAAACTAAGGTTATCTATTTTCAGTTCAAAGGTATCTATGTAAAAAGCCCACCAGAATGGCTTGAAGAAAGCAAAATATGTGTAACAGCCATAGCCCTACAATTTGCATCTGACTTAGCTGTGGCAGAGTTGAACAAGGAGACTAGTAAATTGGCATTATTGTGAAACATCTTTGGAGCAGTTGACTCTTAAAATTGTTTTGACCTCTTATTAGAAATATTTCAGGGGAAAAAAACTAAACCCAAATGTGGGAAATAGAAAAGGTACAAAACTTTCAGAAGGCTGTGGGAAAGCACATTTCAGAATGAAGTGAAAAACATTTGCCCATCAATATGATGAAAATTGTAGGAGTGATTTCAGGTCCTGGAAGGCTGCAGAAAGGGTTTCAGCAGGCTTGATATTACCCCAACTTGCCTCAGCAATGGCATTGAAACAATTAGATCGGGTCACATGTTGGTTGAGTAAAACAAACCAATGCCCCATCTATTGCAATCAGTGATGTGCTGACAGATGTTAGCTGTGTTAGACATGCCACCCTACAAAATAGAACAGCAACTGATTTTCTCTTACTAGCACAAGGAAGTGGTTGTGAGAAGTTTGAAGGATTGTGTTGTAAGAACTTGTCTGGCCACTCTGAATATAGCCACAAAAGTATACAAAAGCTGAAAGATTTAACATCTCAAATCAAAGGAGATGATGGTGCATAGTTAGATGATTTGTTTGAGAGATGGCTTTGCAAGTTGGTTAAAGGACTTTTCAGGATAGGTTTATATGTTTTGATTGTTGTGATGGTGATATTAGTAATAGTTCCTTGTGCATTTCAGTGTGTGTGACAGATGATGGACAAAACCATCAAGGAAGCTTTTGTCATTCAAGAAGGAGATGTAGGAAAGGAAAATACAGAGTTCACAGGACCTTATGCAGTTGTCTGCTGGTCTCAAGTTACTGTATAATAGTGTAAAAGATGACTAAGGCTTTGATTCAAGGCCTTGGAACAGAAACGTAACAAATCAAGAGATAGCACTTACTACCAGATTTGACTCATGCCCTGGGAATTGACTTTTGAAAGTCAAAACTTAAAAGACTTAAAACAAGCTAGAGAAGTGTCTTAAATAAACAAAAAACAATATATTAAGTAAATTTTATTAATATAGCCTTATTTAGAAAGCTGATAATGCTGTTTTGCTAGATAAGCAAAAAAGCACTGTAGTGGAGCTGTGTAACACAAGGTAACTAATACATGACAAAGTCATTAAAATGATTCCTTTAGGGATAAAACCAAGAGGGGGATTGTGGGAAATAGAAAAGGTACAAGATTCTCAGAAAGATGTGGGAAAGCAAATTTCAGAGTAAAGAAATGCAAGAAATTGGGGATGCAAGGTCAAGAAACAATAGAGCTATGGGCTGTGTAGAGATAGGCCTTAGAGAATATGTTAAGCAAGATAGTAGGATTATGTAAGCTTAATAATGAAGCTTTATCCATTGTTCTAAACCATTACAAGTAAGCATTGTTAGAAGCAAGAGATACATGTAATTCTTGTCAGCTTTTAATACTGTCTTATTGTTTAAAAAACTTTTAGAAGACCATGTAACTAAGAACAACTTGTCTACTGTTGTAAGCAGTTGAAACTGTTTCCGTCTCCCTTGCTTGGTTCTGTAAAATGAGGCTGATGGCTGTGCTGGAGTAAAGGCTTCGAGACAGCTGCTTCAGCAGACCCATCCTGTTACTTGTGTGTATGTATATGTGTGTGTGTGTGTAAATATAAGATAAGATAAAAAATTATCCCAGAACTGACACCCAAAATCTTTCCCAGCAACTTTTCTTAGGTTTTTAGATACTAGCCAAAGTCAATTGACAGCAAAAATAGCTGATGAAAAAAGGGTGGAAATACATAATTTACTGAATAGGTAGTGTCCTACTTGGTGCTTAAGACATTTTCAAGGGATAGTGGGTTTATATTATTGGTGGGTTTAGTTTAGATGTAAGGAAGAAAACTCTTTACCTTGAGGCTGACCAGAAGTGGTGGATGCCCCATCCCTGGAAGTATTCAAAGGCAGGTTGGATGGGGTCTGAGCAACCTGGTCTAGGTAGGTGTCCCTGCCCATTGCAGGGAAGTTGGACTAGATGATGTTTAATATTCTTTCCAATACAATGCTTCAAGTCACTAGCCAAGATGTGTTGAAATTACTTGAAATTACTACTTCAGGTAAAATCTGCTAAACTGCTAAACAAAACTGTGGCAATAAAGTTACCACAATAACTTACTAAATAAATGGTAATAATATATTATTAAAGTTTCATATTTTGAGATCACAGATTGGAAAATTGAACATATATTATATGCAATATATATTTCATTGTGTGCTTATTGCCAAACATTTGGATTTCCCTTAATATTTTGGTAACATTTTTTGCATATAAAGGTTTAAAACTGCAGGTTATGTAGAACAGTAAGATGTGCCATAAGATGAAAAGTGTAGTCTGTTCTAGTTTGGTATTTTCTTTCACAACAAGAAATTAATAGTTGATGAAGAATATGCGTCTTGAGGAGACATTCCTAATGCTTTCTCAATCTCCTACAATGTGGAAGTAAGAAATTGTCTTAGCCAAAGGCAGTATGTTTCTTTTCATTAGTAAAAACTAACCTTTGTTGGATTTTTTTTTCATGAACTTATGCTGCTTCTTCTCAACTAGTGTAAAATTTTAGCATCCCACATCTGGCAAACAATCACATTCTGTGTGAGGAATCTTTCTGGTTTTTTGTTTGTTTCTTTGTTTTGAATCTGCTGCTAGTTTCCTTCAATAGCAATTACCTTCTTATTGAAGTTACCTAGTCAAGTGCTTTTCCAAGTCTCATTTTTTTCAGTCACATCTATCAAACAGTCTTTTTACTGGCTTGACCAGCCACTGCTTGCATAGTTATCCCTTTTGCAGAAGCTGTTGCAGGATATGTCAGCTGAAGACAAGCTTTTGGCTTACTTTTAGTGAGACCTGTGAAGTAAGTGCAATCAGAAATGAACAAGATCTTAATAAATTACTGAGATAACCTGGAAGACAAGAGATAATTAGAGAAAAGTGTAAGATACTAACGCTACAATACAGACAAAGGATTGCAGAGCAGTAATGTCAACTGCTGCTATAGAAAAGATCCTGAAGATTATTGTTCATGTGCTGCACAAGTCATGGCTGTATAAGCACATCTCCCCAGATGTGGGATGAAAATGAAACATATTTTGCCTGACATCACTGAAGATCTGTTCTCATTGCATTCAGAAAGGAGAATGTGGCCACAGATGAAGTCACTTAGGTGGAAAAATTGTAGTTGTTTAACTGACTTATGGTCTATAAATGGAAAATGTCAGAAGAAGAAAGGGACAGTTGGGGATTTTAATGTTTATCATGCATAAAGTAAAAAGGAGAAGGCATAAGCAGGGAATCTACTTGTTAGTTTTAATGAAAAGCTCTCTAATGGCATGGATGCCTAAAAGCTGGAAGAGATTATTACGTTGTTTATGGAAACTACATTTTAAGAGGAAATTCTTGAAATTGTGTCAGGCACAGTTCAATAAGAGTAACATATTTTATTTTAACCTGTCTTCCACTGACATAAGCTTAATTTATTTTTCATTTAACTGGATAAATGTAATTCTTTGGAGATGCTATTGTAATTTACAAGGCCTTAGTAAAGAAGAAATAGCAGTTTAACAAGGAAGAAGATTGTGTGGTGCATGGTCATAGTTTTCAATAAAAATAACTGTTAGATGACTTAATATATATCCCTCTGCTATGGCTTGCCTGAATTCTACTGCCTTGCTGTGTCAGACAGCTTCCTGTCTCCTATGGAGACAGCTATTGCTGATGAAGTAAGGTATGGGAATATGGAAGTGTGAAAACTTGTTGTTATAAGCATTACTGTGAATATGACTGAGTTCTGGCAGACACTAAAAACCCCTCAAAGATAAGCAAACATATTCATTTTAAAATATAAATGAGTGTGAACAGCCTTGGGTTTTGTGTAACATTTATCCATGCAACAATAATTAATATGCAGCTATGCCTGAGTAGCGACATACCCTTCCAAAAAAGGTGATCCATCTTTCAGATGTATGTACCAAAGGAAGCATGGTTAATTCACACTGACTTGAGGTTTTTCCAGCAATTTCTTGAAGTGATTGAAGCAGAGAAGTGTGATTAGGATTGCTGGTTGCAAAAATGTTTTCTTGAAAGCGAGGGGAAACATTTAATCCACAAACAGTGAATATGATATATATTGTTATGGAAAAAATGCATAATTTACACAAAAAACTCTGAAAGAGTAAATGAATTTCACTGTATAGAACTTGTGAATTATATGGAGATATCTCACTTTATACAGAAACTGGAAGAGAGAAGGCCTTCTTGTAATTCTAGAATGTTACGGAGATTTTTTAAGGAGATGAGCAATTTAAAATGGTCTAAGATTTAATTTAGATATGTATAAAATAGTATGCTTATGAAATTATTATTTAATGCAAATACAAATGACAAAATTACTTGTTTAAAGGATTTGCAAAGTAATAATGAATGAGAGATTGGATACCTTCTAAGGTGATGCTTTATAATGAATAGACTGACAGCAGGCACACAGGGATGCAGAGACACGCTCTTTCTCTGTGAGAAGACAGAACCTCAGGATCAGAGAAGAGTTTGTGCTGTAAAGGACCATTAAAGGTTATCTAATCTGAATTTCCTGCCATGAGCAGGGACATTCTCCATTAGATCAGTTTGCTCAGAGCCCCATATGACCTGATCTTGAATGTTTCCAGGGATGGGGCATCCACTGCCTCTCTGGGCAGTCCAGTCCAGTGTTTCACTACCCTTATTGTCAATAACTATTTCCTTATGTCTCATCTATATTTAAAGCCATTTCTCCTTCTAAAATGTTTTCCCCTTCTTTTTTATAAGCCCCCTGTGAGTATTGAAAGGCCACAATGAGATATCCCCAAAGCCTTCTCTACTTTTCTCCAGGCTGAACAATTCTCTCAGCCTGTCTTCATAGGAGAGGTAGCACTGGACTACCTCAGCAAGTCTATGTCCTTCATGGATAATAAGATGGGTAATAATTACTAGTTCATATGTCACTGTCCCCCATTGCATATATGCATTTATTAGGAATATTAGTCTTTGTAAATGTCAGATCCTCTGAGTTTCCATTAATTGTAGTATATTGAAACAGAAGTTAAACTAATAGCAAGGTTGCCTGGATATAG
Source organism: Cinclus cinclus (assembly GCF_963662255.1). Taxonomy (NCBI): domain Eukaryota; kingdom Metazoa; phylum Chordata; class Aves; order Passeriformes; family Cinclidae; genus Cinclus; species Cinclus cinclus. The sequence continues at coordinate 56,669,665 of NC_085084.1, read as the reverse complement.
GACAATATATTGCAATGCAGGGCACAATTAACAAAATAGTTTTAATGGGCTTTAAATCTGTGCTTCTGCAGGTTTGTTATGAGTACTGGTGAAATTTACTAGTTCTTAGGGATGTAATTGCTTATAGCCTGTGTCCAACAGGTAGTGAGCAAGTACCCACCAACACTTTCTGCACACCAAAGATACATATAAATGTTTTTAGAAGATATAATACTTGGTTCCTGTAGGTCCTGCATAAAGGTAATCTTTCTATAGCTTGTAATGAGGGTATTTGGAGCCACCTTCTCTTTTGTTTGGCTACTCTCCTCCCTTTAATTTTCCCTGTTATTATATTTTTGGAGGTTTTTTCCTATTTTTAACCTAATGTCAAAGCTCTGTGGGTAGTAGGTAAAGATATGACTTCTGTCTCTTCCTGTGCTATTTTAGCTTAATTTATTTGTAAATTTTATTTGTAAAATTTCTTTTGGGCCTTGGATTCTTAGTCTAGTTGCGTTACACAGCAGATGATCTAGTGAAAAATTTCTGTAAAAGTGAAAAATACCCATTAGAAGCCAAAAAATGTCATCACTTTTCAGGCAACAAATTTTGAACTAAAGTGACCTAAGAACATCAAAGCTCTAAAAATTGGAGCAAATGCATTCTTTATTTTGCAAAGCAGAGTTAAAGTATTTTTGTGTTTCAGATTAAAAATGTTTCAGATTAAAAAGAATTTATGAGGGGTCCCCTGAACTTTCACATTTTAAAGTGGAGAATGGAAGTTTTTCCCTGAATACTTTTCTTATGGGTTAGACTCATGATCTTTTCCCCAGTCTGCAGATATTATTTTCTTGGTTTAAGACAGCTTAAGGAGCTGGACAATCTAAAATGAGTTACCTCTCTTAGTTTCAACCAATCCCTTTCCACCCATAAGGAATGAATGCAAGTAGATGTAAGTGGAAATATTAGTTTACTAACAAGCAAAAGAGCAACAAGCAAAATAAAAAAGAGTAAATAATCACTAAATACAAAATTGCTAAATCTCATTAAGCTCTGGGGAACAAAGAGAGACCCAAAGTGGTGGAAATAGCGTTTACAAGATGGTGCCTGCCAAAGTGCCCTTGTGGCTTGAAAGACAGGGAGAATGGCATCAGCTCTCTAGCCCACGATGGTACATTCAGTCAACCACACCATCTGGGAGACACGGGGAAAGAAAGATGGTGGACAGAAAGAACCTTCCTGGGAAAGCAGGAGCTTTTGGAGCCACTCTAGGGGCAGGTAAGTACCCGTGTGTGTGGCATCAGCACCACCACCTGCTGCCTCTTCCTGCTGCCTGCTGGGCACTGCTGGTGTTGGTGCTGCTGTCCACCACACTGCATAAGCATTGGGGCAGGAGAACTGGTCTGTCAATGTGGGGTGGCCTGGTCCCTGGACAGCCACACAGGGATCACTCCAAAACATTTTTTTTGCAAAATGGTACTGTTGCAAGCCCAAAAACAAACAAAAACAAACAACTTCACTGAAAGTGGTATGGTTTTGAGCCTTTGGGTTACCTGGCTTAATAGTCAATGTTTACTTTTAGATAGGGAAATGTGATCTGGAATGTATTAGGTCCAATCCTAAGGTTATTGTGGATAGAATAATGAGCCTCAATTCTCTTTAAAACTCTACAATACGATTGAGCAGTTAAAAAGGTGTTCTATAAGAGGATGTTCTGTTCTCCAAGATTTTGGTTGATAAGGCAAATGTTTTGTGCTTAAATAGCAAAGAAGATCCATTTGTCATAATAAAGCATTTTTATGGTTAGGCAAGATGTTTTTCATAGGAAATGTAATATAGCATTCAATTAAATTTCCAGCAGACATTTGTAGTCTTCATTGTTAAATTTTTTAAGCTACAATCAGAATAAAGCATAACATGAAGTTCCTTGGGGTTTCACTTTTTTTTTTCTGTTTGGTTTGTTTGCTTGTCCTGAAAGGGAACTTAAATGTAGGGGTTCAGAAGATACGGTCTCATATAGCTATACTGTCACAGAATATCTTGGTTCTATTTTGTACATTTGTTCTTTCAGAAAAACAGTCAGGAAGAAAAATCGCTAATGTTCAAAACACTTTTTCATCAGCTCCTCTCAAGGGACAAGAGGAAAGAAAGAGAAATAAAGGGAAAGAATAGATTCAGAAATGAAGGAGACTGTAGAGAAGGAGTGAAGGTTTGGAAAGAAGAAAAGAGTATATATTCAAAATCTCAGTTTTCAGTAGAGGTAGGAAAAGCCATGTTTTTTGGCATGTTATCAGGGGACCACTGAACACCTTGCTGAGTAACGTGAAAGAAATGGAGTTGTACTGAAGATCAAAGTAGTGAAAGTATACTACCTTAACTGAAAAAAGAAAAAGAAAGGAAAAAGAAAAAGAAAAAAATAATTTGAGCTAGATCAATAGGCTTATGGGTCAGTTTCTCAGTAACTTCTATTAAACTAATTTTGTGCTATAATACTTTGTTTTACCTTTTTCAAGTGTATGGCAGTTTCCAGCCTTTTTATGGCGGTACTGATTGAAGGTGTTCAGGATTTTTTGTTTGTTTTTTTGGTGTTGATTTTGTTTGGGTTTTTTTATTACAGTTCAAAGAGAATGTATCACTATGTCTGTTAAGTAATACTCAAATAGGTTGTCTCTTTGGGTTTTACCTAGACCAAAAGTTGTTTCTCTTTTCGTTACTGTATCCTTTTCTTCCCCTGTAAGAAAATATAACCCTGTAATTAATTGCATTAGCAGTTTGCTTATCCTCAAGATCAGATGAATAGAACTGATTTGTAAACCATTACTGAAGCTCACTTTTTTATACTCTATTTTTGTTTTTAGGAATGTTGTCTCTGCAATTTGAGAGGTGGTGCATTAAAGCAAACTACTGACAAAAAGTAAGTAATATATTCTTCAGGACTGTATGTGTTTATTTTAAAATTTATTTCCAGTTGATACCCATGTGCAGAGCATTTGCAACCCTAATAACTTGACAGTTTCTCTTTAGAGTGAATTGCTGCAGAATTAAAATTACTTCTATTGAAATGTAGCCCTGGCATTTTCTTAAATAGTTAGATAGTCAAATGTACATTTGTTTTAGTATTTGCACTCACGTGCTTGTTCCAAATTTTAATCTGCTGGCCTTTGTGCAAAGAAAGTAAATGTGAACTCATTTATCATTGTTTGCATATCTTATCAAACAGCAAAGTGTATTTTCTTCTTTGCTCCTGAAAATTACAGTACAATACTTGTGAATTTCTAAACCCAGTATTTTCAATGAAATAATTTTAATCATAATGAAATAATTTTCAAGTCCGAATTTTTTTTAAATGCACTTCTAGCACACACCGTCAAAAATAGTTTTGTTGCTGACATCATGCTGTTGCTGCATCTGGGGGACAGAACAATATAGCAAGTAACCCTAACAGCTAAAGTAGAAAATGTTGCAGCTTAATGCTTTTTCAAACCAAATAATAGTGTAGTCTTTATGCATTTTGAATAATTTCATAATTATTAGCTTATCTTAGTACCTTAGAAATATTTTGTGGACCTCATTCTTTCATGCTTTGGAATGCAGTGGGAAGACATGATCTAGGTAGGACATTGTTTTTCACTAATGTGGAAGGAATTTATCAGTGGTTTGCAATTGATTTCATGACTCCTATAAGTCATCCAGTTAGGAGAAGGTTTTATGTTTAACTCAAGCTATATCTTACCTTCAGAAAACATTATTGTAGCCATTTTAATGGAGATTTTTGCCAGTACATGAAAATTCTCAACTGATTCTTAGTTCTGTTTTAAATTCCCTTAAATTTGCTCAATGGTTTACTTGCTAAATAAAAAGAGAATTACAAAAATATTATCTCAGTAGAATTTATCATGCCCATTTGATATTTGCTGTTGGTGGCTTCTATGTGGCATCTTTAAAAATGCATATATCTTAATATAAATTTATTTTTTTTAAATGCCTCATAAGTGATATTAAGAGAAAATCCACAGATATGTGCATAGAAAATTTTTCTGGTATAATTATATATAAGGTTTTGGTGTCTACATTCTATCAGTCTGTGGGTTAGTTTTACAGATTTATGAAATGCGATTTCTGTAAAAGCAGTTGAACTCTGTTTTTCATGACAGAGTTTCCATCATACCTTACAGTTGTTACACATTATGAAGTTTTTAATCTGTCTTTCAGCATTAGCTATAATTTCAAAATTTTGAGTTTTTGGAAAAGTATGTTATAACTGAATCTTTTTTCTCTAACAGCTGTAAAATCTAACATGCATTCCTTTTGATCCTTCTTTATCTGTACATACTATTTAGAGATACAGGAAGAGCATGTCATACTTTTAAAAGCTAATGGATGACTGTTATTTGTGCATGTAGTAAGCAGTTTGCCATATAGGAAGGATGAGATTCCTTCTTTTCAGCAGAGCACAGCAATTGTTTTGAGTCTGTTAGGTTGAGAGATGTTAGAAGATAAATGTTTAGTTGAAGATTGATTGAAGAGGCATTTTATTTATAGCATTTCTGTCTCATAAAGCTTAGATGGTAAGACAGTGTGGTTTAGCAGGTAGGCAGGTCACGATGAAAACAGGTGTTACAAAAAATGTTTTAAAAGTCTCAAAATGAGACTCTTTTCTATAATTTAAACATGAACAAATTGTCACCAAAATAAAAGGATGGATCTGCACTTTATCTGTTTTTATTTGGGTTGAACTGTATAACTTGCTAATTGACATGTCTTCTTGATGATGAAAATGTTTTCCTTTATTCAGATTTACTTCTTGTCTACCCCATAAAGATTTTAGAAGTAGCCTCTGAAAGCTGCTCTTTCTTAATAAAAGTGCATTAGCTTCTGTTTTGCTTTATGAAATACACAGTTCCAACATTAATTTCAGACTTTTAAAAGCTTCTTTTAGCTTTCTTACTTTGAGGTTCATGTATCATGAAGATTTCGAGTGTTTTCTGAGGCATGTAGGAAGCATGTACAATCTGACAAGCCTCCTGACCTTCCATTGAAATCTTAAATGTATCAGTGGTCCTAGGCACTTGCAGGTGCTTTTGCTACTAAAGGAGATCCAGTTCACGTTCAGCATTGCACTGGTGGCTTGATCACTTGGCTGCTTGGATGCTGTTGTAACAGAAGATAGAAGGCCTTGACAAAATTTGCATTTCATTTTGCATTTTGATAAATACATGATTGATTGTAATCACGTTTGTTGTGTAAGAACAGTTTCTCAGGTCTGAGTAATATTAATAACGAGTAATAAATGCTGTAGATGATAAATTACATGTGAACCAAATAGTGTGGTGTTTACGTATGTACTGGTATAGTGCTCCTACAAAAACTTCTTACTTAAATAAAAAGTAAAACATGCTTAAAAATTATTGCAATAAAACCTCAGTCTGAAATTTTATCGACACAAAGTGGTAATATTATAAGTTTTGTTAAAATGTGTTAATGAAGCTTAAGAAAGCCTAATGAGGAAGTAACTACAGATTGGTACCTTTAGGAAAACCAAACTAAACCAAAAGCAAAAGCCAAATGCAAAGCAAGCAACTTAAGAAGAAACTTAAGAAACAAAGCAAGAAACTTAAGCACTTGTATTTCTAGGAGTTTTTTGGTGGTATTTTTGACCTGCCACTTTTCACAGGTGGGCTCATGTAGTATGTGCAATTGCCATCCCAGAAGTCAGATTTGGTAATGTCACAGAGCGTACTCCGATAGACACTAGCAGAATACCTTTGCAAAGATTAAAATTGGTGAGTAGTATATTAATATATGCTTATTAATTAATATATGCTCCATATATGCATTGCTATTAAAGTGTTCCAATATTTGAAATGTATTAAAAATCTGAATTGTGATGGTTATTGCCAGGTAAGGAGCAGTAAGTTATGTTTAAGGTAAGAAATAAATAAAAAGAGTTTTACCAAGATGGGCATTTTGAAACATAATGGAAGTTCATTAACAGTAGTAACAGTCTTTGGTATTCTATTTAATTCAAACTTATTGTTCCCCAAGAGAAGAATAACAAACTTGACCAGTATCAACTGTGAAAGTTTCATTTTTGGAGCTGTATTGCAAATATAATGTATTGGAATAAGACAGGAAATACTACACAGTACGTATTTGTGAGGTCTTTTTATTATTGATTTTTACCTCTACTATTTAGGAAGGTGAAAGGATGCATGATCTGTTCGTTATATGGTATCTCTGCCATCAGGGTATTGAAAAATATGCATACAATAAATCAGACATTAAACAGTGTTATTCAGAAACACTGATGTACTCAAGAAGAGATACGACAAGTGCAAAATGTGTTTTTTTGCTATATTTTACTATATATTATTATATTATATTATGTAGTTATTTAATCTGTCAGTGTGTGCATGACTGTGGTGTTGCAAGATAGAAAGAAAGTTATCAGTGGCCCATTCAAAGTCTTAGAAGAAGTGTGTTTTCTGGATCATTCCACACTGTGTCCAGTGTGGTTCTTGGTCTACCTTACCTTGTACTCAGTTATCTTAAACTAGTAATTTTTTCACTCTATTTATACCTTAATTTCATTTTATTCCATTCCTTATTTTTCCTTCATAGCTGTATGTCTAAATGTGGAAATACAGCTTGGAGTGCTTTAAAATTGATAGCTTGTCCTTCAAGTGGTAATCTGTTTTGAATTTTTGTTCAGAATTTAAAAAAAATTGGTTTTCATGTGTCCTTTTAAAAATAATTTAAAAGCCGTATGTAGGGAGTGTATACTTGAAAATTGTTAATTCAAGGGTTAAAAAACAGAAATGGAACAATGGTTGGAAGCGACCTTCAAGATCATCGAGTCCAACCTTTGACTGAATAGCACAAAGCCTACTGGGCACACCTTATCTCAATCTGCCATATCTGCTCATTTTTTGAACACTTCCAGAGATAATGTCATCATCCAGCTTCCCTGGAGTGGCTATTCCAAAGCCTAACTGTCCTTTCAGTGTAGAAATTTCTCCTGCTATTGAGCCTAACCTCCTCTGGGACAGTGTGAGGCCATTATGTCTTGTCCTACTGTTTTTCACTTGGTGGAAGAGGCTACCACACCCTTATTTCCAGCAGTTGTACAGAGTGATAAGGTTCCTCCTGAGCCTTTTTTTCTCCAGGCTAAACAACACCAGCTTCCTCAGCTGCTCCTCACAGGACTTCTACTCCAGGCCCTTTCCCAGATTTGCTATGCTTCTCTGAACATGCTTGGGCACCTCAATGTCTTTCTTGGATCACAGGTGTGGCCTCAGCAGTGCTGAGGACAGGGAGGAAATACCTGGCCTGGTCCTGCTGGCCACACAATTTCTGCATGCCTTTTACCTTCTTGGCCACCTGGTCAGGGCATGGGCAGAACCCAGTGCTGGGGCTTGTTGAACCTCACACCACTGGCCCTGGGCCATGATCCAGCCTGTCCTGATCCCTCTGCAGAGACTTCCTGTACTCCAGCATGTCAACACTCCCACCCAGCTTGGTGTTGTCTGTGAACTGACTGAGGGTGGCCTTGTTCCCCTTGGCCAGGTCATAAGGATATTAAAGAGAAATTGGCCCTGATTCTTGGTGAACACCACTTGTGACCAGCCACCAAGTGGATTTGAATTAGTTAATTAATTAATTAATCCATTCATTAATTCATCAGATGTTGAAATGTATTCTGTGGACTGTCCATGATGTATACACTGTAAGACTAACGGGAGCCTTTTGGAAAAGGCTTGAATTAATTTTAAGTTACTGATTATGAGGGTGTGGAGCCAATGTTCCTGAAATTACATGATTTACATACCTACTTTATTTCTTCAGAATATGAAGCAATTATGTTAATCAGTTATGAACAGCTGAGGAATTTTTAGATTTTATTCTATTTTTTCCTTCAGAGGATAGAATATTGCTTTTATTCCTTAGTGCTTTTTCAATTCTTGATGCCTCCTTCAATATAGAATGACATTGAACCACTTGTATTGTATAAAGCTATATATAACCTAATTATATCCTGCAAATATGACAATGTTTAGAAATGGACTATTTGCCTTTCTTAACACTGTTTTTTAGAGAGGAGTTTGCATATTTTTGAGGAATGAGTGTTGTGAGGAAGAAACTCAGTTGAATACAGTAGAATTGAGAGGCAGGGTACTTTATAACAGTCATAAATGTAATAGCGCTGCAGGTAGCAGACAGCCTTTCTGTGAGGGAAGGAAGCACTAGAATCCTTGTTGGCTCATTAAACCTTATTATTCCAGGATTTAATTTCTGACATTAAATTTATAATGAAATAGTTAGATTTGTATTGATTTGAGGGAAGTAGGCTGTTTCACCATTTCAAAAGGCTCTGTATTGATGTAATGCCAATAGACCAATAAAACGTTGTTTCTTGGGTAAAGGAGCAGATAAAAAAACCTGCCCTAAAATCACCAGCAGGCTGTCGGCTTTTAAATTTTGATTTTGTTGCAAGTAGATGACTGCATCTGATGATTTTACTATATTTCAGAGTGAATACCCTAGCTAAATTGTTTCCTGGATGATATATGATATGATGTCGTTATGTATTTTAAAAATAAAAATGAATATGTACATGTGTATGTATGCATATACGCAGACACAGACACAGACATAGGCATAGATATAGACACAGTAGAATTGCATATATACTTTTATTTTCTCTAAAACACTGTATCTAAGATACCTCTTATAACATCTTTCTCTTGTTTCCTGGAACATGGATTTCCTACTTCTCTGAAGAGTTTGCTGCCAATAGCCTTTTATGTATGTTCTAGCCTTGTGTATATTTGCCACATTATTCTCAATTCAAACATGATCTCTAAGTTTGTCTTAACTTCTGATTGTTGATGCTACAGAATAACAAGCTCTCATACCAACTGGCACTGAATATTTTTCCTCAGGGGAATCCCAGGGATTATATGCAATTTTTTTTCTTTCTCTAGGAATTCCTGCCTCTTCTTTCCTCCATTCAACCCCACTTCATCCTTATCTTTCATTCCTTTCCTTTTCATTACCATTTGCTCTACACCTGAGAGTAGACCATTGATATCATCTGCATTACTGTTAATTTCTGTAAAAGCATAGTGAGTTTTCACACCTGGGAATATGTGAGCAATTGGTGCAGGTCAGTTTTGCCCATTGAAATTTTAGGGACTGTCAGTGCTGCTCTTCAGCATCTAATTCCAGCTTCACAGCTATCCTGTTTGATAGATTAAGGACACCTTTGTTCATCTCTGTCAATCATTCAAGCCAGAGAATTGACAGAGCAAAGGCAAGCTCTGTACATAATTTCTTGATACTGGGCCTTCATAAGCAAAAAAAAAACACAAAGTCAAACAAAACAAAAAAACCCAAAAAACAAACAAAAAACCCCACATAAACAGAAAACAAACAAACACAAAAAACAACAAAAAACCCACAAAAACCAACAAAAAACCCCCCACAACTATTTTGAGCCTATTTTTATAATTAATTTGGTGATTAAGCATGGGATATGTAATAAATAAATGTGGGCTTCCCTACTGTGCCACCTCTCCTTTACAAAATTTAGGATGTGTTTCATTGATTTTTTGATATGAGCAGTGGAAAAAAATTATAAAGGAATTGATTAAGTTCTAGCATGCAGCCATACCAAAATTAGATACCACACTGTAGGAGTGATTTTTTTCTAGTTGCTTGAAACATTTTCTTTCCCTGTCCTCCTTCTTCCTCCCCCCTGAAGTAATAAGAAGCCCACATAAGAAGAATATCTACTATTTTCAGAGATCATTAGAGGAGGACCTGACATTTTCTTTAATGTAGCATCTACAAAGAAACAGCAAAGGAAGTAAAAAGCCAGTTTTTAATTTTTTTACTAATTTAAAACATCTGTGCAAACCTGAACATATTGGTAGGCTTTTTTTATTGCTTAGCTAGTTGATGTAGTGATTGCTGTTAAATTGTTTCAATTCATTAGAAATTTTGGGTTGAAATCAGTGTGTTTCCTGTCAGTCTTGCCATTATTACATATTCAAGATACACTAATTTCTTCCAGAATAAAACTCAGTATGTGTATCATACTAATAGTAGTTTATAGATTTAAAATAGTTTTTTTCAGCTGTTTCATGTTTGCAAATTACAGGGTTGTTATAGCATGTCAACATGTTTTCATGTTTCTCTTAGCTTTTTCAGTAGGTTATGTGTCATGTACCATCACTGCTGAAAACTTACATGACAGTGAAATTTTAATTAAAAAATAAATATTTTGAAATTTTTTTCCTGAATACAAGTAGACAAAATAAATAGAAGATTTGGCTGGTTTGTTTTTCGTAGGGGAAGAAATGAATGTGATACAGTCTTGTGAGATTGCTTCTATTTTAGGGGTATAAACCCATGATATTGTTGGACTTCATCTGACTTCTCATGCAAAAGCAAAAGTCCTCCTTGGCAACCCTAGTGTTGAGAGCATCCCACAAGGATGCTATAACCTGTGGTTTCACCACGTTATGTCTGTGATGATACATTTTAGACTTTTGAGTTCAAATAGCCACATGGAATGACAATTTGTAATTACCAAGCTAAGAAAGAAATAAGTCAAATATGACATTTAAGTATAAGTTCTAAAAGGAAGTGGCTGAAGGGATATACTTACCATATCACACATTATAGACCCTTTTTTTTTCATAAATTACAGTATGCTAAGTGTTTTGTGGACGCACAATTCAGCTGGTTTCTGTTCCAGTCGTCTCCAGGTTTAGCAGACATGAGCTAGTGTGAAAAAAAGAAATGCACAAATGCTAACTTAAGTATTTTTAATCACAGTGAAAATGGTAGGAGCAGATAAAAGAGAAGCAAAGTTGCTGAGAAGTGATGGGATGTGGGGCACCATTTGAAATTTGTGTACATGTAAATGCAGAATTTTAGCTAATGGCTAAATTAGCTAAAGGAGGAAGTATGGAGGAAGTATGTAACTTGAAAAATTCATGTTGTGAATGAGTGTGGTGTCAGCTTTCATCCCAGTGCTGTTAAACAGCATCGAAAATTGAAACAGTTTACCCAAAGCAGACAAAGCTTAGGCTTCCAATTGAGTTTATTTTTATTTTTATTTTATACTGATTTTTATTTTTATTTTTGCCTTGTTCCATTTGCTTTAAGTCTCAAAGAGAAGCTTGGCGTATGCTTATGTTTTTAAAATTTCATTTTTCCTTGAGTATTTATGTACATGGGGCTTTGGGTCATAGGAAACAAACAGGATTTCTTTGAGTGTCAAAGTCATTGATAAATCTCAGTTTTAGTTTAGGAAGGGAAAAGCTTTTCCCTAAGTACCTAGATAGTCTGTTTTCAAAAGTGTTAATTACTCAGCTCTAATTATAAATATGAATTATAGCTGCATTAAAAAAGTCTCTGGAGATGAAAAATTCAGACTGACCTCTCAAATATCAAATCAGCCTTTGAAAGAAAGTGCTCTCTTGGCTGTTTTTCTACTTTAATACAACATGGGACTTAAAACTAGAATTAAATAAAAGCCCATGCTAGTATATAGCCGGGAATTTAAGCCAACAGGAATATTGAGCCTAGTGTCTTTCAGCCTTGCCAGGCATGTGACTTACAATGAATATTACCTTGTATATGAGAGTGTTTAAATGTATCATCAGTTGCAACAGAAATACTTAAATAGAATCATTATCATCTGTTCCTAGACCTGTGTATTTTGTGATGTTGGCTCTAAAGTCATGATTTCAGTAGAATATATATCAACTTCAGTGAAATATCTCTTTTTGGTATTTTTTATGTTTCAAAATGCTTGGGTATTGGATTGACTTTGTTCTGATAGTCAGTCACTGCAATGCTGTGCTGAAACATGCACATGCAATGCCTTTGTTTCTCTATCTGTAGAGTTTCCTATTATTTTTATACTTGAAATACTATTTCTCCAACAAAATACAGGTAGAAAATGAGTTTTGGAATAGCTGAAGTTGCCCTGAAGCTTTTGATGACCTCAGATTTGTATTTGACAAGTGAACCGACTATAACCACAAGTGTACTCTGACTAAAGAACATTATTTTGAAAAGAAATCTACAGTCTGATGATGACTGATCTACAAGCCTTTCAGAATCTGGCTGAAGCCATAAAGGTTTTTTAGAAGGCTGTACACTTTAAAATTTGCACCCGAAGGCAAATAATAGTGAGCTTGAAAGCTGAAGATTATGGTATTGAAAGGTACATCAATTCTGAAAATACAGAGGTTTCTCAGTGGTATGGCACTGAAGAATGGAATCAAAGCAAAAATTTGTATGAGCTTTTAAAAGAATGGGTGCATATTCTCCTGCATGCCATTCTGTTTTAATGATTAAAAAGGATTAAAGACATTTGAGGACACTACTCATCTTCTCTCTTCTAATTTGTAATGAAATTAATTTGTTAAACTACAGTGAGCTAGTAGAATTATTGCAGCTGTGTTTGTAAAAAAGTAGAGAAGCACTTGCAGTGATGTATACCAGTGTTGCTATGCGTTTCTGGTAATACAAAGAAGTATTGATTACTTTTCAGTGTTTCCAAAAATACTGCTGGAAGGACCATTGAGTAGAATCGTTATGCCATAGATACAGTCACGTATTAACTAGATCATTGCACACATTCACAGGCATTGGGACCAAAATAAATAGAAATCTTGAGCCAGATTTTAAGATATTTCTAAATTGTTTTATAACTGTTAATGTTAATTGCTCTTGGTAATATACTTGATTTCAGAAAGTGTTGAACTAAAAATAATTCAATCGTTGCTTACTGTAATGTATAATTTATTAAAAATGTAGTGACTCATTGCCATTATGTACAAAATAGAATTTACTATATATGATTCAGTCATAGTGTTCATAAGATTTTTAATAAGGATATTAAAAGAATATAGTTTGGTGGCTGTGTAGTATTTACTGTCAGAATAATGTGTAGATCCTATTGCAAACTGTCAAGTTTGTATCTTGCAGTGGTACAGTACTATCAAGTCTTATGAAATATGCAGCAAATGTTAGAAATGCGTTACTATAAATAACGTCTGAAGACATGAACAGAAAGAGACATAAACATGTCTGCTGTTATAAGTGTAGTAACTGCCAAGGACTAATTGTGTCCAGTGTATGCAGAATTTAGAAATCTGGAGAAAGAAAACCAGCACAAGGTTTGTATCTCTAAGTAAATAATTTGCAGAAGCCATAATCCAGGAAAATTTATCTCTGATTATTATGTGCACAAGTTATGTGCATGGTTTTTGTTCGCATAGTGATTGATACATACCATGTTATTAAATGTAAATTAAAACTGAAAAAATCTTCCATAATTTTGTATCACATCTCTGATGAGGCTAGGGGCAATCCTGAATACCAGTACAGGCTAATGTATTAATATATTGGCAGCAGCCCTGCAGAGAATGACTCGGGAATGCATTGGATAAAGCTGGACACAAGCTGTCAACATGCACTTACAACTCAACAAGCCAAGTGCATCCTAAGCTGCATGTAATGCAGCTTGCCCAGCAGGTCAAGAGAGGGGACTTTCTGCCTCTACTCTGCTTTTATGAGAGTACTCCCAGCTGGAGTAGTTCTTCCAGTTCTGGGGATTCCCAGCACAAGAAAATATAATGGACTTGTGTCCTAGTTTGAAAGACAGGTGTTTGTTAGGGAAAGTAGAAGCCTCCCTTTGAATTGAAAAATGTGATTCTTCTTTTTTACAGATTATTATGATTTTGAAATTAAGGGAGCTCTCAGGCAAAGATATGGGGATAGGAATAACATTTTTTTATTAGTATAACTAACAAGACAAACAAGAACAGCAGTTACAAAATTAGTCACAAACAGAACAGTAACTCAGTTTCAGTTTTTCAGGCTGCAGGCTTTTTTTTTTTTTTGAGCTGCAGTTATTGGTGCTGGGGGCAGGCAGGTCCCACAGAGCTGCAGGAGGGCTGGGGCTGATGGCAGCGCTGTCCCAGGGGGAGAGAGAGGGGGAGAGAGAGATGGAGAGAGAGCCCTCCGCTCACAGTGTGGGTCCCAGTGCTCAGCAGAGTGCTGGATGGTGGCAGGTTACAGCGAGAAGGCAGCAGGGCAGGGTCTGACAGCAGTGAGGATGGCTCCCGGCGCTGGGATGGAGCAGAAATGCGGCTGAGGCGGAGATCGTCCTTCTTGTCCAAACTCCGCGGGGGAAAATGGGCCAAGCCAGAGCCTTCCGCTTCCTCTTCCTCTTCTGGCTGTTTGAATCTCACGGGGTTTCCCTCCTCCTTTCTCTCCTCCCCCTTGTCACCAGGGCCCAGTCAACAGGCATCTTAGCATGATGATGGGGAAAATTCCACAGAGGGAAAAGGGAAAGAACCAACCTACAACATTATTCACCCCGAATTTTTCCATACCATCATGCTACATCAAATGAAAATTTTCAAATTATAGACATTCAACATGCATACAGTTACAGATATACGTACAGTATTATAGGGACTTTACTTTAAAACAAGGTTTCCTTGGGGTATGCATTGGGTCTTTTCATTTTTTTGCATCACTTATCAGGTACAACCTGGTTTTTGAGTGAAAACCACCCCATGAATTGGATTGCCTTTGATGGAGGCAGAGTTTACTCAAACTGTTTTTTAGCATTCTTTTTATGTGCATTACTGGAACTTTATTTTCATTTGGTGTTTTTAAGGGCTTAGACTGGGCAGGGCTTGCTTGATTAGTGGAACTTCGGGTGTTCACTAACTATGTGGCCTTTGGTAGATTAATTTTCCAGTTCTTGAACGTCCCCCCCACCTAGTGCCTTCAAGGTGGTTTTAAGCAGTTTATTGCACTGTTTTACTTTCCCAGCCGCTGGTGCGTGATAAGGAATGTGGTACACCCACTTGATGCCGTGTTTTTTGGCTTAGGTATTTATGAGGCTATTGAAATGAGTTTTATTGTTTGACTTAATTTTTTTAGGGGTACTAAGTTTCCAAAGGATTTGTTTTTTGAGGCCCAGGATGGTGTTGTGGGCAGTGGCATGAGGCACAGGGTAGGTCTCCAACCATCCAGTGGTGGCTTCCACCATGTTCAGCACATAGTGCTTGCCTTGGCGTGTCTGAGGCAGTGTGATGTAGTCAAGTTGCCAGGTGTCCTCATATTTATATTTGGACCACCGCCCCCCATACCAGAGGGTCTTTACTTGTTTGGCAGCACACGTCTCACAGTCATGGATAACTTGGGAAATACTGTTTATGGTTAGATTTACTTTTTTGGTTTTGTGCCCACTCATAGGTAGCATTTTTGCTTTGATGATTGAGGCATTATGGGTTTATTGAGCTAGGAACATTTTTTTTTTTTTGTGTTGCTAGTTTAAGTTTATATGTGACACCTCTATCCTTGCAGCCTGATTTATTTTCTTATTGTGTTGGTGCTTTTTTTTAGCTTGAATTTTGGGGACATGGGTATTTAGATGACGGACTTTTACAGGTAGCTTCTCTACCTGAGTGGCAATATCTTTTCACTTATTAGTAGTTTAGATTGGTTTTCTCCTACGTTGCCAGTTAGCTTTTCTCTATCTTTCTAGCCAACCTCGCAGAGCATTGGCTATCATCTATGAATTAGTGTAAAGTTTTGGCTACTTTTTTTTTTAGCAATGTTTAGGGCCAGCTGAACAGCTTTGAGTTCAGCAAGTTGACTTGATCCACCTTCTCCTTCAGTAGCTTGTGCAACCTGTCATGTGGGGTTTTATAGGGCTGCTTTTCACTTCCGGTTCATCCCCACGATGCGACAGGAACCGTCAGTGAAAAGAGCGTAGCAAGTTTTGTTTGCTGGTAGTTGGTTTTATGGTGGAGCTTTATCAGCCCGGGTCACTTGTTCTTGCTCCTCTTCATCGGCAAGTCCAAAATTTTCACTTTCTGGCCAGTTTGTAATTATTTCCAAAATCCCAAGGCGATTAGGGTTTCTGATACGGGCGCGCTGTGTGATGAGGGCGATCCACTTGCTCCATGTGGCATCGGTGGCGTGGTGGGTAGAGGGGACCTTCCCTTTAAACATCCACCCCAGCACTGGTAGTCGGGGTGCCAGGAGGAGCTGTGCTTTTGTGCCAATTATCTTTGAGGTAGATTGAACTTTTTTATAAGCAGTTAAGATTTTTTTTTTTTGTTGGGGCATAGTTGGCTTTAGATCATTTGTAACTTTGGCTTCAGAATCTTAGAGGTTGGCCTCGGGTCATACTAGGTACCTTTTGCTAAAGGCTCCAGGACAAGGCCTTGTTCCCAGCTGCAGAGTAAAACACATTCTTTTCCTTTGGTTTTGTCCTGACTGAGCCACGGGCTATTGCATGAGTGATTTTTTGTTTGATTTGGGTAAAGTCTTGTTGTTGTTCAGGGCTTTAGTGGAAATTGGATTTTTTTTGGGTGATCAGGTAGAGAGGGCTGATGATCTGGCTGTACTCAGGAATGTGCATTCTCCAAAAGCCTATGGCACCTAGGAAAGCTTGTGGGGTTTTTTTTGTTGGTTGGTGGAGACATTGCAGTGATTTTATTGATGACCTCAGTGGGGATTTGGCACCACCCGTCTTGCCACTTTACTCCCAGGAACTGGATCTCCTGGGCAGGACCTTTGACTTTGCTCTTCTTGATGGCAAAACCGGCTCCCAGCAGAATCTGGATGATCTTCTCTCCTTTCTCAAATACTTCCATTGCCGTGTTCCCCCACACAATGATGTCATCAATGTATTGCAGATGTTCTGGAGCTTGACCCTTTTCCAGTGCAGCCTGGATCAGTCCGTGGCAGATGGTGGGGCTGTGTTTCCACCCCTGGGGCAGTCGGTTCCAGGTGTACTGCACTCCCCTCCAGGTGAAAGCAAACTGAGGCCTGCACTCTGCTGCCAGAGGAATGGAGAAAAATGCATTGGCAATGTCAATGGTGGCGTACCACTTTGCTGCCTTGGACTCCAGCTCGTACTGGAGTTCCAGCATGTCCGGCACGGCAGCGCTCAGCGGTGGAGTCACTTCATTCAATGCACGATAGTCCACAGTCAATCTCCATTCTCTGTCAGACTTGCACACAGGCCAGATGGGGCTGTTGAAGGGTGAGTGGGTTTTGCTGACCACCCCTTGGCCCTCCAGCTCACGGATCATCTTGTGGATGGGGATCACGGCATCTCGATTTGTCCTGTACTGCCGGTGGTGCACTGTGGAGGTGGCAATTGGCACTTGCTGCTCCTTCACCTTCAGGAGTCCCACTACAGATGGGTTCTCTGACAGTCCAAGCACGGTGTTCAATTGCTTAATGCCTTCTGCCTCTACAGCAGCTATTCCAAAAGCCCACCTGAGTCCCTTTGGGTCTTTGTAATAGCCATTCCTCAGGAAGTCTATGCCTAGAATACACGGTGCCTCTGGGCCAGTCACAATTGGATGCTTCTGCCACTCCTTCCCAGTCAGGCTCACCTCAGCCTCCAGCAAAGTCAATTCCTGTGATCCCCCTGTCACCCCAGCAATAGAAACAGGCTCTTCCCCCACATGTTCTGATGGTATTAGGGTGCACTGTGAACCAGTATCAACTAATGCCCTATGTTTTTGTGGCTCTGATGTGCCAGGCCATCGGATCCACACTGTCCAAAAGACCCGGTTTTCCCGTGCCTCTCCCTGGCTAGAGGCAGGGCCCCTCTAGCACTGGTTATTATTTCCTTCCTGGGCATACATGTTGGAGGTTCCCTCAAGGGGATCTGACAAATCATCCTCCCTTTTGTAATACCCTGCATCTTGGTTATGGGAAGTTGAGGCTACCTTCACTTTAGTGGAGCTCCCTTGGTTAGTGTTTCCCTCCCTGAGTTGATGCACCCATGCTGCCAGGGCAGAAGTGGGTTTCCCATCCCACCTTCTCATGTCTTCTTCATGGTATTGCAGAAAGAGCCACAGGTCAGCTGGTGAGGTGTATCCTCTCTCCTTAGCTGGGGGACGTTGGGCTCTAACTCTGGCATCTGTGACTCGCACTGGTGCTGCATTGACCTTCCTCATCTCCTCCCTCATCCCTCTCATCTCCTCTTTGATTTCTCTAATCATGGTAGAGAGTTGAGCCTGCATTGGGCCATTGATCATACTCTCAAAATTTCTGAGCTTATTGGCAACAGAACCCACTGTCTCGTGGTTGGTGTCAGCATTAATGGCTGCAATGAATGTGGTGTATTGAGATGGCCCCAGGTGTGCCAGATTCCACAACATCTGCCCTGTGCACCTGACCTTTTCGGGGTCATTGTCATGTTGTCCACCCCTCCCAAAGAGTATCTCCAGTACTGCCACTTATCTCAGCTGTTGGATCCCCTCCTCAGCGGTTTTCCAGCGCATTCTATGGTGGTGCTCCTGCATTCTCTCTCTATGGACAAACCTCTCTCTTACACTCATTAAAAGCCGCTCCCAGAGGGAAAGGCGGCCTGGTTCCCTTACGAATATGTGATCCACACCTGAGTCCTGGGTCAGGGGTCCCAAATTCCTTGCCTCAGTACCATCCAGCTGCACACCTGTACCCATAAGGTCCCAGACCCGCAGTAACCACGTTGTAAAAGCCTCACGGCCCCTTCGTACAACATCTTTACGAAGATTACGGAGACTCTCGTATGACAGGGACTCCGTGACGATCTCAACCTCTGGCTCCCCTGCTGGTTGTGAGGGCCCTGCTTTCTGATCATTATTATCTAGGTGCTTTGTTTTCACTTTAGACTTCTTAGTTTTCACGGGGGCAACTGCTGCTGGCTGTGAGTGCCCTTGCAGTTCAGCTGGAACCTGGAGAGATGTAACATTTGTGGGTTCCACTGCTGCACCATCAGGTTCTCCCTCTTTAAGGCAGGGGGAGAGTTTCTCAAGAGCTGGGGAAAAGTACTCCTTCAGCATTTGGCCCATCTCCTTCACTAGAAACCCCACCCACTCTGGATGGTTCCTTTCTGAGGTGAGCTCTGGGGCAGAGTCAGGCTCAGGGGCAACGTCCTTAGTCTCTGGGGCAGGGTCAGGCTCTGGGGCAGGGCCAGTCTCAGGGGGAGAATCCCTACTTCTTGGGGGACGTGTCAGGGTTGTTATCCAAGTCAATCTCCCCTCATCTCGGAATGTTAAATAGAACAGGTTTACAAGGCCTA
This sequence comes from Cinclus cinclus, assembly GCF_963662255.1. Taxonomy (NCBI): domain Eukaryota; kingdom Metazoa; phylum Chordata; class Aves; order Passeriformes; family Cinclidae; genus Cinclus; species Cinclus cinclus. The sequence goes on along the minus strand of NC_085084.1, from coordinate 56,650,557 downwards.
TTAGCAATGTCAGCCACTGTATGATATAATTACCACTTAGAAGAAATTTGAACCCTTTAAAAACTGGTGGAACAGACTCAAAAACTTGTGTAAGGGGTTGGGACAAAATTTTTTTTGGTGTCATATCCTCACAGTATGTACCATTATTAAAGTAACCCCAAAAACATACAGTTAGAGTGTGATAGCCCTGAATCCATGTGCCCACCTTCCAGAGGAAGTTAAAAATCCACGAATTTCTCACGTTATCAACCCACAAAAGGAACAGGATAATAGTTACAGCAGCCTGAGTTATAGGACCCATGTTCAAGGAAGGGATTGCAAATGGGAGAGATAAAGCTGTGGCCACATGGAGCCCAAACCACGGTAAGCTGGACAACATGATGGCACCTAACACAAAACTGAGGTAGCTCAAGAACTGTTATTCCTTTGTTACCCTTTCCTCTCAATGCCCTCGGGCCTCATGTTGTGGCACCAAAATCTGTCCTGGTTTGAAAGACAGGTGTTTGCTAAGGAAAGCAGAAGCCTCCCTTTGGACTGAAAAATGTGATCCTTCCTTCCTACAGATTATTATGATTTTGAAATTAAGGGAGCTCTCAGGCAAAGATATGGGAATAGGAATAACAGTTCTTTATTAGTATATCTAACAAGACAAACAAGAACAACAACAACAGCTATGAAATTACCCACAAACAGAACAGTAACTCAGTCCCAGTGTTTTTTGGCTGCAGGCACCTTTTCCCTGAGCTGCAGTTCCCGGTGCTGGGGGCGGGCGGGTCCCGCAGAGCCGCAGGAGGGCTGGGGGTGATGGCAGCGCTGTCCCAGGGGGAGAGAGAGATGGAGAGAGAGCCCTCCGCTCACGGTGTGGGTCCTGATGCTCAGCAGAGTGCTGGATGGTGGTAGTTCACAGTGAGAAGACAGCCGGGCAGGGTCCGATAGTGGTTTCCCGACGCTGGGATGGCGGAGATGGAGGAGAGGCAGCGATCGTCCTTCTCGTCTGAACTCCATGGGGGAAATGGGCCGAGGCCCAGCCTTCTGCTTCCTCTTCTGGCTGTTTGAATCTCGTGGGGTTTCCCTCCTCTTTCTCCCCGTTGTCACCAGGGCCCAGTCAACAGGTATCTTAGCATGACGATGGGGAAAATTCCACAGAGGGAAAAGGGAAAGAACCAACCTACAACAACTTGTGAAAATGGATCCAAGACAAAATGATCACAGGGCTGGAGCAACTCTGACAGGTTGAGAAGGCTGAAGCTTTTCAGCCTGGAGAAGAGAAACTCCAGTGAAAACTTACTGACGCCTTTTAATACTTAAAAGGAACTTCTAGAAAAGACAGGGAAAGACTGTTTCACCAGTACCTGCAGGGACAGGATTACCAGCAGGTGTTTATACTGAAAGAAGGTATATTTAGGTGGAATGCAAGGAAGACTTTTTTCTTACACTGAAAGTGTTATAATGCTGGAGCAGCCTGCCCATAGAATTTGTAGGTGCCTCATCACTGGAATTATTCAAGGTCAGGTTTTATGGGGCTTTGGGTAACCTGGGCAAGTGACAATGGGGCTAAAACTAGATGATCTTTAAAGATCCCTTCCCACCCAAATTGTTCATAGATTTTGGAGGACATGAAACAGTGGAGACTTCTATGGAATAAAATAGTAATGAGGTGATCACCTACCAATGTGTGAGGAGCTGTTGGGGTTTTTAAATGTGTATATAGTCAGTAGCACAGCAAAATTTATTCAAAACTTCTTTAGACTTACATATAATGAAAAAGTGAATTTCTAGAAGATTGAATATTACTACTTTATGGTGTCATAAATGCAATTGGTAATAATTGCAGTGATGCTCTTGTTTAAATCACCTTACCCAGATACAAAGGTGAAGGATTATGATTATGGAAAAAATGTTCTGTTATAAATATACATTTTAAAAAGAGCAATATTCTCTTTCCTCCGGTCAATGGGCACTTTCCCTGACTGCCATGACTTTTCAGGTATGATGGAGTGTGGCTTGACAACTGCATCAGCCAATTCCATTAGGACACTGGGATGCATCTCACTGGGTCCTATGGACTTGCATATGTTCAGGTCCCCCTGGTGGACTTGAGCCTGATCTGGTCTTAGACTGGGAATTACTTCAATTCCCCAGTTCCTTCCTTGAGATTCAGGGACTTCAGAGATGAAGAGTGGGAAGAGTGATTACTAACACTGAGGCAAACAAAATTATTGGGTACCTCACATTTTCTTTAATCTTCCATTTCTGACCAGCATGCTTATAGAAGCCATTTTTGCAATTCTTTGTATGCCTTACCAAATTCAGCTCCAACCTATGCTGGTTTGAAAGCAAACCAGTGGGAGATCCCAAGTCAGAACTAAAATTTAATAGGAAAATTAAAATAAAATGCTGTAGTACAAACACACTGACAAAGTCAGAATACAACCTGACACCCTGTCAGTCAGGGTGTTGGCAGCAGCCTGATTAAATGGTGGTTGCAGTCCTCCTGTAGTGACAGATGTGGTTCTGTTGAAGTAGTGATCCTGTAGAAAGGTGTAGTTTTCCTCTGAAGGTCCATTGGTGATAGACCAGACAAGGGTCTGGTTTTCCTCTGGGAATCCAATGGAAAAAGCCTGGCTGTGGTTTTCTGAATCTCAGATTATATACAGGTAGGAATGTTTGGCTCCTCCCCCTGCTGGAGCATCTCACAAAGGGATGAAGTAATTTTACCAGTCATGCAGTGGAACTCAATGGCTCATTAACAGAAGATATCTTCCTGGGCAGTGGATGGGTTTGTGGAAGAGATAAAGAAAATTGCCCCACCTGGTTTTAACAGATGGTAATAGAATATATACTTTTGGTTATATTACATATTGCGTTGCAAACTAAGACAAACTACACCTTAGCTTTCCTAATCCTGTCCCTCCTCAACCAGACAGCACTTCTCTTTTCTTCCCAGGATTCCTGTCCCTGATTCCACATCAAGTGCTTTTCCTTCTTGTGTTTCACTTTGTCCAGGAGGTCTTTACTGGGCCATGCTGGTCTCCTGCCTTCCCTGCCTGAATGCTCACTGGTGGAAAGGGAGAGATCATGGGCTCTAAGAAAAATGCCCTCAAAGATCTGAGAGTTCTATTCTGCTCCTTTTCCCCTGAGTGCAGTTTTCCAGAAAGTCCCATCCTAATTCCTTAAATAACTAAAAGTTCAGGCTTCTAAAATTCAGGACACTGACTTTAACCTTTGGCCCATAACCCTTGAGATCACAAATTCCACCAGGGCATGACCACTTTATTCCAGGCTGCCACTGATGCTGACCTCTCCAGTTAGTTAATCTGTGTCAGTAAGCAGCAAGTGCAGTAACACTTCTCTGTCACCTGCGTTAAGAAATTTTTCTTGATGCTCTCCAGGGGTCTCCTGGACTGCTTATATCTTGCCGAGCTGCTTTTCCAGCAGATATCAGGTGACTGTCCTGACAAGTCCCTGCAGCTGGATCAGAACGTGCCAGATTGATGCTTCCTGCAGGTAGAGTAAGAAGGTTTTGTCACAGGGTCCCCTCAACTGAGGTGGGCAGTAAACACAAATCATGAGATTTCCTTAATTGGCTTGGCTTCTGATTTTCAACCACAAGCTCTTGACCTGTTCATCACTGTTTTTTAAAAGATGGGTTTGTGCAATCAAGTGCATATAGAGGGCAAATTGCCTGCCCCTCCTCCCTTGCCTGAACCTTCTGAACAGTTTGTAGCTGTCAATTGGAGTGCTCCAGTCAAGTGATTTATCCCACCAAGTTTCAGTGGTTTTTTTAGATCATAGCTTTCAAATTGCAGAGTCACTTCTAGTCCCTTCTGCTTGTTACTTGTGCTGCATTGTTTCATAAATTTGATGTATTTTAAGGATAGAATGATGAGTTATCAATAAATTAATTACTTGGACAAATAACTGGAAATAGTTCAAAACTCAGTTCAGTGAGAATTTTTAGCTTTCAGTAGTTGAATTTGTATTTTTAGTGCTTTTTACTAATTTTTTGTGTTGTTTCCCTCACTTAAAGTGCTCTTTATGCCACAAGGCATTTGTGTGATGATCCTTGCAACATTACTGTGAGACTTGTTCACTGAAGGGTAAAAGGTCCAGTTCAGGTTATAAGCTTGAGAACTTGTGTTCATGAACAGATACTGGTTTTACTTTAGGAAACTGACTGCTATTTAAAGTAATATTTGTAAGGAGCTGCTGAAGAAAGTAGTAGGTTGATTTGCACAGCATATTCTGGGGATTTAAAGTAACTCAAGTTAATGTTCATTTTAGAGAGAAAAACTGATGGCTGAGCTGCTGCCTGGGGTTGCTTTTTTTTCCTATTAGCTGAAGTGGCTCTCTGTGAGCTTTCTATATATGCACTTTCCAAGAAAAAGGATAAAGTATCACTTTTAGATAAAGTTTTATTGGTGGAAAAATGGCACAGTCTTTTAGAGACTAGTGATTTGTCCTGCCTTTTTTTACTGTGCAGCTTTTAAAACATTTAATTTATTTCATGCTGCTGTTTTGTCCTGGATTCCTCTGTTACCAGGAGAAAGTATGGTCTCCTAGACAGCTGCCACAGCTTGCACTAGAGTCGAGTCTCTTAATTGCTCCAAATGACAGACAGTACCATTTTGTTTATGGAGAAGTGGCATATTTTCCTGTACATGTAGTGATGTGAAATAATTTGCTAGGCACATCCAGCATGTTTAACTGTGTGGTCTTCAGGAATGGCTGTGTGTTGTTTTCATTACCAGCAAGCATTACATCTGTCTTGTCAGCTCTGAACTTAAGCAGCTTACTTATTCCTTGCACCTTATCACACCAGGGCACTTGGCAAGCTGAGAGACTACACTGTCCAAGTCTGACAAATCTAAATCTTAAAGCAATGTCAACATCTTAAGGATGGCACTGCAGCCTACATCATCTTCCAATTTGTCCAGTAGCCTATATTTTACAGAGTGACACTACATCAGAAAATTCTTGTGGTGGAGAGTCAGTGTTACTGTCTGCTTTTTTTTTGGCAGAGAAGGAAGGGGCTATATGAGAAGGTTTCGTAACAAAATAAGACATGGTGTCATGGAGTTCATAAAATGAGTAACGAATATATTAACTTCATGAAACTGGGCAGATACAAAGGTATATGCATACAGGTGGAGGCTGTAGAAAATACCCTGGATTTGAAAATTTATATATTCCTCTGCTTTTTTGCATATCAGAGCATTAGTAGGAGACATATTCTTGAGCAAGTTTATATCAGCTTGACTGTAAATAAAGAAGCCATTGCAAATTCAAACTTTGTTTTAAAGACCTTCTCATCATGAGGAAGAGATAATATATAGGACCCTTAGTCTGTAGCATAGTTTCTCATGTTTATCATCTCCTTAATAGGAAGGTAGCTATGTACTTTATCTTTCGATGTTAAGGCAACATAATCTCCATAGAAATGATGGCTGAGGAAAGAGACCAGAACATGCAGCAGAAAAATTCATGGTACCTGATACTGTATGATATTCAGCTAACCATCTGGTCTATAGTTTGTTTGTTTTCTTCTACAGTATAAAAATAAATTCCTTAATGATAGAGGAATTACAGTCTTGCAGTAGGGCAGCACTTAGATGATTTTGGAGAAAGTCCAGATCTCTGACTAAGAAGGCTTGACTTATATCACAGATGTCCTTTTGTTTGTGAGCCTTTTGCTTTTTGACCAACATGGAAGAGTATTTCTATCCTTGTGAGAGGTGTTTGCTTTTTATAACACATACCTACTGGCTGGGTAATTTTGCTGCTGTAACACAGTTTGCAGCGTAAACTTAGCATATTCAGTGCTACCTGTAATGCCTCAGCACTTTCCAGTTCATCATAGTTTCAGGACACCCCATCCATGTGAAAAATACTGTGGTCACTATGAAAGCTACCTTTGAGAAACTGTCATGGCTCTCTTTCCCATAGGAATTTTCTGTTTGCAATGCATCTAGTTCCTTAGCTAGTCATGGTAAAAATTATCTCATTATAGCAAGTAGAAATCAGATGGCTTTTAGAAATAGAAATAATATAAAAATAGAAATAATATAAAAATAGAAATTGAGAATTTGCAGCCCTCTCCTGGATGTGATTTGTTAGGTTAGTGGAAAATGTAGGAGATGAAGGTTTGCTGAATGTATCTGCCATTCCTTCCAGAATCACAGAATTATTTAGGTTAAGAAAGAACTCTGAAATAATTGAGCCCAACCATTGGTGGAACACCACCTTGTCAACCAGACCATGGCACTGGGTGCCACATCCAGTCTTTCCTTAAACACTTCCAGGGGTGTAACTCCACCACTTCCCTGGGTTGTACATTCTGATGTTTAACAACCATTACCATGAAATTTTATCCTATTCAACCTCAACCTCCCATGCAGCAGCTTGAGGCTGTGTCATCTTGTGCTTTTGCTAGTTACGTGGGAGACAAGGCTGACCCTCACTTGACAGCCTTCATTCAGGGGGTTGTAGAGAGTGATAAGATCTCCCCTGAGCCTCCTTTTCTCCAGGCTAAACAATCACAGTGCCCTCAGTGACTCCTCATAGTACTACTTACTCTCTAGATACTTCACCATCTTTGTTCTGGATTTGCTCCAGCATCTAAATGTCTTTATTGAAGTGATACCTTTCTTAATACAGGAATCTACAGTTTAGTTTTTTGGGTCCTGTCTTTGTTTGTTTGGGTGATTTCCTTGTATATAGCTTTGTAATTGTGACTAGCATACACACAGAATTTTCTATAGTGCAATTCCTTCGTAGATCTTTATTCTAAAATAATTAGGAAGGTGAATATGTAAGTCTCTACAACAGGTTACGGCTTGTAAATTAGGGGTTGGAAATGCACCACTTAATGCTTTTGGTGAATTATCTGACTTCTGTACTTAATTTGCAATGAAATTGCTTTTTATCTAAATATAAAGGTTCAAACTTTCCAAATATCTGCTAAGGGGCAAATCTTAAGCAGTAAACTTTAAAGGGAAAGAGAATCTAGATGACCAAAGTGATAGATTATGGCTTTTGTTAAAAACTCTTAGTACAGTTTAGATAGACCAACTACCAAGGCAAGTCTCTCCAGAACTGACCAGGTCCTCAGTGGAGCAGCAGATGGTGGTACACAGCAGGGTTTTCTGAGGCAGGGGAGTGCCAGAGCACAGAGAGACCCACACGGACCTGGCAGCTCTCAGGATGCTTACAAGGTCCGGGCATTGCCAGAGGAATTGTGGCCACCTACACATGTCTACAAAACAGCCTGGGGAGTGTAATATACCAGGGAATGGTGCAGCAATTAATGCAGAGAAATGCACAGTAATGATGTTGACACCTTATCAGTTCAAATGGTGAGTTGGTGATTATCATCCTCCTAGGAGGTGTCATCCACCTGGCAGAAGCTATGTCTTCTGCACTAACCAGAATAAGTTCCCAAGAAAACAGGCAGCTGTTCAGATCTCAGGGTACAGAGCATGTGTTGCATTAAGAGTAGTACAAATTCTTCTGTTGTGTTAAATTTGGCAGAAAATAAACTCCCTTGCATTATAGCAGTTCCTCTGATATCAGAGGGATTGGGAGCTCCTAGGCTTAGCTACTAAATGATGGCCTCTTAAACACTAAGCAGCAGAAGTAGACAGCCAAGTGAGTCTGGTTGGGTTCAATGAGAACTGCCATGATTATGGGTTTACAAACAGTGTGATACACTGTATGCCTGGTTGCAACCTGTGAACTCTCATGGCAGGACCTAGAAGTGTGGTCACATTCAGTAACTTGCATGGCCAGGTGCAAAGTAGTGTTGTTCACTGAGCAGCAGAAATGCAGGTTCTTATTGGATTGATGGTTATATATGCAGTCTGAAGAAGGACATGTGAATGCTGACATTATGAATAATAGAGCAAACAACAAATACATTACATTTTGAGATGACTATATATTGTTAAAGGTATGAAGACACACACAAGCTTGCTTTCTGAATTTCCTGAAGAAACCCTCAGTAGAGCTGATTGTTCAAGTCTTACCTGATAGGCATTCCTATGGAGGAGGAGATAGGAATAGCCTGTTGATCATCTCAGAATACCATGGTGGAATCTCCTGTTATCCATCACCACTTATGCTACACTTAAAATGGGTTTGTCTGAAGGAGAGGGAAAGGTAAAGTTACAGTAATTTCATGTTTAGGTGGAATTTGATTGATTTTCGGCATTAGCGTATGTGATGGTGTGAAAAGTAATACGTGCTTGGGAGTTAGAGAAACACAGAAACATAGAATGGGTCAGGTTGGAAAGGACCCAGTGGACCATCTGGTCCAACCTCCCTGCTCAGGCAGGGTCACCCTAGAGCACATTGCAGAGAATTGTTCCACATGGGTCATTTAACAGGCCCAGCATTTACCAATGGACCCACTTTATCCTTTGTTTTCCTTTTGTAATTGATGTATTTGAAGAATCCACTTTCGTTGTCCTTGACATCTTTGTCCAGATTTAATTCCACATGGGCCTTTTTTTTCTTGTCTCATTTCTACTTACTCTGACTGCCTCTCTAAATTCATTCCAAGTGACCTGACCCTGCTTCCAGCTCCTGTGTATTTCCTGTCTACCACTGAGTAATGAGAGAAGTATTTATCCATCAGGTGTTTTTTCCCCTTTGTCTGATTTCTTGCACATTTGGAAACATTGTTCTTGAGCCTGAAGGAAATGATCCTTGAATATCAACCAACTCTCTTGGATGACTTTACCCTGCAGGGTCTGTTCCTATAGAATTATTCAAGAAGATTCTTGTAGAAGCTGAAGTCTGTTGTTGTAAACTTACTTGCTGGCCTGCTTTCTCCTCATCCAGTACTGAATTCCACACTCTCATGGTCACACCTCCAGCAAGGCCTTCCCTGTTTGTTAATATCAGTTGAGCAGCACACCTTTCCCTGTGGGATCCTCCACTACCTGTGTCATCTGTGCTTTCCAGGAACCTCCTGGGTTATTTGTGTTTCACTGTGCTGGTTCTGCAGCACATGTCAGGGTAGTTAAGGTCCCCAAAAAAACAGGGCTTGTGACTTTGAGGCTGCTTCACGTTGCCTGTAGATAGCCTCATTTGCGTCCTCCTCCTTCTCAAGACAGCCTGCAGCAAAAAGTTTATGTATAGTTAATGAAGCAAAGTTCAGCTTTCAGTCACCATTTTGAGTAATTTCTTTGTCTTAGTTCTCAAAAGCTGCATTGTTTTCAGCAGAGTATGTCTACTCTTCCATGTCATACCATCCTTTGTTGCTATCCTCCAAAAGCTGCAGTGGTAATCCATGAGATATGGGGCAAAAGAGTGAAATCTTTTTGGAAATCTGTTTTATGTGAAGTACTGTCTGGAGAACCTCATCCTTAGTAAAATACGAGGTTTTTTAAATGTTCATTTCTCTCACTTTTCTGATTAATTGGTGGAAATTTTTGTGCTCTAAGAACCTGTATTCATGCTTATTTGGGACTGAAGGATATAGAGGGCATTGCTTCTGTAGAGCAAGAGTAGCATTATAGGAGGTATCATCTGTACATGCAGAGTAAAATGAAAAATGAACATTTAATAGTACTCTAAGAGAGAAGTCAGATTTATATTATACACGAAATATCTCAAGCGAATTACTTTAAAAGGAAAGAAGGACTGAAAATTGTACTATAGATGACACATATGCACTGCATTTTGCTTAATTCAATAATGGGTTTTTCATTTAACAATGATAATAAAATTACTAAAACCTACCAGTAAATGAAATTTATTTTTTTCTTTCTTTTCACACTTCTCTCAGTCTCTTGAAAGCTGGTATAATTATGCAATTTGTATCTTCAGACTGAGTAGAAAGCTGAAGATAATCTGCTAATATAATTCAATCACTAATTCATATATATTCATGTATATATAAATTGTCATTTTTATTCTAATAAATGGAGATTGCTGTTTTCGGCAATTTCAGTTTTGCACAGTAAATTTTTCCCAGATTAATCAAATTCTTACATTCCCTAAAATTCATTGGTAAAAAAGGAGAATCTTCTATATATAACATTTAAATGTATAACTTTCAGTAAAAAAAAAAATCAATGAAGAAAACAGGGGTCTCCTGCTAGTCTGCAGGAGAATCCCACAAAAGGTTCAGCTCTGACTAGACTGCTCTACAGCTCTGTTTCTGTTGCCTGTTGCTGCTTCCTTATAATCACTTGACCCACTGAGGACAGGGTCTATTCAAAATTTCTGTCTTAGTGCTTAAGCAATCCAAAAAATGTCATACTGTGAAACTCATACACGCAGTGAAGTAAACTGATGCCAAGCAGCACTCACATTTGCGTTATTACTCTGATATAATATCTCTTTAGATTTGTAAAGGACAATTATGGTAGAGACTGTCACTGGAGGGGTATGCAGTTCCATGTGTTAGAGCTGTCTGTGTAGCTCTAAGATATCTTCAAAACCTCCATGACAATAAGTATAATTTGGTTGAATAGCTCTGTTGGAAATTAAGAGAATAATTCGTAAGAATTGTATGTCTTTTGTCTAAAAGACAAAGCTATCCTTATTGGTGTAAATCAATACCAGATACAACTGGAATACAAATGAAAACCTGGCAGTCCTTCACAGCCAGCCAGGAAATAGAACGAGATGTCTAATAAAGCTTTACAAGAGTTGTTACAGAATGCTTCTAAACTGATTTTCTATTTTTTTTGTTACCTGCATGCTAATACTAAAATACTTGATTTTTTTTTTCTTTGAATATCCCTATATGTTCTTGTTTTTGCCATGGAATCGAATGTTCAATCTGCAGAGATTATGCAGAAGAATTTTTAAGCTTCAAGAATCTGTGCAACCTAATTTACTGAAATATGAGGGAAACCTATTATAATTTTTGTTATAATTTTTGTACTTCAGACTTCATAATTCCCCAAGAGAATTACCGTGTCATGCAGCTTCAATTAGCAGATGAAGACAAAAAGCTTAATTGCCTTCTGTAAGTCTGAGGCTGCTGATTTATGACTTACTTGTTCAGTGACAGGACCCAAGGGAATGGCATCATGCTGGGGAGATTTAGGTTGGAGCTGACGGAGCTCAAAAAGTGTTTGGACAATGTGCTCAGGCTCATGGAGTTGTTCTTGGGGTATCCTGCACAGGGCCAGGAGCAGGACTGAATGATCCTGAAAGGTCCCTTCCAACTCAGAATATTCTCTGATTCTATGACACAGTTTTGACCTAGTAAGAAAAATAAGATTTGCTGATCATTTTATTTTTCAAGTAAAACATTCAGTTTGAAGCAAACTGCATTTCCTGCAATGTACCAGCATTTTAGTAATGGTCACAGAACTGTGCTCCACTCTCAATTACTACAGTGTAGTCCATGGAATTGTATTATTTGTACAGTCTTACCACTTTAAGTAGTTGTTGTTTATATTTGTAAAGTAAGCCAAAAAAATAGAAGGAAAAGTAGCAGGAAAAAAAATTCAGATACAAAAGAGAAAACATACTATTAGTAAAACAGAATGCATATATCAATATTGGTGTTACTGAGAACATATGACAGAGAATTTACATTCAAAATGCTACACAAAGTATATATTGTAAAATTGTTCTGTGAGTATTACCCCAGTTTTCCTTTGAAAGTTGTTTGAAGGAGTATTTTTTTTTTTACTAACAATTTTACTCACATCAGCTAGCAATAACGTTTTCAAATTTGGACCTCAAGAATGAACCATTTCTTAGTTTCCAGGCATCTTTATGATGAGCATAGCAGACAGGCCACCCTGGAAGCTCAAAATACTAAAACGCTATGTTGATGTGAAAAAGATGCTAAAAGACCTTTGCCACAATCATATTTCCTCTGTAAAGTGTAAAAGGTTGGATGAGCACTATCATTAAAAATTCCATATATTGAAGAATAAAGTTTAGATGTTCTCTAAGAAAGGTTTCGTTTCTATGTCCTAGGGGAAGGCATAATGGAAAAGTTACTCATTTAAATGTCTATAAATTTCTTATACTGTTGGTGTTATAGCACAAACAAGTACTTCAACCAAAATGACACAAGGGCAGGAGAAAACCTCAAGCAACAGAGCCAGCAATCTTGCAGAACAAAGTTACCATGAGTTGTGTCCCGTAATGCCGACACTCATGGCTGGATCATGGAGTATACAAGTCCTTACTCAATTTCTGAGTATACAGCATAACTGTAGCATTTGTATGTTGCCTGTCCATGTTTTTATATCTTTTTAAAGATGAATGCTTTCAGTATTGAATTTCGGTTGCTCCATTTCAATATGTCTTTTTTATGTTTTTCAATAGCATCATATGGATATAATCTGTATTTTCTGTATTTTATCCATGGCACCTTTTTTTGTCTTCAGGTTGTTTATTTTGGATTTTTTTCCAGAGTTGCTCATTCCCTGATTCTTTATGCAGATAGTAAAATATACTATCTAAAACCTATAGGAGCCCTGATCTTTGAAACGGTAACATTTAACCCTTTAGAGATCATTAACCCCTTTACATATGGTTTGTATTCCATTCACATGCTTACTCAATTTCTGTTATGCTGCTATTCCTTACAATTGCTGCTGAGCCTTTTTTCCAAAACCATCCATAAAGAAATTCTTCCTTTAAGAAGCTTTTGAATTTCATATTTGTGATAAGACAGTAAAAAGGTAGATTGTTTTTTCAAGCCATCAAATACATCCGATCCTTTAAAAAGAGATTATAAATATTAATGGATAAATTTTGCATTTGTTCTTTATCACAGTCTTACTGAAAATATTGCTATCTTCTGGTTCTGTTAAAATGTGCTAATCAGGAACTTAAGCATGAAGTCAAAATCACTAGTAATCACTAGTAATAAAAATGATCCTATTTAATAAATCTGAGATCCCTTAAGACACGTGGATTTCATGACCTATGAGGTGCTACAATAGCATAATTTTAGAATATAATTAAGGTAGTGTTTTTAAAGGTATCACTGTGAGAAATATTTATTTCCGTAAGAATTGTCTTTTATATAATTTAAATATATTTTATACATTTTATAATGATAAAGCAGAAAAAAGTAGTTTCAGCCTATTTCACCAATTCTTAGAAACAGCTTTGCTGCTATCTCACTATCTAAACATGAAAAATAACTTAAGTTGAGGGGACGCAGTAGTACAAAAGTCTGCTTTCTGAAAATTTGTGTTACAAATCACTAGCACTTTAAATCAATGAAGAGCCAATTTTGAATAACCTTGCTATTCAAGCAGCAGTGCATTCAAATAGGGGAATAAATTGCATTATACCAGAGATCTCTTACCGTCTTATGTTGTGTCTAATACTTAATGGTTCTCACAAGATGTAACTTACAGGAGGTATATCTTTCATATTTTGGAGGGAAGAAAAAGAGAAAGAGGAGAATCTGTGGAAGTAGGAAGGGAGTTGTGATGGAATAGCTTGTCATAGGTGGGAATTAAGACCTCAGCAATTACTAAACCAAACAGTTTTACAATTATTTCCCCTGTAACTCTGCCCCCATCATGAAGAGGTGTAGTTTCTTGGTCCTTTCCTCCTCAGGTATTAAACCTGAGGTAAGTGTTACCTTGGCCTCCTGTGTGCCTGCTTGCTGGAGGGCGGAGATGTACTATCTGTAGCAGTGCTGAAGTGTTTGCCACCCACAAGTGCAACTTAGAAACTGACCCTCTCAGTTGTAGGAGGAACGGGATGATGATTCCCTACCTTAGCCAGGTATCTTCCCTGGTTTTGTCTGTCCAAGCTACATACTGCAGCAAATCAACAGGTAATGTATGTTAATTACTAAATTAATGGAGTAATTTAATATTTTTTCCTTACTGATACACTGAGAAGGTGTGAAAAGGTAAAAGCCTTCCTCCTTCAACCACTGCTACTTGAATTGACACAGGTCTTTGTTTGTACCTGTATGATTTTGCAGCTGTTAGGTATGTGGGTGGTTGCCTCTGATTTCTGAGACAGTAACCTTGGCAAAGCACAGCTGAGGGTTTTCTAGATTACTGCTCGTAATTTCTTTAGGTGTTAATTTCTCTATCTGAAAATAATTGCATGTAGTGTTCTTTGCAAATAAATCGGTGTTCTTTCATTGTTTTGTATCTGTCCTAATTTCAGCTGGAGCAGAGTTCTTCCTAGGTAGCTTATGCAGTGCTGTGTTTTGGATTTAGTATGAACATAATATCAGTAGGACTTTTTAGTGTTCCATAGTAGTTGACGAGGTGCACAAGAAGCTGTGAGGGAGCATGGCCAGGACTGGTGACCCGAGCTGGCCAAAGGGCTATTAATGCCATAGAATGTCATGCCCGCTATATATAAACTGGAAGAGTTACCTGGAATAAGGCCTAATCACAGTTTGGGGACAGGTTTAGCATCAGTTAGTGGTGGGTGAGAAGCTGTCTTGTGCATCACATGTTTCTCTTGGGTTTCGTATTTCTCTCAGTCCTTTTCTTAACTGTTGTTATTATTGTAATTATTATCATTAATATTATTAGTATCAATATATTTTACTTTGTTTCAATCTTTAAATGTTCCTATCTGAACCCCACAGGTTTTGTCTTTTTTCTGATTGTTCTCCCCAGTCTCACAGGGGAGTAGAGAGGAGTGAGCAAATGTTTGCTTGGTGCTTAGTTGCCAGCTTGGGTTAAACCATGACAGTATATTCAGGAGTAGGAGGAATTGTCTTGATTTCTGGGCTGAGGAAGAGTATCAGTTCTTACTCTACAATTAGGAGTCAGGATGTACTTCTGAACACACCAGAGAGAAAGCAGTTATTCTAGAAGAAAAAACTAGAAATATGCATGTCCCTGTAAGATATGTTTCAGATAACTGCTGCCCAACTAGCAGTAACAGCACTTATCACATGTTTATGTAGCTGTAGTAAAAGACAGCACAAGCTTCATTTCTTTCAATGAATGGGAATATTTCATAAAGTAATAAACATCTTCCGGGACAATTATATTAATTTTCTTTGGTTTTTTTTCTGTTCTTGGATGTGCAGAAAAGGAGCATGGTTCAATCTGAAACAGCTATTTTTGTTTTCTAAAGCACTGTACAACATACTACAGAAAACATTCACAAGAAGGTTGTCAAGAGATAAAGTAGTGCAGGCTTCGCCTATTTCCTCAGCTGTCAATAAATACTTCGTTTTTACAGATATCTGTGACCTGCTTTTAAAAATTTTTGAAAAGTTCAAAAGCCAATTTTTGGATTTGTTTTATATTCTAAAATTATTCTGGTTATTATGGAAAATTGTGTTTAAACTGCTATAGCTAAAAGCAGCCTTGAGTTGTCACAGGTTGTGTTAAAAGAGAAAATGTGTATACTTCCAAAATCAGTGACCAAGTGTTCTGCAGCTACTAAAATTTGCAACAAAATTGGATGCGTGATGCCTGTTGTACTCCTTTGTTTTATAAGGATCTGCATAAACATGAACTATAAGAGATTTGTAACATCCTCTGTTTAGGCCTATGTACTTAATAACTGGAAATACAGGATATAGGGTGAGTTGTTATGTGCATTTTCTCCCAAGAAGCAGCTGTATCATCCTTGTAAAATAAGTTTATATTAATTCATTTATATCTTACTGCATTCTGCTTGAGTAAGCTACGTCTATCAATCAGTGAGATCCATCACTTGCTCTCTGTGGAATAGAAAATGTACAAAATTCATATCTAGAAAACCTGACTGATTTATCAAATATAGGAACCTTTTAATTCACCTTTTTGATTTTCAGGAGAGATTTACAGGGACATTTCATGAATCAAAGTTTGAACATATTTTTCTGGGGATAAAAAGTAAAGTATGAGGGGAAAAGTATGAAATTTTTATTAATTAATGAAAGCAGCATATTAAAAGAGACATCAAAACACAATAGATACTTTAAAAATTCTCAGCTCTGCCAAAACAAAAGTAGCATGTTCCTTTTATTTCAGTATGTTTTCAAAGCATTCTGTTTTCATGAAAATCTGTTTTGCTGGAAATTCGCTGTGGCAGAAAACAGCATTATGCATTTGAGCAGATGCACTGGCTTACTGTGTTAAAGATGGACACCTGGGGTCTTGCATTAGACTTGCAGAGAATATGGAAGTACTGAAGATTAAAACAGGTAGAAAGGATGTGAGTGTGCATTTTCAGATTCTCTAATTAACAAACTATCGGCCATATGAGTAGGTGACTCTGCATTCTCTGGAGTTACTCTTTAAAACTTAGATGTTCTTTTTGTTTCAATGCCTGGCTCTGAAGGGACATGAAAACTGAATTTTTACCTTAGAGGTTTTCCTGAAGACCTTTGGGGTTTGTATTTCTGGTAACTAGTGTCTATAAGGAATGGGTCATAGTTAACCATTTTTATCTGGTTAGTTGTTTTGAGGAATCTTTCTGTAACTTTCCCTTTGTCCTAGCTTTAAGCACAGGTCAGTTATTATTTAACGTACTCGTCATATTACTCATCAGTTACAATGTTTCTGAATATTGAGAAGTGCTTGAAAATTGCTCCACACTTCAAACAAGCTTTCTGTGTGGATTTTTAAAAAATATCTTTTATTCTGCCTGTGTAGTTTAAAGCATGCACTGTGGCAAAATCAAGTATCTCAGGTTGTATGTGCTTGTTGCATGAAGGCCTGATTATTTTGCCTTACACATTAATAATAAGTGCAAAGGCAGTGTCAGTATGAGCAGAAGATATCTCATGAAATCTTGTTATTGAAATAATCTACATTGTGGTCAGCACTCTGATGAGGATATTTCTGTCATGCCAAACTCAAGTGTCCTGGGTCAAGTTTCAAATGCATTGGGTTAATCTATTGAAAAACTCATATTGGAAGTCACGAGGCAATGCAGATTCAGGATGTCATGTTTCAAGAGTCACAGTTCATATGCCTGCTCTAACACTTGCTGCTTTGTTGCTTGTTATAATATCCAGGTGGGATACATTTACTGCTTTCATTGCCTTGTGTTGAACATTTAGCACATAAGAACTTTCCAAGTTGCATTTAGGGACCTCTCTTCTGCCTGCTCTATCTTCCAAAAGTATTTAGTAAAACATGTCTTTTCTTGAACAAATCCTTTTCTCTTAGCAAGTGAGATATTGCTTATGTTCTCCATTGCAATAAATGTCTGAGTGCTAAAGTAAGTATAATGAGTTTTAATTCTAATTTCATAATGAATGATAACTTAGTGGTATGTAATTCCATGCATTTCCTTCCTCGTGCAGCTTGGAAAAATAAGAGAATAAAACCCCCCAAAAGTGTTTAAATTCTATAGTGCTTTTTACTTATGTTATTTGTTTGTTTGTTTGTTTCAGTGAGAAATTATTATATTTTAATTTCTGCTGTAAAAGTTCCATTCAGTTGTACTGGATGTATTTGCTACATGTTACTTTTTTCTCATGTTTGCTGAATTGAAAAATCTGCAAAAATTAATGTCGAGAAATTGTACCTAATCATGGACAAGCTGTATCATTTATCTCCAGCAAGCAGAAGGAGCAGAAATAATGCCCAGCTAATGCAAGATGAATCATATTTATTCTAAACTCGACATTTCTACAGTGTTGAAATTCAAATGGCTTTATTTAAAGCACTGAAATACATACTGTCATGTTTTCACTAATGGGAACCCCAGTAAGCACATTATTATCCTTTTTTAGTCTCTATTCTTGGTTTCTTGGTAGCTGATTCTTGGTTTTTTGGTAGCTGATCTTCTGAAATCCACAGGGCATGGAAAGACTATTAGAATTATGAACAATCTTGACCATAGACAGAAATTACTTAAACACTGAGATCAGACTTTATTAAATTATAATAAACTTTGCATAAACACAGAACACACCTCTCTCCACCTCTAATATTTTCTAATGATTGACTTTTTATTGTACTAGGAAGGATTTTATTAATTATTTTTGGTTACTATATGGTATATCAATTCAGTGAGAGAACTTGATTAGACATTTAGCACTACTTCAGTAGTCTTGGTAATCACTGAATTTAGAACTTCAATACATTTTATTTTCATACATCCCATTATGTATTCTACCATCTTTTGGGGGGCTTGGGGGGTGTTCGAAGGAGAGAATAGAAGGTCAATTGTGAAAAACCCAGCTGAAGACAAAGAAGCTATTCAAACTGTTAGTTTGTACATAAAGAGTAGATACAAGATTGTTGCACATACACAGTCATATTTATTTTACTTTTTATTCAGAATTGAGAGGACCACATTGCTTATTTAAAATATGGTTTCATGTACCATTGAAAAATACCACATATTTTGAGTTTAAAAAGGCCTAGAAGATTTACTTAGGTCTTCACTTTTTCTTCAACTGACTTTATGGTTTTTATGTCTCTGATAAATTACTGAGGTCATGAAGTCAAAAGAAGATGATGATTATTATTTTTTCTTGTGTTGCCATTGATAGTTGATAGAAGAGGAATGTTGAGAGAGGAACTTCAGTGAAAGCAAAGATCTCAAGTTTAAAAGGTCTTGGCTCTGTGCTTACAGAGTGAAACAGGTTCAGGTTGAGATGACCTCAAGTAGTGAAAACAGTAAGTGACAAATAAAAATTAGCTAAGAAACAGCTCTGAAAATGGTACACGGATTCATGCCTTTGAATGAGCTCTTTCAGAAGTATATTAAAGTGAAAGAAGCTAAGAAGTGCCTGGAGCTCATTTGCAAACCAGTTTGTAAACTGTCAGTTCAGTGTGCAAAGTATACTGTAGTGAATATATATTGGTAGACATTAAAGTGCAAAATTTCTGTTGTCTGTCTCAGAGCAATAGAACAAAACCAATCCAGCTGATACAGACTAGTCTCAAAATTGCCTAAAGTAATTAACAGTAGCTCATAGAGTCTTGATTTCTGGCACTGAACATGCCATGCTAGCCATGGTAGTGGAAATTTTCAAGATGCTTCAACTGGTTTTATGTAACTTATCACCAGGATCCCAGAATGCACTTTCTAGAACAAAACCCAAAATTTCAATGATTTTGTTCAAAACAGATGTTTGCCTGCTTGCTGGTAACTAAACTCATCTCCACTTAATCATCATTAATTTTCAGCTCTAGACCACACAGTTCTTTATATCTAGTATCTCCAGGGTGGAGGGGCATAGAAGAAATTGACAGGAGTTTCCACTTTTATTAAACATTAACATAAAGAAATATAGAATTGCTGTTTTAAAGAATGAATGATGATAAATGCAATATTTTTTTAAAAATTTCATATTAGGAGAAAGCAGCTTTACTTTTGATTTTTATTTGGTTATGTTTTTTGCCTTTTTCTGACTTAGTGATAAGTATCTCTAGACTAAGAAAACTTTGTGTGATCTTCTGCTAATTTCTACTGTGTTTCTCTGTTTCTCTCTTTTTAAACTTTCTCCAAGTTTAAAAACTGGCTGTTAATCATACATTAAAAAAATGAGTAAAGTAATGATATAAAATAAGAACAACAAGGCACACTAAGGTGGGTGAAAAGGAGGGAGGGGAAGGAGAAGGTGCTTCGGGCGTTGCAGCCCAGGTTCTTCTGCAAGCTGTGGTGAGGAATAGAATATAACAAACTGTTTCCCTCTAATTCATGAACTGCATGGGGGGATGTAGAGGTCCACTCGTATCCCATGAGAAAGGGTGCTCACACTGGAGTGTGTGGATGCTGAAAAACTCCAACAGAGAGAGAACCTTTGCTTCTGGAGAGTGTTAAAGAGATAGAGATAGAGAGATAGAGATAGAGAGAGAGAGAGAGAGAGAGATAGAGATAGAGATAGAGGACCCTTGCTTTTGTACTAGAACAGCTCAGCCTTAAAATATTAACCTGAGGAACAACTGACCCAACAAACAATTGTGGGAAGACTGCTCTGCCCGTGGGAGGAACTCACATTACAGCAGTTTGGGTACTTGTGAAAATTAGAACCACATAGGAGAAATTCACAGAGAACTGTCTCCCATGGGAAGGATCCCATGACATAACAAAAGAGACTCCTCTCCTTAAGTGAACTGAAGGAAATTAGAAGTGACAAACTGACCAAAAACCCCGTGTTTTGTCTCCTCTGCTGTTGGTGGGATGGAAAAAAGGGCTGTGGACAACTGGGAGAAAGGTGTTCTAAAGGTTTATTTTGGTTCTCATTATCGTCTTTTAATTCTGTTAGTAATTTTTTTCTTTATACCTTTTAAGGTTTTGAGACTGTTTTGCCCTTAATGTGTTTTTCTCCTAAATGTTATCTCACTCTATGAGCCCTTTAATTTTTCTTTCCCCCTTCTCTGCTCAGTTGTAGGAGAGGAGAGTGAATGATTTTTCATGGGCACCTGGCTTCTAGCCAGTGTCAAACCTGATACAGTAATAATGTTGCACAGGCCTGAGGAAATAAGTATATCAGTGATTCACAGTTGCACATAAAATTTGGATATCAGGAGTGCCTCCACATCACCTATTAGCTGTTCTATATACTGTGATATTTCAGGGATCCAGATATCCATGTCTTTTTTCTCTGGTCTCGAGTCACTAGGTTGTGTTTAGCAAATTAACAGTGTATGGGTTGAAAACTTCTCTGTGCTGTATCACTTCCTGAATAAACATTTTAAATGTTTTTATGGATTAAACTTAGTATACTGGATCAATTTTGGGTTATTTAGAAGCTGAAACAAGTAATTTGTGCTTTGAAATATTACATATATATGTTCTAAAAATTTATCAAGTTTCTTAGACAAATGATATGTTGAAATCCATGTTGGTTGTTCCAGTCAGACTCTTTTTTTTTAAGGTTTTAGTTGAATTCTGGACAAGTGATAAAGAATATTTTCTATGATAGACATGTTTTCAGAACTTCACCAATTACTTGGCAGTGCTGTTTGCAAATTGTTATTGTATTTCTTTCTGAAAATATCAGCTATTGTTTTTTATATGACATGTCTTCAGATTGAGAGATGTAATTCCTTCCTTCACTGGACTTCTGCAATGTATTATGTCATTAAGACACAATGAGGCATCTTTCAGTGGTCTATTAGCACAGGAGTTGGTTGCACTGTGTGGAGAGAAATTATATCTTCCAGAAGTCTTAACTAGTCAAAAAAGTTTAGAAAATTGAGGTCAAAAAGTTAGGCTACATGTTCTTCCTATTCTGTGTTTTCTGAAATATTATGCTTTCGTACTTTCCTACCTATTGTTGCTTATAGCCTTTGGTAGGAATTTTTTTTTAAATTGCCTATAAAGTTAACTCTCTGCATAGAAGTTTGATTCTCCATGAATGAGTCCTGTATTAATGAAAATGTTTGTGGTACAAATGCAGAAAAAAGAAGCTCTCCAGATTGGACAACTGGGCCAGTGGACCAGGCTAGTACTTATTAATTTAATGGAGTTCTGTTTGCAGTGGTAAATGGATTATGTTCTTTGGGAAAGAAAAGTGTGTAGCCAGATGGCAAAGATGCAAAAAAGAGTATTTTAAAATTGAAAAAAATAGTTTGCATGCTTAATGGGTCCACTTAGATCAAATAAATGAGTCAGTAAACACACTGAACAGGTAGTTAGCTTATAAAAATTTTCTTTCTGTAATACAGTGTTACTGCACTGGGCATCACAGTGGAAGAGAGACCAGCTTGCCTTTCAATAACAGTCATTGCTAAATGCTCACACTAAACAAATCAATTCCATGTCCAACAAGGGTATGAAGTATTTCCCAGAGTGGGAAATTGTAAAATGATGAACATTGAAGATAAAGATCTGAGGAAAAGTCTAGCTTCCTTCAAACCTAATCGCAGCATCTGAAAAGCTAGTTAAAGGATAAGACATACTGAATAAATTAGAAATATAAACATTAGACATACATGTTTCTGTATGAAGCAAAATTTTAGTTGTGTACAGGAAATAGCAGTAGAAAATATAATGAAATGTTACCCATAGGTGATACCCCTGTTGGAAATAACCAAGACACACTTTCCTTTTTGTTCAGGTTCTCTTTGAACTGCATTGTTTCACTTTTCCATTAACTTTTAGAATTAGAAATACATTTGAGTTATTTGATGCATGCAAATAAATAGGATTAAAAACCTCTTTATATAAGGAATCAGAACTGATACTGCAGAAACAGTCAGTAACTGCAGATCTTTGTAATGTTTGTTCATTATTTTGATATTAAAGAAGTCTATGTTCTTACATAAATTTTCACCCTCTTCATTATCTGTGGCAAGATTCACTGTGAGCTTCTCACTGAAACTTGACATGTACTTATCAGGTATTTTTGATTCTTCTAGGTGTTTAATACACTACTAGGCTGCATTTGTAGGTGTAACCATAAAGTGATCAAAGTTTGAAGCAGGAGGAGGAAACCTATCTTTGTCTGAATTTGTCAGAATCATATTCTTAGGAGGCATTGGAACATTAATCTGTCCTTTAAGCCATTTCCCTTACAATGTCTTGGGTTCCAATAGCATCCATGGCAATTAGACACTGTATTAAAAAACATATGTATGTTTCATCTGTTGTATTCTTTATCTTGGATGTGTTTGGCAGAGTTTCTGAAGCAAGTTTGAAAAATATCTATAATCTGAGTCCTTAGGACAAAACAGTTTAAATCTGGATGTGTTTTATGCAGTAATAAAACCCAGTGCTGATTCTTGGAAATCAGTGGAGATAGAATCAAAACCAGTTAAAAACATTTGCTGGTTTGGCTAGTGTTGGGGTGTATATTTTCTAATGAACAAAAAATGTATTGTGTGTGAAATGTAGCTTAATTAGTTACAATTAATATAAAAAGATGCTTTCTTTTCCCATATCCTCCCTTTCCGCCTTTCCCCTTACCCATCATTTTATCCTCCTTCTACCTTTTATCCTCCTTTCCTTTACCTTTTTACTCAGTTTACCCCTGCCTTTCCCCTCTCCCCCCTTCTCTCTCTCTCTCTCACTCTCCCCTCTTTCCTCTCTCTCTCTCTCTGCTTTTTTCCTATAGACATGAAAAATTCTCCATCTCTTCCCATGTCTGAGCAAGATAAATGAACTAATTTGAAATATTTTCCATGCCTCATCTGTCCACTCTGGAAGCTGTCAATGAGCTCAGATTGGGAGCTTTCATGCCAATAGTCTGCAGTGAGCAGTTGTAATATTTTGAAATAAGAATATTGTTTCCATGGCAAACTTGGAACGCTTTGCAACTATGCTGACATACTTTTAGGTTTATGCAAGAAGGACGATACTTTCTTAGCGAAATAAAGTATATTATACTTTCTTAACCAAAAAGGTGATTTGCTTACATGTCCACAATAAAGACATCATACTCTTCTTTTATTTTTTTTAATCTCTTGAGGAATGTAACAGGAAAAAAACTAAAGATGGGGTGGGGAGGGGAAAGCATTTTAAATATAATGCTTCTGCATTTTTTACCAATAATTATTTTAACCAGTAAATATATTAACAACTGTTAATAATATATTTCAGTCTAGAGAGAACAATGATTTGTCAAATTTTATAATGGCGAAATACTCTAAGGCAAGACTCACCCTCTTCTGCATCTGATTCTTCTGAATATTTAGTGAAGTTAGTACAAAACTTAGAAATAAAGGAAACATTTAGAAATAGCTTTCTCTGTCTAAGATACTTCAACTGATTCATTTTAGATTGCAGAATTTTTTTTAACTTCTTATAGCTAATACATTTTAATATGTCTTAAAGAATATAATACATTTTCAGTACTGCCTTATCTCTTTTGTCTGTTCAGATTTTCTGGTTAGGTATAACGGTAACATCACCTCTGCTGAAAAGGAGGTTTTGGCTTTTGACTGGAAGCTTCAGAAATCATTTTCTTTATGAGCTATGGAGTCCCTCAAGCTTTTTAGGACTGAAAAGTAAACTTTCTGCAATACAGTGCATGTTAAACTTATGACTGACTTGACACCATCCTCAAGCAAAAAAAAAAAAAAAAAAAAAAAAAAGATACCCCATTCAGCTCTACCTCTGAAACAGCCCTCTATTCCAAGTTTTGACTTTCTTGTTTGTTTATATGCTATTGTTAGTACTTGGAAATGGCACAACTCACGTTTGCTCAGTTTACTGTAGGGATGACAGCTATTTCATGACCAGTAACATAAGTACTCTAAATGTTTTTACTTACTGTAATTTTCTAGTAGTGTATGCTGTCCACAGCAGCTTCCTTTCAACAGAGAACAACTTGACAAGCAGCTGTGGCCTTGTTCAGTGTGCTTCATAAGCACAATATTTTCCTTCCCAGAGGCAAAGTGCATTCACCTACATAATTGGCCATGACCCCTTCTTGCCCAGAGGACATATACTGAAGTTTATTCCAGTCTTCTAATCTTTTAAGATGCAAAGCAGCACATTACTGTCATGCTAGTAGGTAGATGGAATTTTGATTTGCATGCTTTTATTGTCATCAGAGGTTTCTGTTTGAGCCTGACAAGATTCTTGTTTCTGAGCATTGAAACTTGTGTATCTTAAATTCTGTATGATTGTCTCTTTGGTAATACTAGTTTCTTTGGAGTCCGTATGGAAATACATTTTTAGTTTGGGAATATTACCATGCTGACTTACTGTTCTCACAAGGATAGTTTATTAGATGGTGGTACCTCTATTTTGATAAACCTGTCTTTGCAATCCTTCATTTCATAAATTGTTTTTGGGATATTGCTAAGAATATAATGCTTTCAATGCTGCATCTTGGTGGTCTAATTTTAATTGCTATCTTAATGGAATGGCAAATTTCTGTGTGTTTGTTTGTATTTATATGAAGTATTATAGTGAAATTATTAAAAATAAACTATGTAGAAACAGTACTGATTTCTGTACTATGTACAAATAATGGTATTACTCAGAGCAATACTTTGCATTAAATATCAACTCTTGAAGATTTGGAGCCTGAAATGGCCATACAGGCTCTTAAAATTCTCTATTCATTGTCTGGTAAAGGCTCTTCTGAGTTGGCAAATTCTAGATGCCTTCTCTTAACTATTTGTATAGCCATGCTCTATTTTATGGGGAATCTGTCTCTTTTGAAATTAAATAATATGAAGTCTGTGACTGGAATTTAGCTTGATTGACTTTGCAGGAGAACCAGTGGGGATCATGATGGAGATGTTAAGCATGAATCAGCAGTGTGCCCTTGCAGCAGGGGGCAAACTACATCCGGGACATGGTGTGTACCCATCAGGCCCAGGGTATTGATCCATCCTTCCCTTTTATTTGAATTTTGTTTAGACAGCACCTGGGCTGGTCTGCCTTTTTTTGGCATCTGGAAGCAAGTCCAATGAAAGGTCACTGAGTTGGTCAGGTCTGGAGCACAGTATGTGTACAAAGGGACTGAAGAAACTGGGTCTGTTCAACCTGGAAAAGAGACAACTTTTGCAAAGATTTCATTGCTTTTTATAATGAGGTAGTCAGAGGATTCAGGCAAGAGAGAGAGGGATGCTTGCTGGAGGTATATGGTAGTAGTTTGAGAGGCAAAGAACAGAAATCAGAACAAGGTATTGTGGAAAGAATTTTTGACTCTGAAAGCTGATGGTTGAACACTTGAACAGGTGCCCAGCAAGGCTGAGAGATTTTTGTCTTTGTAGATGTTTAGTCAGCTGGATGAGCCTTATGCAACCTGATTTAGATCTGCCTTCTAAGTGTTGTTCTACATGAGCTCTGCATGTCCCCACCAACTTCCATTATTCTTTGGAATAGTTTTGCTCTTGTTTTGCACAGTTGTTTTGTCTCTGTCACGTACTGGGGTTTAGAACTGTGACTGAATGACCAGAGTGCAGAAAAGAAACTGGATTGACCATTGCCTTAAATTCCACTAATGACTATAGGAATCAGCTGGAAGAAGTGCAGTTACAATATAATAGTGGGATGCCTGGAGGCTGCAGCAGTGAGGCAGTGAAATGATGCCTCATCACCTTTTCAGCCTAAATGGCATTTCACAGCTTGTCAGATATTTTAGCCTTTGTGTAAATGGCAAATCTATTCAAACTGGTCTATGCAAATTGGAAGGAAAGTTTTAATAAAAAGGCTTTCTTCCTGAAGAATAAAGAAAAGGAGATTCTTTCCAACCTCCTGTATCAATCTTCTTGAAATTTTGCCCTTCCAATACTAGCATCAATCATTTCTTGTTCATTTCAGGATGCCTGAAAGATGCACTGAATACAGGCTCAGTGCTCCTAAGCAAAAAAAAAAAAAAAAATTGCCTGTGTGTTTGTTATAGTATGGTTTGGAAGATAAAAGATGAAAATTGTGAGGGGAAGAAGCAGAAGACCTGCAACATTTCAAACCTACAGGGGAGGAAACATTGTCTGGGAAAAAAAAAAGATTTGTCTCTAAAAAAAAATCTGTAAAAAAATACATGACTATGTAAAAACTTCAATTAGATAAAATCTTGAGAGTCTCCTTATAAAGTTTGGGCTCACATTCACATATTATTATTTCTGAAAGCAGGTGGATATGAAGTGGGAAGAGTTAGGATGACTAAATTCTCAGTGTCACCAGATGTATATAAATCTGGAAGAAAGAGGGCTTTATTCTTGTGTTCAGTGAATATGTGCTAGCAGAAAATTCCCTATGTATATAGGGATTCTTCTTTTTAAAGAAGGGGATGGTGGTTGTTTTCCTTTTAGTACTGTAAATAAAACTCAGGATATAGTAGAGATATGTTTATATGGTGTTTTTATCAGTAGATCTCTGTGGTCGATTAGACATTTTAGGTATCTTCAGAGTATCTCTGACAGTATAGAGTGCTAATGGTACTGCTCTAGCCTGAAAAAAGTAGGGACTTAAGGACAGTGCCTGGTGTTGAAATGTCTTTATGAAGTTGAGAACTTCAAGAATACTGAAAATAAATACGCAGCAGTTTATTTGTCAAGATATGGCATAGTTGTAGATATAGTGATTTTGAGACCACAGCCAAAGCTCTAACAGGGCTTTTTATTTCTTGCCTTTTGCCTCACAACCCTTATTTTACCAGCTACTGAGACTATGTAGTGTATCACAGAAGCACAAGCCCTTTAATGTACTTTCAAAATAAGTACTTCCTCACTAAGTGTTTTGTTTTCTTTGATTCTTTTTCTTTCTTTTATAACCTACTGTTTAATGACTATTTCATTACAACTGCACAATCCATGCTTCAGGAGAAATGAGATTTTTCTTAACTGCACTGTATTTTTGTCTTCCCCCTTCCCTTCCCTTCCCTTCCCTTCCCTTCCCTTCCCTTCCCTTCCCTTCCCTTCCCTTCCCTTCCCTTCCCTTCCCTTCCCTTCCCTTCCCTTCCCTTCCCTTCCCTTCCCTTCCCTTCCCTTCCCTTCCCTTCCCTTCCCTTCCCTTCCCTTCCCTTCCCTTCCCTTCCCTTCCCTTCCCGGAACTTCCCTTCCCGGAACTTCCCTTCCCGGAACTTCCCTTCCCTTCCCGGAACTTCCCTTCCCGGAACTTCCCTTCCCTTCCCGGAACTTCCCTTCCCGGAACTTCCCTTCCTGGAACTTCCCTTCCCTTCCCGGAACTTCCCGGAACTTCCCTTCCCTTCCCGGAACTTCCCTTCCCGGAACTTCCCTTCCCAAAACTTCCCAAAACTTCCCTTCCCAAAACTTCCCAAATCTTCCCTTCCCAAACTTCCCTTCCCTTCCCAAAACTTCCCTTCCCAAAACTTCCCTTCCCTTCCCTATTAATTAAAAGCTATTAGTACCTTAACAGTTTGATTGAAAAAATTGATAGATACTGTATTTATATGTGATTTTGGCAAGTCTTGGTAGTTTTTTATCAGCTGCTAAAATTGTATTTCAAATCAATATGTATATGTGGCAAAATTTAATAACTTTTCATGTTTAATTCAAAATTAACTTAAAAATTCATTCACTGTGAGTAAACCCAAAACTACATTATCACAGGGTTATTGGACAATAGGATTACTGTCTCTAATTGCTACTGATGCGTACATGTTATGTTTACTTCTCTGCTGAAATTTACAACTAAAAAAATTTTGCCTACAACTAGATAATGTCTACCATCTTTAATTTGCCATAGCCTCATACTATAGGCAGACTTACTGAATAGTAAAAAATCATAAATTGTTTTCTCCAAGCACTAGGGTTTTTCCCCCTGAGGTACTGGTTGTTATGTTCGAAATATCAGAGGGATGCAAAATAGTCTCTTGGTATTTTCTCTAACAACATTCCCGGTTAATTTTATATAATTGTCTGAACATTGAAGTAGAATATATCTTCTAACAAACTCTTTCTTCATATGTTCTGATGCTGTCAGTTTCATAGCTCAAACACTCATCTTGGTTTAAATTAATAAGGAATAAAAGAAAACATAAAATATAAAAACAATAGTAAGTTTGTATACATAGAAAAATGCCATGCTCTCTGCCAAAATTAAGTGCTGACTTTGTATTCTAAAAGATAGTTGTGCAGACAACACGTGCTCACTGATCTGCAGATAATGTGTCAAATGTCTTCATAGTATGCATCTTCTGACTGCGTTTCACGTTATTAACAAATCTTTGTGCAAGTACCTTGCTCCTTACTGCTAACCCTTGCTGTAATCCTTGTCACTTTTATTCCATGTTCTGACTTTGGAATGGAGAAGGAAAAGATTAGCTTCAACTGTGCATTTTGTACTGTAAGTCTCAGGTTATAAAAACTGATAAGCTTGTGAACCTCCTTCTACCAAAATTCTCTGTAAAATCTTTGCTCTGTTAAAAATCTGTGCATACCTGTGAGTACTATTGCTTACAGTAGGGCTGACTTCTCATATCTTGGCTGTATTCATACATAAATGCAATATTGCTTGTCTGGTAATGTAAATTCTGAAGCAAAGTAGGTTCATTACAAAATGAAGATATGATAAAGCAGGCATTACAGAAAAAAAAAAAAAGAGGTGATTTTTCATTGATTTTCTTTATTTTGAAATGGAGTCTCTGTCCTAGTATTTCAAATGATACATAAAAGGCAAAAAAATGGCAAATATATAAAAGCAGGTGAGAATATACAAATCAGTTACTGGCTAGTAGTTAACAACCATCTGCAGCAGCAGCAGCAGAACTCTTATGGAATGATTTTTAGTAATACTTGGAAATCTAATAATTTTTAGAGGCTGTCTTGAAGTAGCTTCTTTCTGTAGCATTTAATGCTTTACTACAGTGAACTCCTTCACTTAAGTCATTCTGATTGCCAAGACATAGAGATAATTTTGGGGAGAAATCAATACTCAAAATTGCTTCCTAAAATCCATCCCTGGCTTTTTGCTGCGACCTCAGCTTGTGCTTATTTTTATAAATCCTTCCATCAGAAAATGCTGCTACTGTGATTAATTCATGATCCTTTTAGGGACTGGAATTTTATTTACAAATACCACTCTTTTTGAGGGAAGCAATTTCTAAATCTTTAAATAAGGATGCATAAAAATTATTACAAAAGTTACCAGTGAGCTGTCTTTTGCAAAATGCTGACATCCAGTTTCTTCAAACTAGTGTTTTAAAATCCATTCTGTTTATAGATTTGCAGACTATTAACATTAAAGAGCTGTTCTGTGATAATGAAATTCATTTGCAGCAGACTATTTTTCTTTTGGGGGGCAAAAAGAGGTCATGTCACAATCCAGAAAATTGCAGTACATTGTTCTGCCCTATATTCTTAATCTCCAGTTATATAAACAATTTTATTTATTTTCCAATTCATTTTGCATCTGGATCTCTGATTAAGATTGATCCTCAGCTATTTTCCCCCTGCTTTGCACTAATATATAGCAATCACCAAATGAAAATTATAATTCTTCCTAGCTGTCTAGATTTGGTTTAGCTGGTAGGAACAGTAGTTTCAAGTGACTGAAAAACTGTCATTTGGGCATTGAATTAGCATTATTGTATTTTAGAAAATGTGTTCATGGCATATCAAGTTTGTTAGTTTCACAAGTAGCAAACTTATATACCTAAATATAAGGTTTGCCCTAACAGAGAGGTGTTTTGACCTTTTATTTTGCAGGAATAGTTTGGGATTGGTTCCATTCTATATGATTCCTTCATTTTACAAACTTACCAAAGTCAGACTTCAGGGAAGAGTTGGGGAGAGAGTGAAACCTCAGTCTTCACAGCCAGTAGCTCCCTTTCTTCCCTTGGGATTCTGATGCTTTTTTCCTTTGGTCACTTTCAGTGGGATTGTTTTAATTTTTTTTTCTACATTTCATAATCTTTTTTTTATTATTTTCATGTTTCACCACACTAATAAATAATATTAACATACAAAGAAAAAAGTTGAAAAATATTTTGCGAGTGAGAGTGTGAGAAATACATTATTTTTCACAAGCCAGGGAGGGGGAGAATTGCCAGTATGGACCAGACACAGCACAGTTCAATTTACTACTTATAGCTAATATACAGTTTGGTATGTAGTTCAGCTGATGTTCCAAAAGTCTCTGCAAAATAGATGTTTTATAGCTTGCTGTGCTTTTATTTTACATGTTCTGATTTTACTTACCAATTAAAGTGGATTGACTATTCAAGGTATAGTTTCAAATATGAAGGGGCTTTTTCTCTTACATCTGAATGGGGCCATGCTGCCTGATACAGTTATGCAAGCTGTAGTTTGCTTCAACACTATACTTTTATGTCTCATGCCTCAGTCTGAGAGTCATTGTAAAGCTGAGATACATCTGTCTGGAATTTCCACTTAGTAGGTTCTGAATATGTATATATAAAAGAAAGCTCTATTTTTCCCTTGGAAAGCAGTTACTCCACTTACCTGATAATGACCTCATGCACATGAATACAAATGCACCACAAGATATCAGCATAAGCGAAGTCTCTGAAACATTTCTTTTCATGGCAAAATCATCTTTACCTCTTATTAGTCTTTCCAACCCGATGGTGGAGTGAGCTGAATTCAGGTCCTTTTAGTGAATGATAGCTAAAACTTTTCCCTATATTCAGATGCTAGGCAACGATCTTGATTTCTGCTTGTGTAAAGCCATGCAGGCAGGTTGCTTTCAAAGATTGAATGTGAAGGCAGAACTTGAAGAGTATTTCACATTTGGGTTGATACAGGATGTAGGACCAGTGAGCTTGACAGGGCTAGGCCTTACCAAAAGTATTATTTCTGTCACAAACTGCATGCCAGAAGCCATTGAAACTATTTAACTGCTGAATTATACAATAAAATTCCTTCCAGTTTTATACAGAATATGAAAATCAAGAAACAATAGAGAACAAAGTTCTTTGATCACCTCTGAATAAGAATTAGATGTGAGTTAACAGTAAACACTTTGAATTATTAATCATGCAGCAAAACCACATCAAAATTATTTTTACTTGTGTTCTTAACGTAGGCAGATGAGTATGTTTAACAAATTGGTGGGCAGCAAATCTAGAAGAAATAGAAATAAGCAATGTTCCAAGAATATGTTTTATTAAATTCATGGTTTTGTGACATTGCATAAAATCTGTTTATATTAGCTGGGATAATTTTGTGATCATCAATAACATTTGCATTTTGTTAGCCATGCTGAGAGCTATCAGAGGATAATTCTCATATGTGATATAAAACAGTTGTCCATAGAAGTTACTGAAGTTATTATTCTGTCTAGTGTCCTTGCTAATGCCTTGTGGTGGCAGGGTACAGTTTGTCATTATTGTGTTTTTTAGTATATTAGAACTTATTCCCCAGACTTACTTAGCTTATATCCCTTTGTCTTCTTTTCCTGTTGGCTCATTACTTGTGTTACTTACAAAATAGTGACATTATTTTGATTTGGTCTTCATTTTGGCAAAAGAGAAAAAACAGTGTCTTGATGCTAGTAAGGCTGTTGACATATGAGTACATGACATGGAGGAAATACAGCATACTGTGCTGACATTTTATTAAATACTCAACCAATGAAAACCAGGCTAAAAAATAAAAGTGGTCTTGGGAACACAGCCTTCAACTGTGGAATTATGCAAAGGCTTGAGATAAAGAAAATGTCTCTAACTTAGAGGAGATTTATCCACTGTTAACAGGCTCTTTGAGGATATTGTAGAAGCTGTTTCCTGAATGTGTTAGATTAGCCATTTTTCAAAGACTGTCTAATGATATATTTAGTCCAGCTTCATAGTAGGGAACAAAATCAAATGATTTTCAGAATATGGAATTTAAAATTAAACTTTAAAATCTCTATCTATCTCTCTCTCTCTCTCTATCTCTACCTCCATCTCTATCTCTCTGTCTGTTTTCTTGTTATCACACTGGAACAGATTGTGTTCACGTTTATATAAAAAGGCAAGGCAAAAGTGCTATGTATTAATTAGATTACTAAGTTGCCTTGTAATTCTTAAATGCTGTTCCTTTCACTGTGCATATTGTAAGGTGAAAAATGTAGTCATTGGATCACAAGTAACTTTTTGGTCTTTGAGTTACTTGCAGGAATCATTGAAATTGGAGTAATACAGAAAATACTCTGTTTATTTTGCTCCTACAGAAATGTATCTTCTGCAGGCAGAGAGTTAAGAAAATGTCTGGTGCCTGCATTCAGTGTTCATATGGACGCTGCCCAGCATCCTTCCATGTTACCTGTGCCCATGCTGCAGGAGTGCTGATGGAACCTCATGACTGGCCATATGTTGTCTACATCACGTGTTTCAGGCACAAGATCAACCAAAATATGGTAAAGAATATGTTTTCTTATTTGTTAAATTATGGAATTGCAGAATTAAAGTAAGTTTCCAGAGTAAATGGAGGAGAGGATCCACACTATGTATTATCATCATTCTGTCTATCATATTTTCATGAGTAGCAGTCCTTTACAGCTTGAAGGTTTTTCCTTATGCTGTTATCTGGGAGAAGTGATACCTGATATACCTAATACATTTTAAAATTTAAAGTCCTTGTTGAGTATATTGTTTTGACAACTAGAACAAATCTCTGAATTCTCTGTTTTGTTAACCTGCAGTGTATTATAAATACCCAGATCACAATATCTTGCAAATACTCACAGATCCTGTGAGATAATGGATGTGTTGTATATGTAAAATCTTCATTCTGCAGCCAAAGAGTCTCTTGAAATATCCAATTATAATTATGCTGTCATCTGGCAAAGTAACACTGGCATGCCATGAAAATTCATGTTATGACTGCCTTTTTATTTCTGTTCTGTGGTGAGGAGCCTTTAATTTTAGATGAGACATGGTGAAGGATTAGTTTGATGTCTTTTACTTGAATAAATGGTTAGTATCTCAGTTAAGAGAGAACTTTTGCTATTCATCTTGGGCTTTTAAAGGTGTATTTTATCTCTTAGCAAACCAGAAGGAAGGAGCTTGGTAAGTTAGTTAAGTTGCAATTTTTTTCACCTTTATATATTAGAAGTGAAAGACATAAACCCAGGTAATGTCTGTATAATAGATGTTGTTCTCTTGAGAGCTTGTCAGTGAATCCTTGGTCATAATGACAAGAGTTAATAAGACTGCTGAAGAGTAGGTTTCTTCCAAATGTACTAAATTGTAATGCCTCCCAACTAGAGTAATCAATCCTGAGTGTTCAGTCTGCAGGTGATTTTTAAAAAGGGAGACATATTGTTTATCCCTGTTCAAGATTTCCATAGAATTGTTAAGTTTTATAATATTTTTGTTTTCCAAAATGAATAAATATGTTGAACCAGCACACTTTATGTGGTTTTAATTACTTTAAACATTTTATAAGAAAATTAATTTGGTTTGAAAAACAAAAAAACAAACTTAAACATCTGTCTGTACAGGCAACTTAAAATACTCTCCTTGGGGTTTTTTGAAAACATTATCATTGGTTGAAAATTACTGAATTAAATTCATGGCCAGTAAAAATAGGGTCAACATTTCCCAAATGTTTTGAGTATTTTTTGGGGACAAGTTTTATAATCTAAGTGGTGGGATTTACATGAGTCCCATAAATTCCATGCTTTCTTAGTGATTCTCTTGACCTATATTAGGTAGTGTAGAAGAAAAGAAACTATGGACAAAACCAGCATTTTGTGTGGCTATTGTTTAAGAGATTGTGTGAAGGACATTGAAAGTGTCTTGGAATTAGACTATTACATCCTTTCCTGAAACTCAGCACTAACGTTTTGGAAAAGATTCACTATTTTTACCTTTTTCACCCCCATGGCTCAGCTAAAAGTCAAGTCTGCGGAAGAGAAATAGAAGTTATGCTTTTGTGTTTTCAATGGGCCAAAATTTGGAAAGGGCAGATACTCTGTTAAAGAATGTTTTTCTGTAAAATTCTTAGTTTACTCCTGAGACAAAGGAGATTGCCATATGTTTTTAAATACTTGGTTTTATACTCTGTCTTTTGGATAATTAATCTAATCACATCTTTAAGCCTTTGGAAGTTTTCTCACCATTGGTTTTCTTGTTATGCTTTTCTTAGCTATTAGCTATTCCTTCATGCAGAAATAACATTTCTCTTCACCATTAGGCATAGCAATGTATCTCACTTCTAATCAACTTTTTTTTTGCCTGTTGTTTTAGTTTCCTTGCTTAGAAGCAGAACAGGGAATCATGCAGACTGAAATATTATGCTCACTTAAAAAATTTTTACAGGAGTCAAATAGATTATCTTGTCAGTATGAAAAAAAAATCTCTTCTGGTATTTAGCAGAAAACATTGTTCATAAAGCAAGGACAGTATTATTTCTCCTAATTTCAAGGAAAAAAAATTAATGGTCTGATTTTTCATTAATATAGACTCTAAATATTGTGTCTAAATGCTCAATCACAATCTTTGTACTGACTCAGTGTTTGCTGCTTTCTTCAAGTTAAAAAAAAAAAATCAAAACCCAAAAACTCAACAATCAAAGAATGACTTCTGGGCTCTAGGAAAAATTGTGACGTATACCTATAGTGCTATTTTAATAAGTAAATCAATGAGGGTGCTCAACAAAAAAGGCCTGCCTGCAAATGTGTATTATTACTATTATTAGCATATCTCTTCACCTCGGGCAAGGGCTTATTGTGTACATCCAACTTATCTATGCCTGTGAATGCAAGCAAAATTTTTCAACATACTGTCATAAATCTTTTTCACTGGGGATCAGGTTCTGCATTGTCTTCAGTAGAGTGTAATTTTGTTGTCAGTCATTAAAAATGACTGATACTGGGGTCTTCTGAAGAAAAATCATCAAGGAAAATCAAAAGGGAAAGCAATAATCCTTGAATTCATCTGGTGCTGCCAAATTAAGTAAATACAGAACTACTAAGAGCTGGAGTTTTTAAATGTTGATATGACTTTTCAAAAATATGCTTCCATGCTCATGGAAAAAACTAAACGAGTCTCTTGCATAGGCTGAAGGTATAGTTTTAGAAAAAGCACAAAAATTTGTTAGCTGAACCAGTTTTTCTATATGGAGTGTTTTGGGTTATTGCTGTCATTGCCTATAATATCTTTTAAGTAAACTGACTGTCAATATGCAAGGAAGGCTCTGTTATTTGCTACTTCCAGGTTGTGGTTTGGGTTTGTTTTTTTGCCTTTTTTTCTCCTTGGTTTTGCTTGTCTCTGGACATGAAACATCCCTCGCACATTTTTGTCATCGAAACTGCAAGAACACATGGAAGTACAGTTGAGAATAGGTGCTGCAGATGGATTTGTTTTGATTAAAAGAACTTGTTCATACACAAGAAAATGAGAAAAAGGAGTTGTATGAAACTATTTTAACAGAAAGAAAAACCCAAATCCAGCCCCAAAACATCTACATAGGCCCTGTGGATCAGAGAAAGTCAGCTGGAGACAAACCTATACTCACAGCTATTTCCTTTGAAAATTGTGAACAGAAGGGGCTATCTAGATAGCCCCAGTAACATTTGAAAGAATAACAATATTTAGAAGAGGCAAAGACAGAACATGCAAGCACCTGCTGTTGCTGGTTTTGGAGTTACTTAAAATTGCCTTCTACTATTATCTGGAAGTTTCTAACCTCTGTAGCACACAGGGAATGAAGGCATGCTGTCCAGTGGAAGGGGTTGATCCTTTTTCTGTTGAATACCTTAGTGATGGAGTGTCATTGTCTGCCCCTCTCTGCTAACTACTACCAGCCCACAGGTATCTCAGAAAGACTGAGCAATACCTTCAGAAGGACACGTTATTCAAAAATCATGAGCTGGATTATTTTTGAAATGTCATGCATAATTTCTGTGCTGAAACTGGAATTCCAAGGAGAAAACAATGACATGAGATTTAAGTTCTTGTATGGAAAAAGTCTCAATCCTTCTAGGATCTGCTGTTGAAAATTGTAACCTGACAATGTTGCCAGGTATTTAGATGTACATAGATACCTACTTCATGATAGTTACTATGAATTCATATTCACATTGTTTGTGTGCTTAAGGTTTTTGTTTCCTGCCATACAGAAAATGAAGGAGAAAGTAGTTTTCCCCTTTATCTTTTTGAAATTTGCACACAGAAGGGGAGATTATCTTTCTTTGTATCTGGTTGTTTTCTGTATTTCTGCCACTATCTCAGTTAATTCTTGTCTTTGGCACCATTAAAGAAAATCATGCTTTTTAAACTACAGCTTTCTCAATAATCTGGTAACTACCACAGATGTTTCTTTAATCTGATAGACTCCCTTACATAACAGCTGTTCTTTCTGATCAAAAATGACATTCTTAACATCAATAAATTCTTAAGATTTTCTGTCAGGAAATGTTTTCTGGGACGTGCAATCAATTACAGAGTGTGCTTGTGAATATGTTTTTCTGGGAAATAAATTAAGAATCCTATGAAGATACCGTACTAAAAAATAATCTCCTTGAGCTAGAATGCATTTCTGGGTTTTATTACTTTTTCTAATGAGAAATGGCATTCCTTATCTGAAAATTTTATCATTAAATGAATCTGTATTGTCTCTTAAAATATTATAATTTGCCCTCAATCTGCTCTGAAGAGTTACCATCTTCCTTCAGAGAAGATTTAAATCTTTTAATAGAGCAATATCTCCTTGAGTTTCTGCAGTATAATACTTTTTCTATTATCACGTGGAAGTAAATCAATTAATAGTCTCTAGTTTACATGTGATCCACCTCTGTCCCTACCAAAACTGAATACAATAAAATAGAAAATTGAAAGATAAATTAATATATATGTTTACGTATGTTTCAAGATTGGATAAAGCTAATGGGCGTTTTAATGCTCCTATGATAATATAAGTCAATTGCTATTTATGTAGATAATGTTTATAATCTATAGACAGTTAAAATGAAGAAGTAATAATTTTATTATACATGTAATGGTTAAATAATTTGTGAGTATGCTCAGGACATTATTTCTAGGTATACACTGGGAAATGTTTTAGGAATATCTTTGAGTTTTACTATCAAAGGTGACCTCAACTAAATCCTACAAGTGTTTGTGACAGGCAGCTCTGACACAAAGAGATTTAGTGCAGTGCCTATAAAAATGGCACAATGTATTTGTACTTGGTATGTCCTTAGGCTTCAGCAGCAGAGAGGTTTAAAAATTTTAAATCCCATAAATAGGTCCAAGGAAGAAACCCAGTGGTGACAAGAAGTCAGAACAAAAACAGAAGTCTTCAAGTTTAGGGTGGGTTTTTCCTCTTATGCCAAAGCATTTACTTTACTGCTAATACTCAAAATTTAACTAAAAGAACTGATGCTGTTCTTCATTCTTTTCAATTCTACTAATAAAAATCCTACAGCTATAGGATATTCCAAATTTTTCATAAGACAATTTTAAGACTATTATATTGACTGAAAAATTTAATGCATTTGAAGATTTCAAAAGCAGTGTTAGGAAATTTGATGATTACTTTGGTGTGGATTGTATATAAAAGTATTCTTGTACAGTTTATATAAACATTTGTAATAAAAAATATTTCCTCTTTAAATATTCCAGTGCACATGCATGTTACATAACAAGAAATATTCAACTCTTCAGGTGTAGCCAAACTCACAACAGCTCCCAGTTGCATAAAAACAGTGGACCTTTGTGAAATATTGAATAGTCAAGCTCATAAGAAAGAAGTGCCTTCTGTGTGTTGCTTGAATGAAAAGATACCGATTTTATATTTCCTGGTGAAGAAGGTTGCTTTTAAAGTGGAAGGTTCATGGTATGAGCTTCTTAGGAAGGATTTCCTTCCAACAAGGTTCCAGTATTTCTATATTTATAGAATCCATCAAGTAGTTATTGATGTAGAATTTTTGCATAGTTTAACAACCCTGCTAGTCTTCTCATTGATATAATTAGCACTGGAGAATTATAAGTGAAAAAATAAATATTTTTACTCATATACTATGCAAGTAACTGATAAAGACTGATCAGCGCTGTTTGGAGCTTTAGAGCAAAAGTTCTGCACATTGTGAGTTAAGGAGTTCCTCAGGTACACTGCTGTAGACAGCTTTGGCAAGAGCTGGATATGCAATTAATTACTGCATCTCACTGGGCAAAATTTAATTCTGTTATGTAGAATCATATCTACATAATCATATCTACATATCTATACAAAAATCTAGTATTTCAAAATCTCATAATTAAAAAATATCACAACCATACTCTTGGTTCATCACGTCTTCAGAAAAATTCTACAAGTTATCCTACAAATAAAAATTACAAAATTTTCTAATTATATGTTATTGATGTAATACAGAATAGCTTTAAGGCATCAGTTGCAGAAATAGACTTTGATCTGATATTATTCAGATATCATTTGTTTTCCCAGAAAGTGGAGAAATTTTGTATGTAAAAGAAACTATGTTAACACAATTGAATTAAATTAATTTAATTTGAAGTTTTTTCTTGGGTGGTGAGCTGTTATCAACCCTGGTTTTACATTGATAATTTTTTTAATAAGTAAGCTGGCATTTTAAATTAATTTTTTCTTTTAATTTTTTTTTTCAAGAGAGCTAAAGTATGTGGGAAAGCCATTACAGTTGGGCAGACAGTCATCACAAAACATAGAAATACACGATACTATAGCTGCAGAGTGATAGGAGTGACATCTCAGCTTTTCTATGAAGTGATGTTTGATGATGGCTCCTTCAGTCTGGATACCTTTCCTGAAGACATTGTAGTAAGTACTTTCTCAGATTCCTATTCATTCTGGTTTGTTTTATTTTATTTTTGGTTTTGGGGTGCACTTTTGTGGAATTTGATTTTTTTTTTTTTTAATTGGAGAGTTGGAACCTCTTGAACTACTTCTTACAACCTTGAGGAAGTAAATTCTTAATATTCAGTTCATGTTTGTTGCTTTAACTGCTGAGAATGATTATTTTCTAATGGGCTTCCAAACCTTGGTTGTTCTAATAATTCTTTGCCATTTGACCAAATGAATCAAAAGTAATCTTAGAAAATCTTTTAATTAAATAAGAAGTACGTATTTAATAAAGGATATGAAAGAGGGAATACCATATATCCTTCTCTGTCACTTAGAGATAACTTCTAAAAATTCCTTGCAGAATAGAAATCTTATGCTGTAATGTGAAGAATAGCTCTGAAGAATCTGTTCAACAACTTCTTTACTCTTCCTGATATTTAGTTTATGAGATTACACTATTAATGATAAAAACCATGAGGGAGAAGATAGTAGTTTATCTATATGAAGTATAGTTTATTACATTTTCAAAAATCAGCTGAGATTTTGATTTCCCTTATGCACTTACATAAACTACCATGGCTCTCGTAACTTTTAAAGACCACATTGTGCACTTGGACACATGAGCAAAATTTACAATTGAAGTTCCCCTCCATGTTTGCATTGAATACATTGGATGTTGGGCTTTGTGGTGTTCATTGAGTGCCCTTTCACATCTTTCTCATGCTGTGCCTCTATTAGTCATTTACCTTCAAGGTCCTTGGAGTCCATTATGCACTGAGCACATGCTTTTGGTGTACGTCCTACTGCCTTCTAAAAGTTAAAGTCTCCAGGAACCACTGATACACAAAAGTGCTGTTTGTTGCAGGACCACTTTTCATTTAGTCCTGTTTGGTATGTAGAGGGGAAGAGCCTGTCTTGCACAACGGTGCCAGAGAATAGTGGCTTTGCAGCTCATGGGATGCAACTCCTACAAGCTCTCCACATTTTTCTTCTGTGAAAGTCTGAGCTCTTCTGCTTTCTGCATACCTAATATTTTCCTGAAAGTAGCATTAACTGACAAATATAACAGTGGAAAGTATACTGTTGTTCTTCGAAACTTCTTGGTTATTAAAAGTCTGGCATCTTTTGAAAATATGGTATTTAAAAGCATGCATTTCATGCAGTGTTTGGGGATTGAGCTGTTTACCCCCAGTGGTCTGAATAGAAGTCAGTCAGCAAATCTCTTACACGTTTTTGAAATATATCCTTTAATTCAAAACACTACAAAAGTCTCCATTTATGATCAAAGACATTCTGATTTAGAATGATCAAGATAACTTAAGTAAATGTGGCTGTATTTTTATTAGACATCCCTTTTGTAAATGCCTGCATCGAGGATCTATGAGGCAAAGATGAGGAACTGATTGTTATCCTAGTGGGGGAGTCTGGTCTGGAGCTAAGAATAAATGTAATCAGGTCTGGAGATGCTACAGTGCTTCTCAGATAGTGGATGAACAACATATAATTATGTAATGGAAACACCAAATGAATTTCACATTCCTTAGAGAAATCTTGTGTTTTCATCAGAGAGTATACCTGCAGCAGTTACTGGAACTGAAAAAAAAGTGGTTTTTTCTTCTTCTCAGGCTAAAACTTACTAATCCATGCAATGTGCATATCAGGTGTTAGTGCTGCTGGGAGGACTTGTTCATCTAATCTGGTGTGAAAGCAATGCTGCTGCTTGTTGATGAACTTATTTTTCTCATCTGTTTTCACTTTTCATCCAGCTCATAAAGATAGCAGAATCTTTTTGCTCTTCCAGTATGTGCTGAATCTACTACATAATTTCATCTCGGCTCACAATAGACCAGAATTCCAATGTTCAGGCACAGTGATTTATTTTTAAGGAGGAAAAGAGGGAGCAGGGAAAATTCAGTCTTGAAGCTTCATGAAACACTGAATTCAATAACTACCAAATCAGGATATATATTGTTCTCATGTATATTTTTCTTGATTTGTTTTAGCATTTACTAAGTATATGAGGTGGAGAGTTACTAAGTGTGTTAACTATTGACAGATATTTAGATTTTCAAATTTCAACATTATTTACTGCATGGGTGTATGTTGGAGGTTGGTTCTTTCCCTTTTCCCTCTGTAGAATTTTCCCCATTGTTATGCTAAGATACCTGGGGCCTGGGCCCTGGTGACAAGGGGGAGGAGAGAGAGGAGAGAAACCCTGCGAGATTCAAACAGCCAGAAGAGCTGATGGAAGGCTCTGGATCGGCCCCATTTCCCCTGCGGAGTTTTGATGAGAAGGACGATCGCCACCGCAGCCGCATTTCTGCCATCCCAGCGTCAGGAGCCATCCTCACTGCTGTCAGACCCTGCCCTGCTGCCTTCTCGCTGTAACCTGCCACCATCCAGCACTCTGCTGAGCACCAGGACCCACACCGTGAGCGGAGAGCTCTCTCTCCATCTCTCTCTCCCCCTGGGACAGCGCTGCCATCACCCCCAGCCCTCCTGCGGCTCTGCGGGACCCGCCCGCCCCCGGCACCAGGAACTGCAGCTCAGGGAAAAGGTGCCTGTAGCCAGAAAGGGACTGGGATTGAGTTACTGTTCTGTTTGTGGGTAATTTCATAGCTGTTGTTGTTCTTGTTTGTCTTGTTAGTTATACTAGTAAAGAACTGTTATTCCTACCCCCATATCTTTGCCTGAGAGCTCCCTTAATTTCAAAATCATAATAATTTGTAGGGAGGAGGGATCACATTTTTCAGTTCAAAGGGAGGTTTCTGCCTTTCTTAGCAAATACCTGTCTTTCAAACTAGGACAGTGTTATACCTGACTTCTTAGATGATTCTCTCCTCAATTACACGATTTAAACCTAAGAGTCAGCTGTCCAATCTGCTAACAATATGTTTTCATTTGGCCCAGAAGGTGTAAGAGATGTAAAGAAGTATATGGATACAATCTCTTCCTGGATGCAGGACAAATTCATCGTGTAACTTACGGGAAGACTACAGTAAGGCGGACAGTGCATGGTATCGTAAAGGACCTGAGATGACAACTTTAACAGTTAGTTTAATGATGCATGCACACAACTAGGGAGTGCATATACTGCAGTCCTAAATAACTGATACCAGCAGACAGCATGTGTGTGTGCCACTTGCCACTACTTGAAGTCTTAATGCTCCATAACTTGTCAAACAGCCCCTAGCACAGCACCAAGAATAGTACTGTTCTGACCAGTAGGCTAGATGTCAGTTCACAGATTATGCATCAGGAAGTTTTTCAGTTATTTGGTCTGATCATTTAGGAAGATTATCCCACAATTGCTTTTTTTGCTTTTGTTTTTATACCTAATGGCTATGGCTCTGGTGTACCTTAGCATTTTGCTAGAAATTATTGCTCTTGGTATATAGCTAGAAGATTTATTTTTTTCTGTATATATTGTGGCTGCCAATATGCCTTTTATATATATAAATATATGTTTGTACAAATTTTGGATGTTGTTGCCATGTTACCTTACTAAAATCACAGAAG
Source organism: Cinclus cinclus (assembly GCF_963662255.1). Taxonomy (NCBI): domain Eukaryota; kingdom Metazoa; phylum Chordata; class Aves; order Passeriformes; family Cinclidae; genus Cinclus; species Cinclus cinclus. The sequence goes on along the minus strand of NC_085084.1, from coordinate 56,608,033 downwards.
AACAGGGAGGCTTTGCAGTATACATGTTTGGGGAGAGATAGATACCACCATATTATATTGATTGCAAGGAATAAAATAGATAATTGTAGAGTGAAGCATGCTTTGAGTCTGTCAAGAGGTCTGATTACAAGAGAGCTGAGCACACACCTCCTGAAATAGTAAACATCCTTCCAGGCTCTTGCCCCATTAAGTGCCCTGGTCCTTCTGTGGTAAGTTTACAGAGAATTCTGTGATGTCATGGATTCAACTTGTGGTTAACAAGAAAACTAGGTGAACAAATATGAGTGTAATTGCTGCTGTGGCATAACCACACTGTGCTTTAGTTTATTTATAAGTGTATAAATGTTGGTGTTATCCATTGAGAAGGTAAAATTGCTTTGTTTGTAGTCATGTCCACAAACCAAAAACTTTACTTATTAAAATCTATAAATCAAATAACATTGTTTTAACATGGTAGCTTATGGAGTACTGCTATAATTATTCCTTAAAAACAAGAGTATCGTAAGTGTTGGTGAAAGATACATGTTTGGAAGAACAATTGATCCTGTATTCAGGAGTTTATGAGGATTTTTTGCATAACCACAACTTGGTAGTTTTCTGAGGTTCTGATAAAATCCAAAAGACATTCTCTTTAAAAAGTATATACTACTTCTGATTAAGGCATTCAGATTATAAATGTCAAAAGCAGGAATGGGAAATTAATTTTCACAGAATTATATAGGTAAGAAAAGACCTTTAAAATCATTGAGTTCAACCATTAACTTAATACTGAAGAGGCCACCATGTCCATAAGTGCCTCTGCATGTCTTTTGACTGCAGCCAGGGCTGTTGACTCCACCTTTTCCCTGGGCAGCCTGTTCCAGTGCTTGATAACCCTTTTGATTAAATTTTTTCCTCATTTCCAATCTAAGCCTTCACCAGGGCAACCTGAGGCAATTTTCTCACATCTTACAAGGCACTAGTTGTTCCTGGGGCAAGAGGCCAGCTTGCACCTGGCCTACACCCTCTGTCCAGGCAGCTGTAGAGAGTGATAAGGTCACCCTTGAGCCTCCTTTTCTCCAGGATAAACCCCAGCTCCCTCATCCACTGCTTGTAGAGCTTGTGCTCCAGAGCCTTCACCAGCTCCATTGCCCTTCTCTGGACAGGCTCCAGCACCTCAATGTCCTTCTTGGAGTAGGGGGTCCAGAACTGAACACAGGATTTGAAGTGTGGCCTCACCACTGCTGAGTAGAAGGGAGAAATCCCTGCCCTGGTCCTGCTGGCCACACTATTGCTGGTACAGCCCAGGATGCCATTGGCCTTACGCAAACCTGGAATGTTTGTGTATGCTCACATACTCAGTGCTGCTTGGGATTGTTGTGACTCAAGGGCAGGACCCAAAGCTTGCCGTGGTTGAACTTTTCACCACTGGCCTTGGCCAACCCAATTTGTTATCCTCTGCAAAATGACTGTTCATTTGATCCTGTTGTACAGGTCATCAAGTGAAATTATTGAACAGAACTGGCCTCAGTACTGAGCCCTGGGGAACACCAGCTCCCAGCTGGATGTAAGTACATTCACTATCACTTTGAGCCCAGACTTCAGAAGGTTTTTTACCCACTGAACAGTGTGTCTGCCCCAACCAAGTCCCCAGTTTCTCCAGGGGAATGTTGTGTAAAATGCCATCAAAGGCGTTCCAAAAGTCCAGGCAGACAACATGTACAACCTTTTCCTTATCCATTACATTTGTCACCTTGTTACAGAAGGAGATCCTGCTGGTTAAGCAGCACCTGCCTTTCACAAACCTCTGCTGGCTGGGCCTTATTATGTCATTGTACCGCACATGCTGTTGCATGATGGCATGATGACTTGGGATAGTTTGCTCCATGACTTTCCTTGGCACTGAGGGAAAGTTCTACTTTCCCTGGCACTCAGTCTGACAGGCCTGTAGCTCCCTGAGTTCACATTTTGACCCACCTTGAGGATGGGTGTAACATTTGTTACCTCATTCAACTGGGACCTCCAAAGTTAGCCTGAGTTGCTGGTAAATGATGCAATGTGGCTCAGGAAGCTCTTCAACCATGTCCCTCAGTAGTCCTGGGTGGATCCTCCCATTCCCATAGACTTGTGTGTGTCTAAATGGTGTAGCAAGTTGGTGACCATTTCCTCTTGAATTATTGGTGCTTCATTCTGCTCCCTACCCCTGTCTTCCAGCTCAAGGACTGGTTCTCACAGAACAGCTGGTATTAAAGTCTAAGGCAAAGAAAGCAGTTAAGGACCTCGGCCTTTTCCTCTTTCTTTGTCACTATGTTTCCCACAGCATTCAGTAAAGGATGTACATACTTTTTAGCTTTCCTTTTGGTGTGAATGTTTACAGAAACATTTTTCATTGTCTTTTATGTCAGTAGACAGATTACATTCTAGCTGGGCTTTGGCCCTTCTAATTTGTTCCCTGCATAACCTCACAACATCCTTGTAGTTCTGAGCTGGCTGCCTCTTCTTGTTAAGGTGATAAACTCTCCTTTCTTTCCCGAGCTCCAACTAGATTTCTCTATTCAGAGGTAATTTCAGGTCATTTTTGCATGTGTCATGTTGCTCCATCTGACATTTTGCTTGATTTTTGTCCAGTTTTTTTAAGTGGATGAAAAATTCAAGCATGAAAAAAGCACCACCTGTGAATTTTTTAACATACCAACAGTGATACCTGAATCCTCAACAGAATTTTGTTGATAAGTATTGCAAGTATCTTCCTCCAACAGTGGACCCAAGAAAGCCCTTAGTGTGAAGAGAAAATGAGGAGATTAAACTCTTTCTGTGCCTATCAATACTTTGCCACTGTGAGGACAGGGAGGAAGAGGGCTCTTGAGAACTCTGACAACTGAAGTACTTCACTGAAACTATTACAAAGATTACAATTTCTTACTGTGTTCACCTAGATTTCACAGCATCTAAAATTGTTATCCCTTGCTTTATTTGTTAAAGAAAAAAGGACAGAAAGAAACACGTTTTAGTTATTAGTATTTAAAGAAAAACCTGCTGGTGTGATAGCAATGTAGTTTAAGAATGCTAATAAACTAAAACCCTAACAATAACCCACAGCTTTTTTCAGTGAGGGACTTCTTTGCTATCCTCTACTATCCCAGACAACAAATGCTGACTTCATATCCTACAAAATTAAGAAATAAAAGTTTTTACATCCCATGACTTGCACTCTATTGTAAATGCATTCTACTGTATACACATATACTTTGTACACTGTGTGTAAATGTGCCAATTCTATCTGCTTTGATTACCATGGACTTACTGAGATTTTGCATGATCCTTCCTGGCTGAGATATCTGGTAGGGGCTCAAAGCTGTGAAGGCATTTATAACCTTAGGTAATTACCTTAGACAAGGGGAACTAATTGGGGTAATTTGCAGGTAAAGGAGTCAGGGTGAATACAGATTGTCCCAAGACAATTGGGTATTATTAGACAATTGAGAGACAAAACAGATCTGCTTCATCCTCCTTTAAGATGCAGAACAAATGGGATTTAGCTGGACAGTTTTTCAAAAATTATTTCCTCCAGGCTAGCTAAAGAGAATATTAATAGAAAACCATAATGTGTCATTATTTTGGTGGAACTTTTTTGCATGTGCAGATTAGAAAAGGTAGTTTTACTTTTGAGAGCTGTGAGTATCAGTGCTCAGGATGGAATTTCAAGAACAAAATCTTACTTGCTTTCAGGAGCTTCTCTCAAATTACTTAGTCTGTGACTACTGACTTCCTGTGGTTCAGGATGTGTGTGTATGCAGAAGTGATAGTCAGCTTCTCAGTATCTGTTATGTTAATACATTTGCCTCTGCTTTTGAAAAACCATAATTCTACTCCTTGAACAATAGATATTTGGAGATACTTGGCTAGTAAGTCTTGAGAGCCCATTTAATGTCGACCTGTATCTAAAAAAATAGAAGTTGTGATTCTAGCCCTAGTAATTCTGAAGGGAATTAGTGGCTGTGTTCTTTTACAACCTGTTTTACGAAGAAGGCGTGTTACTTTTCTTCCATCAACCTTATCTGGTATTATCAATGACTGAACTCCTGACTAGTTTCCAGCATTTTTTCCTTGTGATTTCTCTTCTGTATACTTTTCTCTCTTTATATTTTCTGACAATTCTTTTTCGCTTTTCTACCTGTTCAAATAAAAATTTTAAATAGTAGTGTTTGCTGCCTCTTTGTGAAAGATCCATTTGACTGCTGGCATACAATACTTGCTTATTGTTCAAGTTTTATTATAATGGCATGTAAATCTGTAAAAATAGCTAAAGAAATTAAAATGGTTGAATTTGCATATTTTCTGGGCAGTCTGTAGATTTTGGAGTGTCCAATACCACCATCACCAGCAGTTTCTGAGAATGTGAAATAGGAATGCATTGCATTTCTGAAGGTAGCAACAGGCTAGATTGTATTTGGTATAAACTTAGTCAAAATTTGTGAGAATTGTTTTCGTGATATGGGAAAAGAGACACAATGAATCTCAACTTTCTGAAAGGTTTCTTAACTGTGACATTGACTCTATAAACTAAATAATGTGCAATTCATGTTGGGCTGCTACAGTTGTTTTTCACCGCATTACAAAACTGCTGTGTAATTGAACTTACTACTCAGCAAGTTGTGTGATGTGATCATTGACAAGTAACTCTGAAAAATGTTGGAAAGCAAATTTGAGAGCTGCATGACCTGTCTCAGAAAAAAACCCATAGGTTTCTTTTCCTGACTTGATGGATCTATAGAGATTGTGTAGGATTTTGCATCCTTGTTCTATGAAATATTCCAATAACTTAAATATTTATATATGCTTTGAAGAATTTACTTCGAGTTTGTGAACAGAGAAAATTTATTTTAACACATTATTGTAGTTCTGAACTTTGTCACTAGATTGACATGTGCTTATACACACAATGCTAGGGTTTTGCATGTGAATAATTGTTTGCATCTTCTGAAAATGAATACAAATTAAGTCCTGTTTTTAAATGTCTTCTTTTAATAAGTTAACATCAAGCTATTTCAAAACCAAAGACTAAGTTCTATGGCTGCAGATTGAAGGGTTTTATTCCATTGTTTAATTCTTGAAGCTACAAAGCATCAACAGATGTAATAGTTTTATTTTAATCTAAAACTTGTTGTACGGTACTATAACTCTTGATTTAAGTGAGATTTAACTTTCACTTTACTCCATTATGGAGAACACAAAATAATTTTTCTGTTGCTTTTCCTCTTTTGTTTCCTATTACAGCAGAAAGACAGGCAACTTAGTTGATAATCATAAAGAATGAATATTGAACAGATTACAGACAAATTAAAGCCTCAGATATAGGTATTATCTTTATACCATTTCCTTGTAGAATAGCCTTTCCACTTTATGATGAAATGCTTTATGGGTCCTTAAGAATAATGATGTTAGATGAGTTGAAAGTAATGCCTCACAGCTCAGTAGGAGAAAAAAAATGGAAGATAAATCATTACTTTTCAGTTTATTTTAAGATGGCTGACTTTCCAGTTAGACAGGTGAGAGAAGGAAATACATTACAGTGTTTTTTGGGTTTGGAAAGACAATGTGTGTCCTTGTCCAGGACCACAGAGAATACAGCTGTGATGAGTCTGTGGAACATGGTGAAAGATCTAGAATTTGCACAGGAGTCTTTGAGATTAATTGGGTCTGCTGGGATTGGGATAGGAGCATTATTTCACCTCCCACATATTTTCTGAGGTAATTCAGGAATTGTAGGATTTTTTCATCTCTTAGTTTACAGTACTGGTGTGCAGAAGAAGATTGTTTCCAGACTTACTGGGGAGCAGTGGTGGAAGTGTTGGAAAACTTGCATTTTCCTTCATATGTGTGTTTCATCCTGAGGAAGGGGCAGGAGCAGCAAATGTGCTTGTCTTTGTTCTTGTCTGACTGTAACTGATTTACAGGGAGCCAGTATACAGATGGGCAGGATGTGAGACACTGGTGTAGCGTTCAGTCTCATCTGACTTTAATGTAAGCATAAGATAGGATTTTCTGCTGCGTTACAGAAGCCTTGTTCCTCATAGCAAATTAGGCACCCAGGTGTCCTTGGCAATTTCAGCTTCCTACTTCTGACACTCAGTTTTGTCCCATAAGAGTATATTGTACCCTTTAGTGTCCTCTTTAGCACACCTTACTGTGCTGCCCAGTACCAGCCTGGACATCCTAAGTCACATTCTACAAAGTTGGTTTGACTTGTTGTCTTCTGGGCAATTCGGTTTCTATCAATTAGCATTATGCACAAATTTGTGTTATTAATACTTTGCTGAAAGGCTATGCAGTGATTAAAATAGTAACTTTTTAAGCTGGATAGAAAATAAGAAATATTTATGTGAGAATGCATGGTCCTATTTATATTCCAGTTTTCCTCTCTAAAAGCATAGATTCATTTTGCAGAACATTCAATAATATTTTAAAGGCAACATATTATGCATAAATTTAAAATATTTTTACACTCCCATTCTGTGATTCAAGGCTAAATTTGTTGAGTTACAGTAACTGTTCTGTTAATCTGGTGATTTCACTGAATTTATACCAATTCAAAATCAGAACTGCACTCCTGGGAATCAGGCCTTCTCTTTCAAATGTTAATGCACTGTGTAAATTGCTGTTCCTATTTAGATAAAAATCTGACTGTGACAAATTAGCTACCACTCTCCTTTTCATTGAAATTGTCTTGGAACATATGAAACCTAATTTTGTGTTTCTAAAAGTTTGCATGAAATAGTATATACTATCAGCTTCAGAAAGAAAAACAGTTTGACAATTTATTGAGATCAGTGGTTGTTTCAGAGAGTTTCCACAATTTGTTTCTCCACTTGCATTAATGGTGTTAGTAGATATGGCACTGCATACAGTGTTTGCAGTTGCAGTGTGGTATTTGCAAATTTGAGGTGTTGGTTGTGATCACATTAGTCATGCTCCTTTTATGAAACAATCACCAGTGAGCAGGACTGTGGAAGCTTAATCACGAGCATTTGCTAAAGTTAGTATTGAAAGTTAGTATTAGCTGAAGGAATGTAGGCAGAGAAGAAAATTTGGATCAAGTTCTTTTGTAGAACGGACCTGGAAAGGGCACTTCCTGATGGTATGGTCACCCTGTGCTTGCTTCTGCGCTCCTTCTTGTCAAACCATCTTCATCTGGTTTCTGTTGGTACAGGAAGCACTTTCTCATTATGTGTACCATAGTAGCAATGAGGTAAGGCAGTAAATTTAACTCAGGTTCTAATTTAAAGGGAAAATTTAAGAACTAATCCTAGAGTTCAGCTGGAGTAACCATGAGGGTGATTTCTGTGCAAAAGCCAGATAATCACCCCTGGATTTTTCTTACTTTTTCATGTTTTGAGTCTAGGGACTAGGCCACTTGTTGTCTTACCAGTGAAAATCAGATGCAGGTAGTGTGTTTTGTCTATGTTGTGAGAAGCTACTGTTAATTTTGTGATTAACACAAGAATACTCATTTGCTTTGAATTGAAATGAATGTGTTATGAATTCAGCTTGCTGCAAAATTAATTTCAGTTTCTCAAATGTAAGAGGACAGAGGTGTTTTTGAGTTTCAAGTTTTGGAGACATTAAGTTTTATTTCAGAAACTATGACATTTCTAGGATAAAAGTCAATACAGTGGCTTTCTCTGTGCAAATTGTGGTTATATAGACCAAAAACTATTCTTAGATATTTAAGAAATGCAGGGTTATGACAGAAAATGAACCACAATATGTATAAAATTATGAACAAATACAGCATGATTTAGAGTAAAAATTATATATAGGTACGTAGGAAAGCCAAGTTTAGTGCAATTACGGAATGAATTCTCTCTGCTTGTCTTTGATCTTTGTAACCTAAGGGCTAGATTATGATCTTTCAGTCTGCCAGGAGGAGAATTAAAATATTGTGCCATGGCCGCTCTGCAGCAGGGATGGAACCATACAGAAAGGATGTGTTTTACCAGGCAGACTGTGGGGCTGAAGCCAAGCTTCTGCTTACCTCTGCCTTTTGCCATTCCATTTTGCCTGATTGCATGGACAAGAGCACACTGGAATTTGGAAGAATTTTCTAATACAGAAAGCTGCCAGCAGCACAATGAAATGGATTTTAACACAGTCTTTCTGGAAGACTGCTGTTGAGTGATTGAAATATGTCTTCCTAGAGGGTTTTGGTGTCATATGATACAGAAATGAATGACTTTAAAAGATGAGAAATACATTCAGACAAACTAATTGTTACAAATACTACTTTTGAGTTAACATTTGAACCATCTTCAAACACACAGCATCTCAGGAAAAAATAATCCCAATAAGGTTCTGTGTATTTTTATTCTAATCCATTACCATTAAGTGAAACAGTTCACAAAACCTGTTGTAAGAGTTTCTTAACCACTTTTAACCTGTTTTGTTTATGTCAATTATATCATCAGTGGTGTATGACAACAATTTAAATGAACAAAGGGACATTTTGTACCTTGTTTTGGAAACAAAGCAAATCAGGGAGTGAAAGCCAGGAGTGTCAAGGAGATGGAGAAATGTTGCTAAATGACGTTGAGGAAAATACTGTAATTTGAATACAATATAAACAAACAGAAATTATTTATTTTGAATACAGTCTAAACCAGAGTGATTTGAAAAATAATAAAGCTCAGTGCTGTGTCTGCCAGTTAAACATATAAACAGTTCTGTTAGTATTGATGAAAATAAAATAGTAGCTCCTGAGGTTGTTCATGGGATTGGGATTGCTCAATTAAAACACTCCTGAAGAAAAAAGTGCCAGCCGGATTTGTTTTCTGTCTTAGTTAATGCTTGATGATAGTTGACAGATTTTGTAGAGTCATCTGCTGGGGAAATGGGTGGGAAAATGTTATCGATATGGTAGACTTGAAAATTATTTAATTAGTCTCAAAGGAATTAAGTGTTTTAGAAAAAGAGGAGGGTATTCTACCTGTCTAAAAATTTAAATTTATGCCAGGTGATGAATGTAAACTCAGGTTTGGAAATAGTGGTATAAGTGTCATGAGCTTGACATTGGCTAAACGCCAGTACACCCATGAAAAATCATTCACTCATTCTCCTCTGCTATAGTTGAGCAGAGGAGGGGGAAATAATTTTTTAAATAGGGGGTTCATGAGTTCAGGTAAGGATTGTGAAGAAAACACTTCAAGGGCAAAACGGGATCAAAAAACATAAAAGGTATAAAGCAATACATTTATTAACAGAAGAGGATAATGAGAGTTAAATTAAACCTTTAGAAGTGACAAACTGACTAAAAACCCCATGTTTTGTCTTCCTCTGCTGTTGGTGGGAAGAAAGAAGGGTTGAGAGGGGAAAGTGTTCTAATTTCCTTCAGTTCACTTAGGGAGAGGAGTCTCTTTTGTTATTGTTCCCATGGGAGACAGTTCTCTGTGAATTCCTCCAATGTGGTTCTAATTTTCACAAGTAGCAGTCTTACCCAAACTGCTGTGAGTTCCTCCCACGGGCAGAGCAGTCTTCCCACAACTATTTGTTGGGTCAGTTGTTCCTCGCGTTAATCTTTTCTAGTACAAAAGCAAGGGTCTTCTATCTCTATCTCTGGAAGCAAGGGTTCTCTCTCTCTCTCTCTGTTGGAGTTTTTCAGCATCCACACACTCCAGTGTGAGCACCCTTTCTCATGGGATACGAGTGGACCTCTACATCCCCCCATGCAGTTCATGAATTAGAGGGAAACAGTTTGTTATATTCTATTCTTCACCACAGCTTGCAGAAGAACCTGGGCTGCAACACCCGAAGCACCTTCTCCTTCCCCTCCCTCCTTTTCACCAACCTTAGTGTCGCCTCATTGTTCTCCCTATGTCTTTTCACCTTTTCCTTTTTTTTGACTTGGGAGGAAATTGGCGTCCACAGTTCGTTTATTCTCAAATTCTATCAGCTGTAAAGTTTTTATAGAGCTCTACAGTGCTGAAAGGTTGATCCCGCCTGGACTCCACATCTGGGAATTGCTCGTCGTGCTTCTCAGTGCTGGTCATGTGGTCCCCGCCAGTGCCAGGGGAGCCTCCACGGTGACGGCTCCACTCAGCACCTCTCTTCATGCGCGCTACCAAAGAGGAAAAGCTGCTGCCGCTGCTTCTGCCCTTCTGCGCACAGCACGGCTGGCTAAAAGCGGCTTTTAAATGAAGTTCATTGCAAGCCATGCAGAGATGGCTCAGGCCGCGTGGTGCCGCCCCCGAAGTGTGTCCTGGCTGCATGGTTGCTCCCGGACCATGATGGTGCCAGCCGCTCCTGGCCTTGGCTGCTCTCAGCCTCGGCCTCGGGGCTGCTTGCAGTGCCAGAATGACACCCAGCAGCACGGCCCGGCCAGGCCCCGCTGGGACGGGGACCAGCGACCCCCCACCCCCACCCAAGGAGAAGGAGGAATTTCCTTTTTTCCTTCTTAAATATGTAATCACAGAGGTGTTACTAACTTCTCTAATTCGGCCAGCCAGTATGTCAGTTATCAGAGCCTTTAGGGATTGGCTCTGCAGGACATAGTAGAAGTTTCAAGGAGCTTCTCTCTCAAAAGCAGCCTCTGGCTTCCTCTGCCCCCAGTAAAAACCAAGATGTGTTATCCTAACATGAATATGCTTATTCAGATGAATTAGTGGTGAATATGAGTAATCTTCAAAAGTAATCCTCAGTTACTGGTGAATATGAGTAATCTTCAATCCACTTGCAGAGAATATTCACATTTAATACTCTACGCTCTGAAGAAATTTATTTTTCTTCAACACCTTTCCAAGTTGTTGGCCTTATCTTTTCATACATAGGAAAAGAAATCTCAGTCTTTATTGTATTGGGTTTTTTTTAAATATATGAATTTTTAGGGCCATGTTCAGAGAAGTGTCTCAGGAATATTCATTAGCTTTAGAAAAAGGTCTTCAGACTGGCTACTTATGGATTGCAAATGTTATTTACCTTATTATTTTCTCCTCTAGTAAGCCCTCTGGAGGAGCACAGATGTGAAAACTGAGTTTACTAATCTCCCACTCTGATCTGATCAAAATGAATATTGATTTTGTTCATTCTGATGGAAGTTCTACAGAAGGCTTTTGCAAAAGCATGAGGGGCAGGCAAAAGCAACTTTGAAAGCAAGCACACTAGTCTTAAGTTATCAATTGCAGGATCAAGTTGGGGGTCTTCATCATCACAACTCATCTGTCGTCTCTTGAGTAAGGGTGGAATCACACAATCCAAACCAATCACATCATCACATGATTAATGAGTCCAGTGGTATGATGGATGCCTCATTTGAATAGGCAAGTGTTGGTGATTTTCTATTAGAATTTTATTGTTTTCTTTAGCAGTTTTAAACATTTTCTGCTGTTGGGTTTATACCTCCCCTAAAAGACACCATATGGGCTACATTTTCCTATTTTTAAACAAGTTTTTGAGATACAATGCCCAGTGCCTTCCCCAGCAGCAGACAGTACCAGACAGCTTCCTGTGCCACACTGACTGAAAGTCAGTGCCACACTGGCTTCTTCTCCACAGGAGAGAGTCTCTTTCCCTGTGCCCAGCTATGACATGAGGCGGTGTAGAATAACCTACAGGCCCTATCCATGACCCCTCCTGGCTACTGTAAACATTAGCTCTGTCCTGGCCAGAACCACAACACCATCATAGAAGGCCTCTAGATCAGACAGGCCTGATTTGCCCTTAGTGAAACCATGCTGGCTTCTTGGATCACCTCCTAGTCTTGCACGTGCCTTACTATGTCTTCCATGGGGATCTGCTCCATGATCTTCTGATGCACAGAGATGAGGTTCAAAGGTCTTTATTTTCCTGACTCTACTGTCTTCTCATTTTAAAATAGGAGTCATGTTTCCTTTTACAGTCACCAGGAACTTGGAGTGCTCTGAATTTTCAAATATGATAGAGAGTGGCTTGGGAAACACACCAGCCAGTTCCCTCTGGACTCTGGGTTACGTATCACCAGGCCCCGTAGACTGGTACCTCACTTTCATCAGTTGGACACAAACCTGTGCTTGGCTTACAGTGAAAGGAACACTGCTCCTGCAAGCCCATATAGAGGTTCAAGTGTAGATACTTATTTTCAGTTGACTCCTTTGGATCAAATCTAAAAGAAGTGAAAGGCTTTTATAGTTTTACAATTTTAAAAATAATTATTGAGTTTGAGATAGCTGATGTAGTAACTGAATAATCAGGGAAACATTGTCAAAATAAAATTGTAGGCATCCAAGTAGAAGCTTTTGATAGCTTGGAAGAATAGTCTCAATAGTTCAGAAGTTCACCTTAGACCAGAATAGCTATATCTCTTTGCCTTAATTTAAGAAAGCATTTGGAGATATTTGAAAATATTTTCTTCAAGTGTCAGTGGCTGTATTCAAATTATGGGAATATTACAACATTTCAAGATCCTGGATTCCAGTGCATGCTTCAGGTGCAGTCTTCCTTCTATTTTCTTAGTGTGACTCCACAGTTCCTAGTCTGTGTCTTCCATCATCCACCACTCCAATTGGATTTGTTATTTGTAAATTCTCTGTCTGACCTTAATAAACCAAGTCAACCTCTCTGGTAAAAACAACCAACTATCAGAAGAAGGGTAGAAAAAGTGTCTTCTTTATTTGCAATGCTGTTCATGTGAATTCCTTTATAACAGTGTAGAAGACAACCCCAATATTTCAACATGAATTTCCAACATCTATTACAAATAGATTGCTTACTATTTAAGTTTAGTGTATATAATTAATTTCACAAGAAGTTTTTCTAAACCCAGAAAGTACTAACTTTAATAAACAAGAACTTTCAGAAATACTATTGTTGTTGTTGTTGTTGTTATTATTATTATTATTATTATTTGCAGATTTTGCTCTTAAAGTGTCTTTTTGAATGGTTGTAAGCCTAACACTGGGGAGGCCATATCTGTAGTAATGTGTCCAGTTATGGTGTTACCTGAAGTATGTGGACGTAGAGGAGCAAATATGATAAAAGGATATTAAAGTAATGGAGGAACTGAAGTATCTGGCATATGTGGGGACTGACAGAGCTGGGTCTGTTCAGGAGAGCAGTAGGCTCAGAAGGATCTTATCCAATTGTGTAATCACGTGATGTGGGAAGTAAGAGAATGAAGCCATGGTGATGCAGAGTGACAGGATGAAAGACAACAGGTGCCAACTGAAATGCAGTTAATTCCTCAGCACAGGATTTTTCTCCACTTGAGAAAAGACTTTTTCACTGTGAGGGTTGTTGAATGCTGGATTAATGGCCCAGGGAGGCCTTGAAGTATTCATCTTTAGAGATAGATAGTTGAGGTTGGAGTTGGAGCTCTGAGCTGTGAAACAGCAGGAGTGTGAAACTGGACATGTAAGTGGACTGTATTTTCAGTACTGATGGGCATGATTTGTCCAATTTTATAAAGAAGGAAATGTAATGTTAGGTAATTGTACAGGAAATATGCATGGTTTATAAGATGAATGTAGATTGAGCCTACACTATATGCTATTTACAGCTAGTATGGGGATGTTGAAGGATTGCTATACCAGCCATATGTTGTTTGATTTCTAGTTATATAACTGAAAAAAGTGAGGTTGCATTTTTGCCATTTTGTCAGTCTAAGAAATGGCTCTTATCATTCCTAAGGAAAAGACTGTAAGAATTATTTGTGCAGTCAAAAGAGAATCTCAAATGGTATGATCCTGTGAAAATAAAAGGTAGTAGCTCTGGTAGAAATTAATAAAAACTAGTACCAATTTCCCAAATATTATTCCATAGACTAAGACATTGTGATGAAACATGAAGAATGAGTTTGTTATTTGTCTAGTTATTTGCATGAGGACTCTAATTTTCCAAATGAGCAATTCCATTAGCTAGACTAGAGCCTGTGAGATATTTTTTCTTGTGCAAGTTGCAAAGGCAGTAATTCATGCTGTGCTTTTGTTCTTGGAAAATTAATGTTAGACTTGACATTGTTGTCAGATTGTTTGTTTTCAGGAAATTTACTCCATTCCATGATAGATTTTAGAAGTTTGTTTCAAGACACTTAATCAAGACTCCTTCTTGCACTTTTGCAATAAATAGATAGCAGAAGAAGTATCATAATGACAATAACCATTTTGACAGTCATCACTGAGGAGAGAACACCTAAGAATACAGTCTAATTTAATTTATAGCCAGAGCTATGATAGTATTTAGTATTTCCTGTCCTTCATAATTATTGCCCTGCAGCAGCCATCCTTTCCGCTTTCCTCCTGCCTCTCCTGAAAATATCAGGAAGTGTAATACAGTAATTCCACCGAATCCCAATGTATGGTGATGTTGAAAGGATATATCTTTCTGTATTTTTCACAGTAACCTTTTCCAGGCAAACACAGGGCATATTTTAAAGCCTTTGAACAGTATCTGAGGGGTGACAGAGACAATATTGTCATGTAGAAAGTGTTTCTGTGAACATCCAGGTTTTAATTTCTTTTATCCTGTGTTGAATCTGACTCATGGATTAAGATATATATGATTAAAATCAGTTTATAAAGGTTGGATTTGGCTAGAATGATACTACATCCAGATAATGTCAAAGTGAGGATCCTTGGAGTGCATTTTTCTCTCACATTTTAAGTTCTTTGTCATGATTATTGTTGGCCTCTGTTGGAAGTGAATTGTTCAACTCAAAATGCAAATATTTTTCTAAGTTATTCTCTGAAAATTTAAGAAAACAGTGATAGTATTACGGCAACCTGAGATAACTCCAGGTCCTGCAGGACCTTGTCAATGAGTCCTTATACCTGAGTCCTTGTCTTTATCTTTCCTCTTCCCACTGTAGACCAGTTATGAGTGAACTGATAATGTAGTCAGTGAGTAAGTCCTCTCACGCCCAGGAGAATACCACTCGGCACTAATTTACATGACAGGTCTTGTGATGTAGTCACTGTGAAGTAGGGATGCCTTTGTTGGGGTAAGGATTTGAACAAAAAATTGGTGAGCCCAGATGTGTCACATAATTTTTTGGTTCTTTGTCTTCTTTCATCGTGAGCAGCTGCTGTTATGGGTGTGTGGTTGGCATACTCTGAAAATGAGTCATTTAGGTCATACTGAAACATATGGGACAAAAGAAACCATTTCAAGAATATGATGCAGCTACTGATGCTCTGACATGCTCAACTAGTCAGACACAAAATTGGCCGAAGCATTGTAACAGAAATGCTTTATATCCTATGGAAAAAAGTATTTCCTCCAAATTTTACTTTGTCAGCATTTGGATTCTTTTAGTGTTTCTCCATCAGCTAAGCAAAAAACTCATTGGCATTCTCACCATTTATGGTTTGATACACATATGTTTCAGTCAGCAAAGACAGCATCCAGCAAAAAATATGCTGTGCTAACAAAACATGAATTACTTGGATATGTAAAAGAGAAAGCATTGCACATATGCAATTGCACTTTAGTGATCATTATTTTCAGTGTGTGTTAGAAATTAATTTTGGTGGAAGCGTATCACAGTTGCTGATAGCTATCTGATTTATGCATATGTTGTCTTGCCAATGCAGCATCAAGCTGTAAAAAAAATGTTTCTTTGGTCAGTATTTCATTTTCATAAGGGCTGACATTAGCATTAGCCCATTAGCTGGATTATAAAACTTGAAACATGCATGGTAATAAATCTTCTTCAATTACAAAGTTGTAAAAGCATCTTACTGGTAATTTCAGTGTAGTGGCTCACTCACTGATTTAAGAATCCATCCTTCTTTGTAAATAGAGCAGAGATTGCCTAAGGCTGGGTCCACCTGCAGAGGGAGAGGTTGTCCAAGTGAAATGGCCTGATGGAAAACTGTATGGTGCAAAGTATCTGGGGTCAAATACAGCTCACACGTATCAGGTGAGTATCTGTGTTTATTACCAAGCGCTTTCTTTTCAGATGTCTTTATTCTAAATTACTCATTTGGCTCTAGCACCAGAGTGGCCTGCCACACCTTCAAAGATGAAGAAGGCTGGAGTGTGAACTCTTACTGTAACTGTTACCACACTTGAACTAATGTGTAAAACTTTGTGAGTCAGTAGCAAGTGCTGTGCACTATTTGAGAGGAGGTTTCACTTGGTCTTACAAAATCAAGAAAATTACTTTTTTCTAAGAACTCAGATAAACAGGTGGAACATTAAGATTGAAAGATAAGATTTGTTATTTTCTGCAAGTTATTTGCTTTCATTGATTTCAGCTAATTATAAGATTAGTTAAGTATTGATATGAGCCTACAATGAACCTGAGGCATTTCATAAGATGTTGGAATGGAGGACAGTAAGAAGAAGAGCATAACTTTCATTTGTCTGAGGCATTTTTGAATTAATTAATCTCAGGAGCACTTTATCCTCAGCAAAGGCAAAAGGGAACTGAACATAGAAGGCAAAGCTAAAAAGCTGACTTCTGATTTCAGAGTAACAATTACTGTTTTTTTTTATGGCCTTGCCTTTGAGAAAAATCAGTGAGCAGCTTTGAGTACCCAAGTGAATGGTAGAAACTGCAATAAAACAATCACAATAATAATAGCAGTTCTGAAAGAATGAGAATCTAGATACATTTCTTTTATATATATGTAATAATTTTCACTTATGTAATTCTTTTCATCAGAGGGCTCACATTACTGTACCAAAATGGCAAATTTACTATTCTATCTCTAGATAAATTAAGGCACATGGAAGCTAAATTACTTGCTGCATTGACCTTCTCACTTTGCCAATGACTTGCAATCAAATTCAAGTCCTCAAATGCCTAAAGCCTTGAGCTAGTCTCTAAATCTTACCTCTTCCCTTATATTTAGCAGCTGGATTATGTTGTGAAGGTGGAAAGTTCTTTATAAAGTATGAAGATTATTTTTCTATAGTAACATTAATCTTCAAATCATTTAATCTTTTGAACAACTAGTCTTCTGAGGAACACTGTGAGATAAATTAGATGTGTGTTGTTGTCTTTCATATTTGAAGGAATTTGACATAGTCAAACAACTTTTTATTTTAGACCTCTTGAACAACATGATGAAACAAGTTTTGTTTAAGGAAAATGGATAAGCATGAGGAGGCTCAGCAAGATTTAGCGTTCCTCAGCATAACAAACATAAATTCCTGTAAATTGCCTTTAACAACCCCCTATCATGGGGGGAAATGACAAAGTTTAAAGATTAGAGGGAGTCCATATTGCAATACATAGAACTGTAGAGACAAGCAGGTATTTTGTCTGCAGGATGAGAGAGGAGGCTGCCTGTGGCCACATATTTCAGAAAATTTATTACAGGGAGCGTGCAAGATTAACGTCACAACATATTAGTATTTCTTCCTATGGTCTTTCTAAACAATGTCTGAAATCTCCCAGGACTTACAGATACACAAAGGTTTGTTTTCATCTGGTGTGATCTGTGTTGCACCTTTGAGATTCTCTTACCCAGTCTTCTGTGTAAATTCTTAGATCTCATAAGGCAGTTCTAGTTGTAAAATTCTGTGAGTTTTCCTCATGTTCATCAGACATTTGTAACAAATGTGGTACTTGAGCATGCAGGAGCTATGGCATGATGCACCAGAATTTGTTACACAGTTTGACATTTGTCAGCCAGTATCCTATGCAATCCCTAAGCAGAGCTAAATCTGCCAAATGAAGCAGGTGCTCAAGTGAAATTATTAATGTGATCCACATCTGATTTCATAATGATTTCTGATATTGAGGTTCACAATTGAGTTAGAGTTTATTAAATTGTCCATTCACTCCATTAATTGCTTTCTAACAGCTTTCCCTTTAATTTATGATGTGCTTATAGAAAAAAAATCTCATTAAGATAGTAACGTACCATGCAGACACAGTACAGCAGCAGAATCCAACTGAAATAACTTACTTAATAAAATTGATTATTTGAAATGTAGGATCTGCAATCTGACTTGAATTGGAGCTATTAGAGATGGTGGGTTTATATTTTACATGAATCATGATACTGTTGAAAATCTTAGAGAACCTCTTGTGTTTACTATGAAGTGTAGGCAAATTATTCCCAGTGTGATATGCTGGATTATACCCAAAGAACTTCCACTTACTCTTCATTGTAAATGTGCAATATATTTCATACTGCAAGCGTGACAGATTCTCTGGTACGAAGCATTTGCATCCTACTGCACACTGTGAGTAAAAACAAATATACTGACTGTTTAAGAAGAGATTTTCTTATTACACTTATAAAGTGCCAGAGTTAATTTCCTACCCAGTTTTTTCATCAGGGATGCAAAAACATTATTACCAACTGTATTATGCAAAACACTTAACCAAATGTGCTGTGTGGGAAGGAGCAGGAGTAGCAGAAAGACTGTTCCTGTATCCTGGATTGCCATAATTTAATTAAACAAGCTTAAGGCAAATAGAGTAGGCTTATGGGGTTAGTAACAGGAACAGAGAGGAGTAAGGATGACTCTTGTGACTTTTTTATCCATTTGTGTGGTCTATGCTTTTAAAATGCATTCCAGATTTATGCAGCCCTATTAGCTGCATTGGAAAAATTGTTTTTAAAGAAGTTAATAGATCAGAGTCTGTATCTTGGCTTTTGAGAATGGATATATGGATTTTTCAGCTGTTTGCATATTAATCTGACATACTCAGCTTTTAATTTGAAACTAAAACCCCAGTCCATTCACAAGTTAAAATATATGATTTTTCAGGTTTATCTGTAATAATACTTTTGATAAGTCAGTATTCTCCTATGTTTGTATTTGAGCTTACTCCTTTAGTCAAGTGTGTTGTTGTCGTTCACATGGTCTTACTAAATCACCAAAGAATGTAGAATGGGACTTCTAATTTTATATCAAACTTTAAATTATAGTTTCTGTGGGAGCTAAACTGCAGTTACAGATAATAGCTGAAATTCACAACTGTTAGATGAAGTATTAAAATAGAGGAAAAAATCAGCAGCTACTGGAAAAGCTTAAATGCTTCAAAGCCTCAGCATTTTAACATTCCCCACACCTAGTTACATTTCCTTTCTCATTTTTTTGCTACGGGGTTCATATTGGATTAAATCTAAACCTAAGCATGATAAAGCTTTTCATCTTCTGAACTGAGCATTTAAAAGAAATTCCATCAGATTCAATAAAATTCTATTAACTGGTATTTCCTTAGTTGTCACTCACACTTTCTTTTGACATGGTCTTCCTCAACCTTGAATTGCAGGATGTTAAAATTAATTTTTTGTTTATTAGAAGCAAGTCAAAAAAATTAGTGACAAATAAAAATGACACAAGGACATTTTAATATGTCACTCCTGCAAAATAATGTTGCCTGTCTTATTACTGTTCACTATTCCTAATCTAAAAAAATTTACTTCATTATATATGTGTCAGTGCTGATTTTGAAATCTCTTTGCTTAGATATTATTTTCAATGTAGGCATATGTTGCAATTCCTAAGAAATAATATTTTTTATGTTTCAGCCTAATTCTGTGCTAAAACAGATTTCAAAATGTCTGTATATAAGTATTCTTTGTTTACTTAGGTATTTTTATCTGGAAACATTTCCAAGAACTTCCTGCAAGAGTTAATTATTATTTTATTTTCAAATACACATTTTTCCAATTAGGTGGAGTTTGAAGATGGTTCTCAAATAGTAATGAAGAGAGAAGAAATATATACACTGGATGAAGAGCTTCCTAAGAGAGTAAAAGCACGTTTAGTAAGTATTTGCTGATCTAACCTTATTACATATATATATATACGCAAAAGGCCAGTAACACTATACTTGGATTTATTTTAGATTTTCAGTTTAAATAGACTCGTGTTTTGTGAAGCCTGTGCTAAATCAGCCCAATTAGGAGATATGTCCATTTGATAGTGATATGGTTAGTTTTTCTTCCAGTACAAATGTTGTTGTCAGATGTAATTCTTTTCTCCTAAAAGGGACATCGTGTTTGTCTGACCTGTCAGAACAAGAATGATCAAGTTAATAAAGATTGAAATTGACAGACATTCTATTTTTTCAGTATGCTTATAACAGGTATAGTTTTTAAAAAATTTTCCAGCTTCTCAGAGCTTTGTGATTTTAAAAGCCTTGACTTAATAAAAAGGCAATTAACTTCTTGTAAGAAACAATGCGGCTGATCTAAACTTGTTGGTGGCTGGATTTATCATCATTTCACTACTCTTTTGTTTAAAACCAAATTTTGCTACTTTTTTAAAAGTTTCCTGCTCTTTCAAGCAACATCCACCAGCCACATTTTTATGTATGTGTGCCAAGTGGAAAAGTGTTGAATTTCACAGAGAGCATAACTCGTAGAGGTTGAAAAGGAAAAGTTCTTCCATACATTTGTTGGAGGAAATTACTGTTTTTACCTGTTCATTCTAATGCAAAATGCAGTGGTCAAGTATTCTGAGTTAAGTAACCTTTCTGTCATTGAATTTGGGATATATGCACAAATCTTTCAGTGTCCTGACTTGGGTTAAGATAGATGTCTTGAAGAGCCATCTGATTATATTTAATGGGGCTTTTTGTTATACTTGGAAAGCACACCATTGCCGTTTTTTTGCTTAGAATGCAAACTATTGCATTCTCAGCATAATTATAATAATGGGATTTATGCTATTGTTTTTTAAATCAGTTTTTTAGAAATCAGTATTTATTTGTTTTTTGTTTGGTAATCAATTTCATTAGGGAGTTAACTATGGAATGAAAACATTAAATTTGGTCAGCTGAACAAAACACACCACAGCCATTGCTGAAACCTCGGCATGATTTATACTAGTGCCTTAAATTCTAGAAATATGTAGGTTAGTCCTAAAGGCATGCCCAACACCTCCTTCCCCTCCTCGTGCTGAACACAGTGCAAGTTAAATACAGCCTATGATCCTCTTTCTCTCTATTAAAATAAAAGACATCAGTTCCTTCTAACTGATGTTTCTCTTAAACTTGGGAATTCTTCCAGCAGTGGTAAGTTGATCCAAAATATTTTGCCTCTGATTTTGCCCAAATAGCTTGCTGTTTGTTGTTCCACTAGTTTGTTAGTAGGGATGCCCAACTGGTTTAAATTTGACAAGTGGCCAAACAATAACCCTGATCCTTTTCAAATGAGGCAGTGCCCACATTTCTTTTCAGGCATCCATGACATAGTACCTTGCATTTAAAACTTTCCTGAATAACAAACACAAGGTGGTGAATGATACTGCTGGGATCAAACCTGCCCAACAGCTGCATCAATTCCATGTCACTGTTTTCTCACCTAGCATTAGCATGCCTGTGTGATCCCTGGATAAAATCCAGACTAACAATAGCTGGTTAGTTATGTGTTTCCAAGGAGTGCTACAAATGTAGAGAATTTAATACTGAGCAGAACATGCAAAATATGGAGTGATAACAATTGTATATATCTGTAATTAATGTCTGGTTTTAGTCTACAGCTTCTGATATGAGATTTGAAGACACATTTTATGGAACAGATATTATCTTGGGAGAAAAGAAAAGGCAGAGAGTGTTGAGTTCTCGCTTTAAGAATGAATATGTGGATGATCCAGGATACCGCACCTTCTTAAAAAGCTCATTCCAGAAGAAATGCCAGAAGGGACTGTAAAGGAAACAAGAGAAGAGAGAGAGTTCTCGATTAAAAAGCATGCAGCATTGTTTGCAGTTCGGTTTTGTTTAATTGAAAACTCTGTTTTACAGTGAACTAATCTATACACCAGCCTTGTAATTTGAAGTACTTGAGTTCTGATTCCATCAGTTAATGTATTTAAGGATTTGTAATGTTTTACATTATGAAACCAGGGGGAAACCAAGAGAGATTACTAAATGATATGATGAAGAAAGGTTTCAGTCCTGCTCTCTTTGAAATAAGTGGTAAAATTCCCTATGAATTCTTTGATTCACAGTTCTGAGGAGGAGACATTTTAGTAAACAGAGATAATGTCAGTGGCTCACTTTTTTCTGCACAAATGAAAGGTTGTTAAGTTCAAAAATAGCAGTTTTTATAAAATATTTTTGAAACAAAGCCAGATTTGTACAGTACTGAGACAAAAAAGGCTGTATTTACTTTGTACAGTGCTTTTACATTTTTATGTCACTACTGTTTTCAGTAGGATTTGATGGGGACTCAGCTATTGACTTAAATATTTTTGGCTTTTAAGAGAGGTCTCTTCAGCACAGCAAGGATATTTTGTATATTTAAAGAGACAGATTTTGGCAGGTATTTTTGAACATGTTTTTCATAAAGTCTTAAAAATAGCTACTTGTGAAATATGAATTTATTTCACTGTGTGTATGAGAATTAAATTTGAAATATATATGCTTAACAGCCTAGTTTTGAATGAATATATTACGGCTTTTATTTTGAAATAATGTTCTAGCTGTGTAATAATGTTTTAAAATAAATAAATACTTTACTACTATTGCAGCTTTTTTCCTGCTGTTGAGATTCTGAACCTTATTGTTTCATACCTATAGGAATCAGGAATATATGCTGTATTTTTCTGAACACAACAGAATATAAACACAGATACTCACATGATTTAGTGTTAAAATTCAGAGTTGATAAGTACTGTACTTTCATTTCTTGTCTTTCTATTTCTCTTCAGTCTTTGGGATCTTGACCTTTTTTGGATGTTTCACAGAAAGCAGAAAGTCTGAATTTGTCTGAACACTTGGATATGTGAACCTAGAAGGGAGTGTTATCAAAAGTGACATCATCTATTTCTTGTAAATTGGACAGTCAGCAGGATTTCTGACTGTCTGCCAAAGGAAGAAGAGACCTCCAAAATCCAATTTAAATTGGGGTACTGCTGTTTCTAGGGTTCTGCTTGCAAAAAACCTGAACACATGGACCCAAATATTTTTTCTGTACAAAACCCCAGTCTTTTATATGCTGAGGCATACAGATCTTTGTTTCACTGAAGCCCTTCCATTGTTATTTTTTCAAGTGGACAGTAAAATTTTTTCAATTGCTCTGTGACACCTCAAGTGACAGTGTAAGTTTTCTGTGTTACGTTAACTGTCTTTTCTTGTACCATGAAATCCCTCAGAATCCCTTTAGTCTAAGAAATTGCTTAGCTGTGACAATTGGAATGTCTATCTAATTGATAACACTTTCTCCAAAGGCACTGGCTCGTGGTGGATGCTGTCCTGGCATATTTCACAGTATCAGTGCTCTTTTTGGTATTTTAAAGAAAAGATAAAAACTAATGATAGATTTGCAAAAGATGCGAAGATTGCTGCTGCCTTCTATAGTTATGTGCAGCTGATAATCACGTTGTATGGGGTTTGTGTGACTGGCTTTTTGTAGTGGAGTCTACAGGGGTCGCTTCTGTGAGAAGCTTGTGGAAGCTTCCAGCAGAGCCAATGCCAGCAGGCTCCAAGACAGACCCACACTGGAGTGGGCTGTGCCTGAAGGATTGTACCCTGTGGAAGAGTGATACACATTGCAGCAGTTTATGGAGAGCTGTTTTTGCCCATGGGATGAGCTCACACTGAAGAAGGTAATAGATAGCTCACTCCTGTGGGAGACAGCCCGTGTTGGAAGAGACTCCTCTCCCTGAGGACAGTGCTAGGAACAATGTGCGATGAACTGACCATAAGCCCCATTCACTGTCATCCCCCGGGGGGAAGGAGAAAGAGCCCAGGAAAGAGAGAGATGTGGAGGAAGGTGTTTTTAGGATTTGATTTTATTTCTCATTTTCCTGCTCTGATTTTGTTAGTAATAAATTCAGTTCATATCCCCAGTTTGTCTTGTTTTGCCTGAGATGGTATTTGGTTTGTGATCACTCCCCATCCTTAATTCATTAGCTTTTTGTTATATTCTCTTCTCCCAGTCCAGCTATTTGAGCTGAGTGACAGAGTGGCTTTGGTGAGTGCCTGGCACTCAGCCAGGGTCAATCCTCTACACCTAATTACTGATGCTTAGTTTCACATACTGTGTCCTGTGGTAAGAAGGCTTTTCTGATCTTCCATGAAGGTTCAAAACAACTATGACATTATTAAATTGTTAAATGAATACTAAAATATTTTGTAATTGGATAGGTGATGCTATGTGGTTTAAGAGAGGCTAGAAATCAAATGCATGTTCTTTGCCTGATCTGATAGGACCTCTTATGACACCATGAATAAACCCCTCATTTCTATAGAGTGGATATTTCTCTTCAAGATCCTTGAAATTTGAAATTTTAAAGTGTTGCAATTTTTTTTAAAACATTAATGCAAAAAGTTGGCTTGTTTCCCCTTCTAGGTTGCATCAAGATCTTTGATTTGGAACGTCTCAAAGGCACTGAAATTATTTCTGACCTTTGTAAAGTACTAGAAAATATTTCTGAGTAAATGAAGAGTGTAATTGTCATCATTGCAGCTTTGTGCCTCCTGTTTCCGGACTTGTGGTCTTTGCAGAGTGGATTGGCTAAACAGCTGGCCTAGAAAGACAGTTCCCCTTCCCTTACAATACCTGAAAAGCTACATTTATCTGTTCTACAACAGATCCTGTTATGGACCTTTCAGGTACATGAGATGGAGAATACATTGGTGTGGACTGCTCTGGGAAACCAGGAGCTTGCCACAGACTGAATCAGGTAGACATACAACAAAACAGGGTTGCTCGTTATCCTTGTAACTAATTCTCAATAGCCAGTTTCTCCAGTAAAACATCTCTGTGTTAATTTTCTCCTGGTGTTAGAGACAGATACATCTTTTCTAGTGAAAAAGCATGCTAGCATTCATGACCATTTCAATTACAGTGTCTGTGTGAGGAAGCATGCAGTAAGGTAGGAACAGTGATGCGCTGTTAAAGACTGGCTGAATGAATTAGCATGGTATTCCTAGGAGTAAAAAAAAAATAACCACCCAAAAAACCCCACAAAATGTTAATAGCAAGAGAGCACAGCATGCTCCAGGATAGGACAGGCCATGTTTGTTCTATTGCCTGATACAAGAACAAAGTAGCTGTTCTGTACAGTCATAAATCCTGAAGGTCATGGGTGAGAACACAAAGTAGTGGTTTAGTTAGGATACATCAAAATTACTATCATCTGAAAAATATCAAGGAAGAATCTGAAGTACTTCAATTTATGCTGGCTTGTGAAGTAGAATGCTTTAATGCTGTGACTCTGATTTCCACAGCTGTAAGTAAGGTCTGATAAAATCAAATTACTGGAATTAGATAAAAATTAGATTACTTCTTTTGAAACCTATTTACCATTGTGTTGCTGTAGCAAAGCAATTTTGTTGATGCTTAATAGGAGTTCTGCAATATATTGTGTTGTGCCACAGTGGTTAAAATTTTTAAATTAAAGAGATTAATAGAAAAATTCCTACAAAATATTTTTGCTTTGAAGCTTGTTTATACTTTCCAACTGTGATGCAAGTGAACAGTAGTATTTTGTAACAGAGAGCTTAATTTCGTATCCTGATATTTAGAAGCAAAATAGAGCCAGGTAAAAGCTATCCCTTCTTCTGCAGTTACACTCTTGCTGATTTTGTGAAATGTTTTCCAGTGTAGAAGACATTATAGGGAAAAATAACTGATAATCTGCATTCTGCTTGAATGATTAATAATAAAAAAGTGTTTGTTATTTGTGCTAAATAACAAATATTTGTATTTGCTATCTGTGCTTCTCAGTATAGCCATCTCTGCTTAGTGGCACAATTACAACTATTAACTTTGATAGTAGATGAAGGCAAAACTATAATTTCACTTACTGGCATTAAATGCTGCTTTTCTTCAGTCTCTAAATTTTGTAGCTACTTCTTAGCCAACAGAAGTATTTAATGCCAGTGTTAAACAGCATGTTAGTAGGAGAGAAAGCTTATGTAGGGTGGGCAAAAGGAATCTTCCCTGCATATATGCACAAAAAGGATATCCATCTCTTTTAAAAATTACGGAAGTATCTGATAGATTTATCACACACCTTCACATTTCAAAAGCCATCTCTGGGGCTTCTAGTCTTGAATTCTAAATGCCTTAGATAGCATTTTTCTCTGACACATCTAGCAAAAAGAAAATGCTGATGTTATGGTAAGAGTTCATCTCAGCTGTTGTTTATACAGTCTACTCGGTTATAACTTCACTGTTACTACCAGACTGAATTGTCCTACAGCCATCCTGCTGTTATTTTCAACACTGAAATGTATTTCCTCTAAACTTAGATTTGTAGGAAGAGTTGGTTGCTGCTAGAACTTTTGTAAGAGCCTGTTTTGAGTTACTAAAAACTTTGGCATTTAGATATCCTACAGCTGAAAGTTTTCTGTGTGGGTTCATGTCTGAAAAAATCAGGAAATTTTACCTCAAAATGTTTGGTCTTTTGGAAGGATTTTGAAGAGGAGGATTAAGGATAAAAAAAATCATCCTTCATTCTCTCCCAAACTTTCCCAGGCCTTTATTTGACAACCTCTTTGGTTCCTTTGTATAATAAAAGTGAAAGTGAATCTCTTCATACAGGGTTGGTGTATGACTGAAAGATGAATGACTGAAAGAGTGATTCCCCCTCTTTGAGGGAAGTGTTTCTGTAGATGTGCTGTCATTTGACTGAGCTATCATAAACTGGTCTGTGGCTGGGGCTCAGACATGAAGTCATGGAACTTGCAGGGCTCGTTGCACCATGGTGCCCTTCTGGTGTGAGGGACTGGGCTGTGCATGCATTGCCATCACAGCTCAGCACTGGCCTTGTGGTCTGGGTAAGCCTTTTGTCCTTTTCTTGGTCACCCTAGTTACTTCAGTGGAACATGGAGGCAACTGTTTGTTTTCAATGCCTTGCTAAAGTTGCTGCTGTATCAAAAACCTGGATGGGAAAAAAGAAAAAACAAACCAAAACAACAAACCCAGACAAGAAAAAAGAACCCCAAACTGCTTAAATACAAAAGCATTAAAATTTGAAGGCAGATATGGAGAACTCATGGAGCTGGAAGGAGAAGAAATAGGGGGGCCAGATTCTTAAAAAGAGATTTGTTCACAGTCTCTGCAGAACCCAGGATGCCTGAGGGTCAAATTTCTTGTGGTATAAGCAAATGGCTGTGAAATGTACCAGCAAATTACTGAATAATTGCCTTTAGGAACAGCTATTCCTGATGCTAATTACTGAATGAACTCAAGGAGCAGTTATCTCTGTTCTCCTAAGGATCTGGTCCTTCTGTACAGATGGGAAGTCAGTTACATGGGATAAGATTTTAAATTGTTTTTTTCCAGATTGGTTACTAGAGAAAAACAGGTTTTATGGTTGAGTGCTTATAAATTACTATGCTAGAGTTAAGGATGCAAAATATGAAATATACAGCCAATGCCAAAATTTTCCCAGAAGATATATAATGCTTTAAACTTCCTCATATGTTCCTTACAGATCCAGTCACTAGAGGAACTGTAGGAAAGAATCATCATAATGACTCGTTGGAATGCACAGAAGTTAAAAGCAAGGAAGAATAGAGACGAGGCGCTGCATTCCCAAAGGTGATTTTTTTGCACAGTACTAACATTTGATGGCAATGTCATGCTACATTGTGGAGGAGAAAAGGCTCGAGGAACAATATAACAGAACAAAATTATCTTTGAGAAGCTTCCATATCTAAAGCAATGCATTGCAATCCACCTCTTGCTTCCTATATGGGTATATGTAGCATACATAAATAATAAAAAAAAGCTCCTTAGTCCATTCCAGGTGTGGCAACCAAGGATGACTTGCATGACCCTGGTATTTTTCTTTGAGTCCTATTAGGACAGTAAAAGCAGAAACAGGTGAATTCATTCTTTATTATCTTTTAGCTGTAAAGAGAAAGGAGCAGATAACAATCCCCTTGTCCTATGGGAAATTTCATATTGAAATAGCAGTAAGATAGATTTCTGCACTGAATATCTCTTTGTTATTTCAAGTGTTAGGTCCTCTCAAAAGAAGGGATGGAGCCATTTTGTTCTTATCTAGTTTTGTATCTCCCACTTCAAAGGCCCCCAACAAAAACAGTTAAAAATGAGCTAAAATTCTTCCAGATCCAAACACCCAAATAGAAAAAAGGACAAGTTCCTATTTTTCTGTGGCAACCATGTGAAGCCAAGATGCAAAGGATAGAGATCTCTGGAATGGGAAGGAGTCCAGTGTCTCCAGTGTGTCTCTGTACTCTTCTGTGAACTTTCATCTATCTAATGCCTTAAGACAGCTTGAGACAGGCAGAATATGTTCATGTATAATGCCAGTATGGTCTGTAGATGGTGAGTAATGCTATCTCAGATAACAAAATGGGGACTGATTACTGCATTTTGCTACATATAGCTACAGGAAACAGTGGTGCTGTCGGCTAAAACCAGAAATCATTGGGTTTTCAGTTCTCTCACCCTTGCATCCACTGAAACAAAACAACACAGAACAACATATTGTAGCAAGACCTCACAACTTCAATGCCCTCTTTCTGTTGGATTTTGGGGATGTCTCCAGAGATCATATAAGATCTCCTTGAAAGAAGGAGAAATTAGTGGATGTGAGACTATGTAAGCTGGTTCAGTAAGAGCACTTGAAAAATAAATGGAAGGTACATTGTCAACACGAAGAACTACATGAATGAAATTCTTCAGTAGATCCTTTTGGCCAAGGGAAAGTCAAGCAGAGGCTACATGAGCTAATTGCTGTAACTGGAGGTAAATCTGCAAAAATAACTTTGAGCTGCAGGATACCCCTGAGACAGTGGTGTATCACTGTGTGCTTAGAGAATGAGCAGGACCAAGACACAGCCATGCATGCAGAATTTCCCCCCTGATATTTTGAAACACTGAAGGAGGATTTAAAACAACCATTGAGCTTTACAAGGTCCTTATTGCCAAAGAAGGTGGATGTCTGATATGCAATCATAGTGGTGTGCTACAGCACTCTTAAGGTTTTGGAATAATCAAAGAAGATTTTTTCTCGGGAAAACTCACCTGCTATTTGACAGGGCTTCCTCTTCTGGGGATACTGACAAGAACTGTAGGGGCACATGTAGACCACAACCCCCACTCTGCATAAACATGTTCTTGAGGGCATTGCTCTCAAATTTCAGCACTTTGTGGCACTCTCCCAAAGCTATTTAACTATAGGCACTTCATAAAAAACCAAACCAAAACAAAATCTGTTGTAAATATTTCCTTATGAAGTGCCCATCAGATAAACTGCTGAGATAGTAATGAGAAAATTCATGTCACTTAGTAATGTTTTAAAAAGACAGGAGAAACCAATTGAGAAACCCCAGGAGGGTAATCACTTGCCATCTGAATTATTAATTTCATGATGTGTTTTAAGAGAAAGGACATGATAGTCACTAAAGGAGGCCCTGGAGAAACACAATACTGGTATATCAACACAATTGATTTCTCAGTGATTTAAAGCAAATTATCTTAGTGACAAGTTTAAAAGTTTCCAGTTGAAAAGGAGATGCCACTTCTGGGCCAGTGGAGGGTCATACATGGCTATGATTGCTGGGCAAGGAGTGATCAAAAGAGTTGGCACACCTTACCAATGGTTTTTTTGCCATTTTTTACCAGATGCACTGGGATATATCACAGGTGTACTCACCAGTTTCACAATTTCTTTGTCTTGTCTTCTCCCCTTCTTTGCCAGTTTCATGCCTTAGGAATAAAGGATGAAATGATAGTTCAAGTCTGAGATATGCACTTCTCTACTCTTTTCATGGTGATATAGTGAAAGAGCAGCTCTGACTCCATAGCAAATACTATTGTGGAAATTTTTTTGACATGTCTGGCAGTGCTTTAAATTAGGAAGGTCAAAAGTTTTCATGGAGAGTAATACCAGATTTTTCAAATGGAGAATGGGGGTCGAAATTACTTGTTAAATGCTGTGTAGCACTAATGTGAGAGCTGACTGAGGGAAATCTGCAAGTTTTTACCCAATAAAAATTATAACAATACAGCAATTATAGCTTAGTTCTGCTATGAGAACAGTCTCTGGCATCCCCTTACTGTTGTCAGGCCATGTAATCAATTTTCTCTAGTGAATTATGTGGTATTCCCTATGGCAAGAATACTGCTTTGCATTTTGCTCCATTTCTTTTTATCTGGATTTTGTGTTTTATGCTTTGCATATAGCCCTTAGCCAATATAATTTTCTTGCAGGATCTCTCCCTTCCTGTCTGGTGCTCCCTTCCCAAGCAGTTTTTAACATGCAAAGGGCAAGGTAGAATGGGTGACTGAAAATATTTTTATCATTTATACAGCTCTGTACATACTCCTGTGAGAGTCTGTGGCCAACTCATCCTTGGTTTCCATCATGAGCTTGATTTTCTCCTGCCTTCCTGCATAGTGAATTAAGATTTTAAATGTGCATTACATGCTGTATTCTGGAATTTTGCAATTTGTTAAGGTGTAGTTCTGGAGTTAAGGTTCAGACTAGAATGGAAATATCTCAAGAATCCTTGGTAAATCAGTAGAGCACATGAATACCATTCTTGTTCTACTTTCAGTCTTTCTGTGGTGTATACTACAAGAATATGGATCCATAGCTGCATTAGAACTGATTACTCGGCAATTTTTATGTAAAAAAATCAGTTTTGTAAAAATTTTGTTAACAACATTTATGATTAAAAGGTGGGGGTTTTCAACATTGATTTTTACAGCTTGATACATATCCAAAAGATCAAGTTTTTCCTTTTTAGCACAGTACTTAATGAACTGAATTTTACCAGATTTATTCCCACATTTCCATAGAGAGATCTAATTCTGAAGCAAAATTTTCGTGAGAAAGGAGTAATGGAAGAAAATCCAAGTTCTGTATCTGGACATTCGGAGCAGCAGCCTCTGAATGCAAAATATGCTTTTATGTGTGTATTTTCAGATAAAACCCAGAACTTCAGAAATTCATCAGTAGTATAATCTTTTGAACTGAAAGTCTTTTAGCAGCTACCCCAGAGAGTTAATGGAAGCTGTGATGGCATTCCATTTGATAGTGATTTTGTCATTAGCAGTCCTTTTAGAGAAGGGATTATGCTTAGTGACAAATAGTCACTTTTGCAGAAATAAAGCATTAAATTAGCTCCAGTTTCTAATTTTTGATTTGTCTTTACATGTAAAATGCAGTACATTACTCTCAGATATGAGATATGTGATACAACATCTGAGGTAGTTGAAGTTTAATTAGCTGTGTTCTTCAGTAGTAACCTGCCTAGTTTAATCATGCAAAGGTAGCATCTGAACACTTTGTTTCAGGTGGATTTTTTGTGTTTGGAGGTTTTATTTGATAGTGTTTTTTGTTTGTTTGTTTATAAGGAAAGAGCTGGCTGCTGCAGAATTTAAGAAAACTATTTGCAAATAAAATACAATCGATTCCTGCAAAATAGGAATTGGAAAAACTCCTTTTGCTCTCAAGCTTTTGAAAGCATTGAAATAAGAAAGCAGGAGATCTTATAGCACAGCAGAGGCTCTATTCAAGCATACATTACTGAAGAAATAAAATAATGCATAGATCACATAAATGTTCACTGGATTTTAACTAGAATTTATGGATTCATAAAAGACTTTCTTCTCTGCAGCAAAATTAATCCTGATTATCTGCTTTTGAAGTAAAGTGAAACAAGGAAATACATATGCTTTTTAGTCCTATCTCTTCTAATCATGTTTTTGTAATGTAGAATTGGGCTTTTCAAGTGCATAAATAGAAAGTAATTTTTTCTTGAATGACTGAAAATGCACATTCTAGAAAAGAAAGTATAAGGCAAAGCAATTCTTAATGGTCTTCTTCTTTTAGATTAGCTGGCAGATGCAATCATCAATTCTTTAGTCATGTAGATTTAGTAAAAAAAATTGAGAAGGTGAGAGTAATCTCAATTAAGCCCTAAAACACCCGTTTTGTACCTATTTAAAAAAAAAAAAAAACACACCTTCAGAAAGTTGTCTTGCAACAGATAGATCAATGCATGTCTAATTTTGAATGAAAGCTGTCCTGGTTTGAAAGACAGGTGTTTGCTAAGGAAAGCAGAAGCCTCCCTTTGAACTGAAAAATGTGATCCTTCCTTCCTACAGATTATTATGATTTTGAAATTAAGGGAGCTCTCAGGCAAAGATATGGGGGTAGGAATAACAGTTCTTTACTAGTATAACTAACAAGACAAACAAGAACAACAACAGCTATGAAATTAGCCACAAACAGAACAGTAACTCAGTCCCAGTGTTTTTTGGCTGCAGGCACCTTTTCCCTGAGCTGCAGTTCCCGGTGCTGGGGGCGGGCGGGTCCCGCAGAGCTGCAGGAGGGCTGGGGGTGATGGCAGCGCTGTCCCAGGGGGAGAGAGAGATGGAGAGAGAGAGAGAGCCCTCCGCTCACGGTGTGGGTCCTGATGCTCAGCAGAGTGCTGGATGGTGGTAGTTCACAGCGAGAAGACAGCAGGGCAGGGTCTGACAGCAGTAGGATGGCTCCCAGCGCTGGGATGGAGCAGGGATGGAGGAGAAGCGGCGATCGTCCTTCTCGTCCGAATTCCGCGGGGGAAATGGGGCGAGGCCCAGCCTTCCGCTTCCTCTTCTGGCTGTTTGAATCTCTCCAGGTTTCCCTCCTCTCTCTTCCTCCCCACCCTTGTCACCAGGGCCCAGTCAACAGGTATCTTAGCATGACAATGGGGAAAATTCCACAGAGGGAAAAGGGAGAGAACCAACCCCCAACAAAAGCCCATTCCTGTTTTCTTTTTTCCAGGCAATATGGAAACACATGATTTAGATAATTTGTGGCTTCAGTTGAAATGTTGAAAATACCTTCAGTTAAAATGAAATGAAAATATCCCTCTAAAGCTCTAAAGAAAGTTAAATCTCCTCCCTTGGTGAAGGGTTTAAGGCTTAAATCATAGTTGCTGGTACTGGTGATGAATTGGAAGCTGTCTTTCTCGCAGTGTCCTGTCATCACTCTGCTCTCTGTTCCTCTTGTGATTTGATTGTTGGTTGACTGGTGGTATGAACAAGATATCCCCTTAATCGCATTGGGATTTAATAAGATTGGATGTATTCTTCAATGAAGTACAAGGAACACAGTCTTAGATGAAAGCTTTTCATCATTTTAAAAAAGAAGTCTCTGAAAACCTAATATTTAAGCAGACATTTAGCTTAAACAGTCATTGAGGCAGTAAATGCTTCTTCCCCACCGGACTTGCAGGGACAGCTTCAGTTTTGCATTTGGGAGGGAACTGTCAGACCCTGCTCAATAGTTAAGTCCCCAGTTACAGTTATTTTTTTTAATAGCTTCTTTGGTTTCTAAGCATTTTGGCATCAAATCAAACTTGTCTCCTTACACAAGATGTGGCTCTCTACATTTGGGTACAAAGTTACTACAGAGATACCAGGAAGAGAGGGAGCTGCAATCGCCAAACCAGAATTTTTCTTCCAAAATTATATAGCGTGAAGAAGTACTTGTTCCCTGGGTGAATAGAAATCCTGAGCAGTTAATCACTAAAAGTGTGACTGGAATACTACTTTCCGAGGGAGAATCCTGCCTAAGGAAGCCTGGCTGGATGTTAATAGCTGTGGCTTGGCTTTGTTGGCAGTTCCTGCGCTAATTAAAGTAACAACGTGAAGATTTATAAAATACACAGTGAAGTCCTAAACACAGATGCCAATGGGGATGGCGATGATTTTAGTTGAATTCACACAGGTTACCAAGACAAGCTGGTAATAAATGACCCTGCAGAGATGCAATTTTAGTCCCTTGCTTTCCTGCTAGTTAAGGGACGGCTCTGTTAAGATGACCAAAGTGCTGTGATATGCACTCTGAAATCTCTGTTGCTGAAGGTATTTCAGAAAATTTTGGACCAACAGCTGTCTAAAATAGCTCAGGAAAAGCAAGACCTGTTTTGAGGCAGGAGGTGTGTTTCTTTCCGCTGCAGTTTTGTGCTGTATAAAGAATGAGTGCTTCAAAAACAGACTAAAAAAGGCTAATTGCATGTAACCTTTGATTATAGGGTAAGGACTATGGAGCAAGTTTTCTGTGGCCAGAAAAGGAAAATATTCTCAGTAATAACATTAGGGAGACATTTACCATTAAATTCCTTTTTTGGAAAAGAGATAGGTTTCCATTTTATCTTCAAATGAAGTCTGTTTTTGATGGATCTAATTAAAAATATCCAAAGTTTTGTTTGTAAAATTTCACTGTCTTGCTAATGAAGATGTCTGTATATTAATTCAGTGTAAATAAAACTATTCTGTCAGAGGAAAACAATCAGGAGATACTACATTTCAATTTTAATATGGCTGTACTACCACAATGCTACTATCCTGAATTACAAATTAATTTAATTGAGCTCTAATGAATAAAATTAGTTGTCCTAGTGTAATTAAAATCTCAACTGAATGGTTTAACAAATTAATATAATGGTAATTGTGGCTGGCTTGATCTTTCTGCAACCTGAGATTCTCATCTGCATCTGTTCCTTTCCCTATGTAAAAGATAGTGAGTAACCCCAGAGAATGGGTGCTGGAGCTGCTCTTTAGGGCTGCTTGCTGTAGCAGTCTCACTACAGGACAAATTGCAATGCTAGTGAAAGGATAGACTGAAGAAACTTGCCTTTTAGTGGAGGCAGGGTGGAGAAAAGTCAATGTTAATAATTGCACAGTGCTGAATGCCTTTTTATATTATAAATAAAAGCAGTGTGATTCATTTGATACTTTGAGTATTCAATCTTCACAGTGCTGTTTATGAAATTAATATATGAGCTCAGAGAGCAGTCCTGGTCATCTTTGTGAAAAGTATCTTTGTGATTTAATCTTCACAGAGAACTACAGAATGGTTTGGGTTGAAGGAGCCTTTAAAGATCATTTAGTCCAAGCTCTGCCACGGGTGGGGACACCTTTCACTTGAACAGGTTGCTCAAAATCCCATCCAACTTGACCTGGAATGTTTCCAGGGATGACACATTTAAAACCCCTCTGGACATCTGTTCCACTCTTTCATTACTGTTATTACCATATGATGTAGTTTTTCCCAAACTAATAATAGAAATATAACAATTCCTCTGTTCTTCTCTGCTTAGGGACATAAGCTTGGCTGCATTTAATGAAGACAGGCTCTAGAAGTATGAATATGTGTTTGATGAGTCATATGATTTCCTAAGTTTTCAAATGTTACGTTCTCATAATTTAATAATTATATAGATTATTTAATAATTACAAACTCAGGAAGGGATAGTCGTCCTCTGCCACCCAACTCCTCTAGCCTGCAAATATTAGCAATGCCTGAGAGAACTATGTAAAAGAAATAAGGAAAAGTAGTTTTGAACTCTGCTGTAAATCTCCTTTCACTTTTTCTGTTTGGACACATCATACACCCTCTGTATGTAGGTTTTCCTTTATTTGTCAGATCCTTTTCCTAGTGTGACATAACCAACAAGAGCAATGCTATGGGACCATATGCCCTGCCTCAGACTTGCCTGATCTTTGATTTGCTGGCAGAGAGCTTTTCTCCGTTCTTCCCCATGCAGTGAGATCACTTCATTAACCTTCCTCACTGATTCATTGGACAGGTGCACTAGACCTGAGGCATTATGTTATCAGAAGGAATGTTTTTCCAGTTTAAATCTTGGGGAAGTTGGATTTGTGGAAGCTGGATGTGTCAGTCAGTGGAGAGACCCAACAGGGAATTCCTAAACATACTCAGTCTGTTGGAACAGGATAAAGAGAATGAAGTAATACTCTTTTTTGTTCATTGGTTTTTGTTTGTTTCTGTTTGTTGGTTGGTTTTTGTTTGCTTGTTTGTTGTTTGTTTGTTTTTGTTAGCTTGTTTTTTGTTTTTGTTGGGTTTGTTTGATGTTTTTTGTTTGTATGGTTGTTTTTGTTTGTTGTGTTTGTTTGTTGTTTGTATGGTTGGTTGGTTGGTTTGGATTTTTTGGGGTTTTTTTGGTTGATTGGTTTTGGATTTTTACATGTGCTGAATCAATAAATATGCTTGGAAGAAGTAATAAAGAACTTTTACAGTTAGGTAATGGCTGTGCCTTCTGTTCTTTTCTGAAATGCAGTGCAGACCATAAGCCTGAATGCTTCTTGTCTTTCAAAGTGAATTTCCTGGTGTACATATAACCTCTAGCTGGGCTGGCATGTTTGTATAAGATGGAAGTAACTGAGACTTTTTGCAGTTATATAACTTTCTAGCTGTGGAGGTCACAACACTATTTTCACAGAGAACACCTTGCTCTTGTTGCTATTTCTGCAGCATTGCTGCAGCTACTGTTGTTCTCTGTAGAAAATAAATTCGTCTGAAGCAGAAAAATCTGACTGCTCTTTGCATGTGGAATTTCACAGCAAGATGGTGTGTTGTCCCTCTTACCCAACAACAGAATTTTGTAGACTATTACAATATATGACTAACAACACAAGTGCAGTGTTTTAATGTATTGTTAGCCATGTTTTCGATTTGTTGTTTCAGGTCTGTGTCTAAAATATCAAAAGACACATACATGATTCGTATATTATCTGAATTTTACCTCATTAGATTTAATACATATATAAGTTGTTGAGAAATAAAGAAGATAAAGGAGCTTCATTTTCTCTTTAATATTTCCTAAAATCATCAGTAAAAAAGTATGAAAAAACATGCACAGGCAGCAATACAATAAACACAGGCAAGGAAAAATGTTGTCTTTGTGGCATGGATTTCCTTTTAATCCTGATGCATCTCTTCATACCCTCCTTTGCAGCATTTCGTCCTCTCAGAAGATGTAACACTAGTACATTCAATGCATTACTGGTTATACTTTGGAAACAGCTGTGGAGGTAATTGTGCCATAATAGAAGGCTGTCCTTTCAGGTGCCTTCATGAGTATTTCTGACATCTATTACCTGAGCAATGCACTGAGAACTTTTTCTGTATCAGACTATATGGCCACCGTTTGCTTTCTATACTATTATTCTATCCCAATACAGGAATGTCATATGTTGGTTCCAGACCAACAATGATTGGAGACCATTCACTATTTTTCTAAAGATCTGTACATGAAATACAAATGGGGAAGATGAACCAAATCAATTGGGATTCCTGAACCTGCCTGAGTAGCAATGTAAAAAACAACGAATACATACTTCCTTGTCCTGTGTCACTGCTAATTGATATACTGTAGCAAGGAGATCCATATTTGTAGTATAACCATCTAATGTGATAGTGACAATCCAAATGAAATGAAATCTAAGTAACAAATACAGGCAAAAAGAAGGAAAAGATCCCATTGTTGCTGTTTCTTTTGTGATCAGGGGTCTTGCATAGAAACAAGGGACCTGTTTTCAAGGAAATACACAACAAAATACCCAGAGGCAGAGGGGATAAACATGGAAATATGGAAACATTGGAAACATGGAAAAAAATAACTGATTTTTTTTGGGTTTTGAGCATCTGAACAGGTATGCATAAATAGCATATTCATGTAAATGGAAAAGAAATGTTATAGACCAGAATTTCCCTCAGGCAGGTCTCTTCTGCAGGCAGAGAGATGAGAGTAAGGCTTGTGTTGGAATAGTTAGAGAAGTTATGTGGTTTGTTCAAGTTGGTAGAGCAAAGAACTCACAGTGTCCTGACACATTCCCCTCTCTATATTGTCTGTTTGCAGTCTTCAGGGAGATTATGAAGTGTTGCCAAGGAGAAGATGCCCCATTCTGGCTACAGTTCTTCTCATTTCTAAGTTCATTCTATCTTCAAGATAAATTTAATGCTAGGAGACTTGGGTTTGTAATGGAAACACAAAAAGACAGTGAGAGATGAAAAGCAGAAGAGAGCCTTTACACCTGGGATCTGCCATGGCTGCTTGGTCTATAATTCTGAAGGCAGACCCCAAAACCCTGGGTAAATAATAGTCACTCACTCACTCACTCACTCACTCACTCACTCACTCACTCACTCACTCACTCACTCACTTCCCATCTCAGCTGGAAGATATTTGTGAGCAGAAGTTTTACCTACACTCCTCACATAGGACTGATGTGGTTTCTTCTGAACTATCAGTCTTGCAGCCAGCTTGGCTCCTGAGAAAAAAGTGTAGATCTCTTACCAATGGATCCTGGTAGTGGGGACTCTTGCTACAGTCCAGGAGTGCCAAAGTAATTAATCCCTGAAACTGTACCAATCATTCTCTTTCTTTCTCTTGCATTCTGAATGGTACACTCCACAAGAATCCAAATCACATATGGGAGTTTTGCTTTATTTTCCGTGAAATTCCAACACTTCTTCTCTGGAAGTTCAGTAAATCCTCTGAAGCAGTTTGTATTGAATTGCTGCAACACAGTAATTCACAAAGCATTTCTATTTATGGGCCCAATCAAAATGCATTGAAATTGTTCCACTGATTTCCATGGGCTCTGAATCTCTCCCATAATAATTAAACATGGCTACAAAGTTCTTGGGTTTTGATTTTTGTTTTTGTTTTTGTTTTGTTTTTTGGTTTTTGGTTTTTCAGCATTAAACAGTGTTTTACTCTTTTGCCCAAGACAGATCAATTGCAACTCTTTGTTTGGAGAAATAGCATATTTGCTATAGCATCCATTTTATGTAAAACTCCTGCTTTTTAAAGATTTGACTCTAGCAATATGTCTATGAATTTTTTAACCTATCCACCTCTGCCTGACGTTTTTGACAGGAAAAAGGTTGACTGATTTGCCAAAGAGAATCTATCAGAAATGGATTTCATGAAATCAGAAATTTTTTCATTATGCTGGCAGCCTGTAAACACAAACATGGGCAAAAGGGTCTGGTGTTATCTTTTTTTTTTTTTTTTTTTTAATAAATGGACAGTAAGGAGATATTCCAAAAAGTCTGAAAGCTGAGTGTTTTGGGGCTTTGATAAAACCACATCATTAAAGTTCATGCAGTGCCACAGTGTATGATTCAGTTCAGTGTAATGGAAAGTAGTATATCTGTCTGTGTATAATGAGTTAACTAGGTTAAATCCACTAAGAAAGGAACAACAGGATCCCATAGCTTATTTAAAGAAAGTCTAGTTTTTTCACCTGTGTTAGAGTAAATCCATGAATACTATGTCACTTCTCTAAAGAAGCCACCTAGGAATATTGAAGGGTAACATGCTGAGAAAATGGTTCAGTTTAGACATGAATTTCATTGTTATTGTGCTAGCCCTTTCATGTAATAAATGAGAAAAAAACCCAATGCAAAACTACCAAGTTTTATCTTCATGTGTCAGACTCAATTTGATGGAAAAAAACTACCTGAATTACCAGAAATTTATCACATTTGCAAGATATCCCACTCTTTTCTATATACCCAAAGGGATTGTACTGCTTGGACTACAGATAGTGTACTAAAACAGTACATTTAATTTCTGCCAGTCCATTGGAAAGGTTTTATCCCTTTAGTAAGGTAGGTATCACAAAAAGTGCTGTTAACATTGCATTAGAACATGACCTGTGTTTTTTTATGGAGTCAGGCATTGTTTTACTTCTGGGCTTCATCTGCGATTTGGAACAGGAACTCTGCAACCACCATGAATGGAAATGTGGAAGCACAACAGAACATGATGTTCATGTTATCCCTATTAATTTTACTACATTCTTGATTTTGAGTCATGTTAGTAAGTTGAAAAGAGGTTAACATGGAAAGAACAGTTCAATTAGAGATATCCTTCACCATTTCCAGTCAAAATTCATATAAGACTTACAGCAAAATTCTTTGCCTACAACTCACAAATTCTCTCCAGCTGCTGGATTCAGATTCCAGGAAAAGCTGTGAAGTAACCTATAGTATAGATTTATGAAAAATCCTGTTGATCAGGAAATCTTTATGGTCATTGGCTCAAGAACTGAAGTGCCCAAATTGTTGTTGGGCATGTATTTTGGCACCATGAAGTCCTGTTTTCTCTGTTAGAACCTTTGTGGCTTGTCCTGTTTAGAGGCATTGTCTTGAGTGTTTGCTATTCTATATATTGCATTTGTATTTTTTATATTTTGTATTATAAGATCAATTTATGATACCACTTTACTTGGACTACTTGTCTGTGCCAGCTTGACATATCTAAACTTTTTTTTTTCATTTTGAGCAATAACCATACAAGGATTTGTATATGCTTGTTCTGTAACCTTCTTTCTTTATATGCATGCCCATAATGCTAATTGTTGTTAAAGAGGGCTATGTGCATGTAAGAGGACAAAATAATATTTTTTTTGTCCAACAATATTCTTCTTGGATGTTGGATTTAACTGTGCAAATTATTAGATATTCTTTGCTGTATATGTTGAGCTGTACTTTGCTGGAAAAAAATCTCGTGGTTTTTTTAAATCTTCAGGAGGTTTTTAAACCTCCAGGACATCAGATTTTGTTGTTTTTCATAACTCTGCCTCCAAACCAAAACAACAGAGAAAACCAGTGGTTTGTATGTCTGTCAGTATTTTGGCCCTATGACTGCAGGTATGGGAAACAAATACAGTTCACTAAAGAAATCAAATCCCAATTGTGTTTGAATGCTAAAAAAGTACTGTCAAGGATGTTACTGAGCAAATGATAAAACATTTTGAATCAAGTTTTTCTTAGAGTTACACAACTTAAATGTCCCCAAAGCTTTGGACCATGAAAACAAATTCAGTTGTTAACTATGTTTATGAAAATATTTGTGAAACAATTTTAAATTGTTTAAGAGTATTTTATCAGAGAGACTATGAAATATTATTCAATCAGATTTTAGAAAAAAGGTAGTAGAGATAGTAAAAATAGGAACAAGTTAAAATGAATTTTTAAGACTGGAGGCAGATAATGAATATTAAGTGGTTATAAGTGGTTATAATGCACTGCTCTTGGGATTCTAAATCTTCCCAACATCCCAAATGAGTAATAGTTTTAGTAACAGTTGCAACTAACTTTGTTTTATGATGTATTTTGGAAAGAACACTGACTGAAAAATGGAGTTGTTTCCAAGTTTCCTAAGTACTCCAAAGGAAAAACTAATGTCTCTCAAACTGCAAGAATTTAGTATTGAAGAGAATTTCCTGAAGTTTTTAAATCAAGAGCATTTCCTTTTATTAAAAATATATTAACAGATACTGTACAATGGTGGGATTATTATCAGTGGGCTGACCAAATGTTCTATATAGTTAAAAAAATAATTGACTTGTGTTGTGTCCTTAATGATGTTTACATTTTGATGAAAAAAAAATAAAAATAGAGAAAAATAGAAGTTAGAAGGAGAGAACTTACATTCCAGGAAGCATAGAGGTTTTGTAAAAAGCACCCATCTCAAGAAACCGTTTGCACTTATATGTCTCTTTAGACACGTGCAGATGCAGGAAACTACATCAAGCGATGCAGCTGGGTATGACTTGAGTTGTAGAGGTCTCTTCTGATAAGCACTCACTACTGGCAGCAACATTGCTTCTCAGAAAAGGGGCACCAGGACATTCATTTTGAGAGAGAAATGCAAAAAACTCAAAAGCTTTGCTCAGTCTGGGCCTACTAAATTCTTCACTGTACCTTCCACCAGGAAGGGAGGCTGCTCCCCTGGTTTGACGGTAACTCACTTGGGAAATACTGCTTGCATGCTTTGAAATACAGTTGTGCTAACAACAACCAGCTTTTAATACTCTTATTCCTGTGAATATTAAATTTCAAATTTTGAAATGTATTGTGCAACTGGCACTAAGGGAAATCTGGCCCAGTTTGCCTTGGATTACAATTTGTTAGTCAGGTCTGTTTACCAAAGGACTTTTGAAAGAAAAGATAAATCCCATGAATGTTAAAAACCCAGAGTAATCAGCTCTTTTACGGCTAGGATTTCAGGTTACCTAGGGCTTACAGTGTTGGTTGATTTGCTAGGCAGATGTGTGTATGCTGACAAATACTCTTGAATTATTGGAGTCCTTTGTGCTAAATTTGTCTTTGCAGGTGGATCTTGTCCCTACTTTTCAGTCTTGAATTGGCACCATACTGAAAATTTCATCAGGAAAAAAAGGAAGATATTGGTGGTATATAGAAGGAAATGAATCATGTGGAAAACAACACTGAGTTACAGCAGAGCAGTTCCTGCTATGATCCTTTGCAGTTTCTGGATGTACTTCTGCTAAATAAGAGTCCACATGTTAGGGCATCTTTCTGAATATCCAAGCATGTCTTCCCAAGAAAATTTCTCCAAATAATTGGTCTGTAAATACTGATGGTGCTTTATCAGTTCTTTTCATGGCAGGCTAAACAGGAAGTATGTTTTCAATTTACTGAACAAATCATTCTCACCATTCCTTTAAAGCCATACTGGTATTTGAGGATTGGCAATTACTTTGGGCTGGGGCATTTTCGTATTGAAAAGTCTGTTTGACAAGATGCAGAAAGTTGCTTAAAGACGAAAAACCATTTAGAGGAGTGTATCAGAAGAGAGATAAATGTCAGGCACCCTGGAGATGGATTGAGGACCCTCTTGATAGGCATTATTTACACCCTGCTTTGGATTTCTCCTGCATGTAAAAACCAACGATTTTGGTAGTAGAGAAGTGGCAACATGCTACTGTCATGGGAACTGAATTAGTTCACTACCTGCTTTGATATCCTGGCAAATAAACAATTTCCATAACTGGAGGACACATATTTAAATGTTGACTTTGCACTGAGAGCTAACGATTTCAAATGCATGACCAATCTGCATATTTATGTGGCTTTACCTGAAGGATGTAATCAATTTAGAATGTGTTCCCCATTATGTCTCTTAAACTAACAAACAGACAATTATGTATGTGCTTGTTTCCACAGAGACAGGTTTTTTGCCCGATACTAAATGACTGCTTAGTATCTGTGGGACAGAGACCAAAATGCAACGTTGCAAACCTGGAGATTACTTCTCCCTCTAAAGAATCAATTTCCCTTGGGAAAGTA
This sequence comes from Cinclus cinclus, assembly GCF_963662255.1. Lineage (NCBI taxonomy): Eukaryota > Metazoa > Chordata > Aves > Passeriformes > Cinclidae > Cinclus > Cinclus cinclus. The sequence goes on along the minus strand of NC_085084.1, from coordinate 56,565,283 downwards.
AATGTTAAAGCCAAGACGCTATCTGTGTGTGTGTGTGTGTGTGTGTGTGTGTGTGTGTGTGTGTGTGTGTATCTTACATAACTGTTATCTGTTACATATAGAGAACTATTTTAGACTTGTCCATCATGTATCAGGATGAGTGAATAAGTATTTCAAGCAGGTTCTTGCCTCCCTCTTGTGTAATATATTATTCACAGCTGAGCCACTCAGAGACCCCTAAACATTCAACCTTAGCAATATCTTAGCTTTATCACAAAAAGATATTTTGTAGAATTATGTGCATATTTGATTTCAGAGGCACATTTAGTGTGCCCCACCATACAAAAAAGGAGGTTTTATGCTTGCATTTTTCTGCTAATTATTGTTTATTGTTAATGTGGAACTGAAGTATAATGTCTATACTGTCTTTGGCTTACAGGTTAAAATAATGAAATTAGTTTATTTTGAATTTTATTTTGAATTTTAGAAAATTTCAGATATTTTTTGGTAAATTTATTAGCTCAAAATAGTGGTTGACAGTGAACTGTGTTCAGATATGTTGTTTTAAGGGTAATCTATTATCTTTGAATAGAGATTTGTGTAACATTTGTGAAACTAATTAATAAAGATTGATTCTCCATGTGAGAATCAGGTTCATATCCAGTTTGCAGTTTTAATCCCTTTACCACTATGTAGCACATATTTTATTTATGTGATGCAGTTTTTTGTTCTTTTTAATGTAAAATACAAGACCTAGACATATAAAAATGGAGCAAAATGTCCAATAGTGCCTCTGAAAAAACCAGAGGGGAATGCAAGGCAATAAAATAATTTTGGTATTTGTAATTTTTTTACTTAGTCTCATATAAAGCATTTAAGAGTGTTTTATTACTTGATCCATATTGCATGCTTTCCAAAAGACAATTGAAGAATCTAGGATCATAGAATATCCTGATTTGGAAGTGATCCAACTCCTGGCTCTGCTCAGGACACCCCATAAGCCACAGCATGTGCCTGAGAGCATTGACCAAATGCTTCTTGAACTCCCTCTGGCAGATGCTGTGACCACTGCCTTGGGGCACCTGTTCCAGTGCTCAGCCACCCTCTGGGTGAAGAACCTTTTCCTGATAGCCAACCTAAATCTCCCCTGATAAAATTTCAAGCCATTTTCTCTGGTCCTGTCACTGTCACCATAGAGAAGAGATCAGTGCCTGCCCCTCCTCTTCCCTTCCTGAGGAAGTTTTAACTGCAATGAGGTCTCCCCTCAGACTCCTCCAGGCTGAACTGACCAAGTGACTTCAGCTGTTTCTCACACAGCTTCCCCTACAAGACCTTCACCATCCTCATGGCCCTCCTTTAGACACTCCCCATTAGTTTTATCTCTCTTTTACTGTGGTATCCAGAGCTGCCTCCAGCACTTGAGGTGATGCCATCCCAGTGAAGAACAGGGTGGGGCAATCTCCTCCCTTGTCCCATTATGCCTAATGCACTCCAGAACATGGTTGTCCTCCTGATTGCCAGGGCTAGTATTGTGTCAGAAATGGCTACTGAGAACTGTTTGATACAGACATATAGTAGAAAGCAAGAAATTAAATTTGTATTCCTTTTCAAGGAATGTAGTTTCAGCTGACTTACATTGTCTGCTGCACAAAATTTGCTCGATTAGAAAGATAATGTTTCCCATTGAATATCTGACCTGTTACTACATCTATTTTACCCACATACTCTAGCAGGGTGGAACTAAAGTTACTCATTCGCAGATTAATCAAGCACTGAAAAAAATGTCTGGAATTCAAGTTCTAGTTAGATTTCACATAGAAACTGCCATGACAATGTTAGTTTGCATTAGAGGAAGCTCTTATCTCCTCATTTGCCTCCTGCCACATCCAGGATTTAATCTGAGCTGCTGTTTACTTGCGGACTTTGTACTGAAATAGGGAAACTAGCTGCAGCTGTTGGCAAAAGCTTGGTTTGGCTTTCATAGCTGCTAATATTCTTGATGATACCAGTGTTTATACATCTTTCAAATCTAATGTTGTTTCAGCTGTGCTGGAAACCTGCTCATTGATACACCAAGTGACAGGAGACAGAAAACTGCCTTCAACTATAGAGAAATTAAATAAGGACTTAATTTTTATTGTTCATTACCAGGTGGTTCATTAGCCCTGTGAATGCTTGGTCCTTTGTGTTTGGAGTTTTAAATGGCTTGATCGAAATGGATTTACCATTGTCTCTGACATCTGAATAGTATTCATGTGCTGATGGATTACCTGAGCAGATTTTAATCTCTAACCTATGTAGACTTTCAGAAAACTTATGTAGGAATCCATTTCTTTCTTTGTGTGGATCATGAAACTGCAAAATGTAGATAGAGACAATAAGAAAGAAAGATCAAAAAGGGTTTCAGGCAGCTACCTGCCACTATGTCTAAATCTGGAAGTGCAATCAGTGCTGCTGCTTAGCCTTGGAGCTTCTGAAAGCATGTGGTTAGGTAATTCTTAAATCACCAGGAAAGTTCTAGTAGGACATAATGAGAGAGATTTGCATTTATAAACATCCCCATTGGTATGTAGCTAATAACTTTAAGTTAGGTTTGGGGTTTTTTTTGTTTTGGTTTTTTTTTTGTCATTATTGTATGCTAAAGTTTCTTGACTAGAAAAGAAGGCTGTTGAAATATTTGCTTGTGGGATTCACTGGTAGAATCAGCAGCAGGCAGTAGGTTAGATGCCTGCATGTACAACAAAACAAGAATATTCTCAAACTTCTCTGTCTTAAAAGAGTTTCTTTACTACCCCAAAGCTCAGGTTGTTATATCTGAGAGTGGAGACAGAGTGTTGACCAGAGTGCCTTCTTTTTGTAGATTTGAAGCAACAACATTAACATTTCACAGGAGTGTGGCCCTTCCTCTAGTATGTGAAAGTAAATGGTGAAAGTAAATGGAATCACAACCAGTTTATGGGACACAGAATAGCCATCCTGGTGTCACTACATAGTTGGATGTCTACCCCACTCTTTCATCTGTATCACTTAAGATCCTCCTTTTATTAATCTTGGGAGCATGCTTTACTTCAATCATCTTTATTAACAGGTTGTTACTTCCATGATGAAACAGTTTAGCCCAAGCACCAAGCCTGCCAAGGTTCAAGAAGATTTTGGATGATGCTCTCAGTCACAGAGTGTGATTATAGAGGCTGTCCTACCCAGGACCAGGAATTGGACTTGATGATTCTGTGGAACCATTCCAACAGAGAGTATTCTATGAATACTATAAATCTATGACCAAGGGAAAAACTGTTTTGATCTCCCCCTTTATTTTTTTTTTCCACAAAGACATCTAAATTTTAGCACAGGAGCACATTTTCATGTCAATTGTTGTGTTATAAATGTGGTTTGACCTCACAAAAATATGTGTAGATGCACTTGCAAAGAATATCCACCCAATATAAGAGGAAAATTTGGACTTGGATTTTGGTATATATCTTAGCTCACAGTGATCCTCAGCTTTGAATGTATCATATCTAGTGTGCTGGTTTCAGCTGGGGTAATTTTCTTTACAGTGGCTGGCATGGGGCTGTGTTTTGGATTTGTGCTGAACACAGGGTTGGTAATACAGAGATGTTTTTGTTATTGCAGAGCAGAGCTTGCACAGAGACAAGACCTTTTCTACTTTTGGTACTGCCAAACTGGTGAGGGGACTGGGGGTGCCTGGGAGGTTGGGAGGAGACAGAGCCAGGACAGGTGACCCAAACTGACCAAAGGGATATTCCGTGTGGCACCAAGCTCAGTGTATAAAATGGGAGAAGAAGGAGGAAGGGGAGACACTTGGACTGATGGCATTTGTCTTCCCAAGTCATCATCATGCACGATAAGGTCCTGCTTTACTGGGGGTTGCTGAAAACCTGACTTCTTATGGGAAGCACTGAATTAATTCCTTGTTTTATTTGCTTGTGTGAGTGGCTTTTGCTTTATCTGTTAAATTGTCTTTATCTCAACCCATGAGTTTTTTGTGGTTCACCCTTCCTGTTCTCTCCCTGATCCTCCTTCTGGGGGAGTAAGTGAGAGGCTGTGGGGGGCTTTCCTTCTGGGTGCAGTTAAACCATGACACCTAGCTTTGCTCAAACACTGTTAGTTGAATTACTTTGCATAAAATCACAAAGAAGTGAATTTGGGAAAATAAATGCAGCAATGCTCTTACAATTATAAAAATGACACAGCAAAACCTGAGAATTTCCATGTGGTTTTTGCAAATAATATGATTTAAATTCAAATTCCCCTTTTTGTTACTAGCTGGAAAAAATATAAATACAGTGTAGTTGGTGAGATAAGAAAATTGCTACAATTTTGTCTCAAAAACAGTACTTAAACTGAACGTTCCCTAGCCAAATTGGAAAACATGAGTAATATATCTAAGTTTTAACATTTTTTTAAGATAGCCAAAGAATAATATGCAGCTTGATCTCAAGATTGGAAAAGCTGCGGACAAAAATAGGAAATTTAAATCAGTTTTTCAGAGATATGTGGACATACAGACAAACTGAAAAAATCTTAACGTGTACCATATGTGGTGTCAAAACTCTTCCCTCCCTTCACCCCACACAGAAAAGCACGTGTGGTTTACATTTTATTTATTTTTTAATTTTTTTTTATTATTAAAATGAGAGCTCTGCAGCACCGAGTCTATTATCAGAATGAATGGATTCAATATCTGTTCAATGGTGTGTTCAAAATGCAAGCAACATCGCTAAATGTCAAGGATGCCATCAGCACATTTTACTCCTTACCCGAGCGAAGCCGGCGCTGTCTCCGCGGGGCTCCCTCGCCCGCTGTTCCCGGCGGGAAGGCGGCGCTGGCTGCGCCCGGCAGCGGGAGCGGTCCCGGGGCTCAGGTGCCGCCGCTGACCCGCGCCCGTGGTGGGGAAGGCTGGGATCCTGCTGGATGGCTTCTGTTCCGGGCGGATTCTGTCCCGGCCATTAGCTCCCTGAGCCTTTCTTTCCCTTCTTCAATTGGCACGATAAGGGAAATGGATGCAAGGGCCTGTTGGCAGAGCAAGGGTGCTGACTTGTAGCCTTGTAACCATATTCAGGAAGGGAATGTTCTAAACTTCATCTCCTGGAAGTCTCCTATCTGTTACATGCCTGGAGCTGTTCCCCACTAAAGGACTTCACATTTTTGAATACTTAAAACTGAAAGAAACAGATTTGGGAGAAACTACATAAATCCATTATTGCAGCAGGAATATCTTTCTGCTTCAGGCAGAGAAGATAAATTGCCACCAAAGTGATACAAAGTTGGTTTGATTATTTCATTGGATCAAATATATCATGCTGTCTTGAAATCTCTTTGCTTTTAAGTCAAAATTAAAGAATTTTACCATAACCATATTAGGCACTATAATTTGCATATTTTTCATCTCAAAAGAGACTTTTGAAGTTATGTAATTCTTAAGTATTTAATTGTTCTTCACATCATTGAAATATCAAATTATATCCAGAAACAGAGAGGATTCTCTTGCAAGATAGGACTGACTGACTCTGTATCTGACAAGAACAGAATTCTTGTGTCAGGGAAAGAAACGGCATTAAAAAAGTAACTCAAAAAGCACCAGCTCTTATTTTGTTCAACACTGGGATTTGGGCATTCTTTCTGTTTGGAACTAAGAATGCCAATATTTTGTGCTTGCACTAAAAAAACAGTCACTGAGTTAAATACTAATTTGTTCTGTAAGATCACAATGGTGACATTCTTGCTCAAAAAAGGGTGAAAGCCTGCTTCTGCATAGATTTCTTTTGCATAGCTTATCAGTGACATCTTGATTTACTTGCAAATGCAGATGAAATGATGGCACAGCCTGGGGCTATGGGAACATTTGTAAACTAAATTATTCCTACTAAGATTTTACAAGAACAGGTTTAGGTTTGTTTTAACTATGGGGGATTAAGAAAAAACAAAAAGTCCTAAACCAACAGGAAAATTCATTAAATCCTCACTGCTTTCCAGATGAATTTATTTCAGCTTGATTGTCCTCTTTCTACCCGTTTTTCCTTTATGCAGGCCTGATACAACCCAGCAGTGAGAAACTGTAGCTGTTTTGTTTGCAGTTAATTCAGTTCTTTCTTGACATTTTGCCAGTGATGTTATGGATGAGATCATAAATTTTGGTTCCAGGAACTAAGTGAGGTGCAGGTACCAAGAAGATGTTATCTGATGCCAGCGTGTGAGGAAGAGTTAAATCTTTTTGACAATTCAATGGTTCCCTTTGGGTTTGCACAAATGGCACCTGTTGTTGAAGTCAATAGAGCTTACAATTTAATTTCATCTGCCTGCAAACAATCTCACTCATTAGGGGGTGAAATGATGATAGAATTCACTGAGGCATGCAGTTTCACTTTCTACAGGGCACTACGTAAGTACAGTCATCATTTTCAGTGAAGGGAGGCACAATTATCTTGGAAACTGATTGTAAAGTAGAAGAAAGGAAAAAATATCTGGGAAAAACATCATAAAAATTCAGTCTCACTACATTTTTCTGCTGATGTCAACTTGCAATCTAATTATTATATTTAACATGTTATGGAAATACAGAAATCAGGAGAAAAAAAGGACTAATAATATATTTTCCTATCTATTTCAAAATGAAATTTATAGGAATCACCAGTTTTGGACAACAGGTACACATAATAAATATCTCAATGGGGATCAGGTGTTAATTCACCCCAAATTTAATTTATTTGCATTGAAAATACCTGCTCCTATTTGCTGCAGCTCTTTAGGTGAATTAACCGGCCAGAAAATGTGTTTTCTATATTTTAGTGCAAAGGGTGTGAACTTAACAGCATATTAAGGTAATGGGGCCCAACATTCCCCACCTCACATTAAATTGGCCGACTTTCAATTGGCATCCCAGTATGCTTTGCATCCTGCCATGACTAACTGATCAGTTTTTCAAAGTACCTCAGTTCCTTTTGTGTCAGGCTGCTGTATGTCAGCTCCTTCCTCAAATGTTTGGCTGTAGCCAATTCTGAGTCATTCTCCTGCAGTCAGAATTGTTGTGATGCAGGAGATGTCATGCCCACTCCACAGGTCCCTACCTGGAGAAGTGCTGCCATCCATTCCTGAGGTTCAATGAGGTTCAACAAGCCCCAGTGCTGGGTCCTGCCCTTGGGTCACAGCAGCCCCAGGCAGTGCCACAGGCTGGGACAGAGTGGCTGCAAAGCTGCCCACAGGAAAAGGACCTGGGGGTGCTGGGGACAGCAGCTGAACATGAGCCAGCAGTGCCCAGGTGGCCAAGAAGGACAATGGCATCCTGGGCTGTTCCAGCAATAGTGTGGGCAGCAGGACCAGGACAGGGATTGTCCCTCTGTACTCAGCACTGGTGACCTCAGCAGTGTCCAGTGCCCAGTTGAGTCCTGTGTCCAGTTTTGGGCCCCTCACTGTAAGAAGAACATGGAGGTGCTGGAGTGTGTCCAGAGAAGAACAACGAAGCTGGTGAAGTGTCTGGAACATAAATCCCTTGAGGAGTTGCAGAGAGAGCTTGGGATTGTTTAGCCTGGAGAAAAGTAGATTCAGGGAGTACCTTATCACAGTCTACAACTGCTTGAGAGGAGGTTGTGGACATGTGGGGGGGGGGGGGGGGTGGTCAGTCTCTTCTCCCAGAAAACTAGAGACAGTAAAAGATGAAATGGCCTCAAATGGCATCAGGGGAAGTTTAGATTTGAGATTAGAGAAAATTTCTTCACTGAAAGCCTGGTTAAGCATTGGAACAGGCTGCCCCAGGGAACTGGTGGAGACCATTCCTGGAGTGTTCAAAAAGCTAGAAAATGTGACAATTCATGATTTGGTTTAGTTGGTTTAATGGTATTAGGTCAAATTATGGACTTCATAATCTTGATATTTTCCAACCTTAATGATTCTATGATTCTATGACTAAGATAATGCTCTTTAAAAACTTTGCAGAAAAGAGACACCTCTGAAACTTTCACTGAAGAAGTCTGGGAATATGCTCAAACTCCAGCTGCAATCCCAGTCAAAAACAAGAAGCTGAAATCAGTGTAGTAGTACTTGAGAACTGTTGCTCCTTTTTGCAGAGATTGTGTTATCTACCTTTGTCTTTCCAGTAAATGAACAGGATATTTTTCTTGGATGCCATTCTGCAGCTGCCATGACCCTGAAAAGGCAGAGATTTTGTTTGAGGACCTAACTCAACCTCATAATAAAAATGCAGAAGTCTGACTTTGTCTTTGGAGACCCTGGTGGGAGGAGGTGGAAACACCTACAATGACTCAGATTTCTTCCCTAAGTCACTTTTTTCCTAAGCAAGAAAAAGAAAGTGATTAAACTGCATGTATCTGTGTTGATTTCAGTTGGATTTGGCAACAAAGTACACAATCCAGCTGGGAGTTTTTCCAATGGCTCTCTTCCCATAACCTGTTTATCCAAGAAAGCAGTTGCAATAAAAGGAAGAAGACGTTTCTGAAGGGGTTACATGGTCTGTGGTCATCTGCGTACGAATTGAATCATGGAATGGTTCAGGTTGGAAAGGACCTTAGAGATCGTCTAGTTCTAATCCAGCTGCTGTGAAGAGGGACACATTCCACTAGACCAGGTTTCTCAGAGCTTCACTGATCTCCTTCTCCCTCTCATTTATAATTTCCATCATTTTCCTGTTATTAATAATATTGCTAGCCTCTTCTTTGCCAGTGTACCTGCTTTATTCCGCGTGTTCCAGAAGAAAACCTTGGTTTTTTTCATCTTACATACCCTTCCTTTGGTAATAACAGATCTCACAGTGTGAATATCCTTGTGGCATCCTTTGAAACCTAGCCACCACCACAAGCAGTTGCTGCTTTCACTGCTTTATGGCCTGCTTGGGTTACAGGTGTTTCACCATTATATATCACATTCATCCATTTCCTAACAATCTACCTGAATTCTTGGCATTTAATAAAATAAAAACATTATATGCATTTTCTCAAGAAGTATTTTGCTGACTTGTTTGTATACATATTGTTCTAGGTCAAGAATATTAAAGTTCTAAATTCTTATATAATATAATATATTTCTAATTGATATCACATGTACCTACAGTCATGGTGAGTGACATATCACATCCACAGTGCTGAAAATCAGAATAAAATTAAGTTGTACAAAATTATTAGATGTTCTTACCATCAAGATATCAACTCAGCCTTATGTTATGTTATACCTTCCCAGGTGATACCTTCCATAGGTGGCTATTAGTGGAAACCTCTCGGTATTTGGATGAGAGTGTGGAGATGGATGCCTGGGAAAGGCTGAGATACAGAAATAAGTCAGTATGGGCTAGCTGGTGAATTTATATTATTTGCAGAGCAGAGATTTAATGAAGAGAGGCAAAAGCTCTGCTGCATCTCCACCATGTCTGCCTTCTGCCTGAGTTTCCACAGGAAAGGTTTCAGACCAGGTCCACAATACTTTCTTGATATCAGCTCCACAAAAAGAAGAAAAAAAAAAGAAAAAGAAAATTTCAAAAGAAGAATTCTATTTCCCTGCAGGAGATAGGAACCTAGCTTGACAACATGAAAATTTTTCTGTTTTGTCTCTTGTCCAGTTCCACTATTTTCTTCTCAGTTCATCATCACCTCCCAGGTGATAATATGAATACAAATCTCAAAGTGAAGACAAATCTAAAAGATTCATTTTTACTTCCTTAAACAGTGTTATCATATCCAAGGAATTATTCCATATGAAGACTGCTGTATGTGTATGACTGTTATGTATTATGCTGGGTCTGGCTGGGATGGCATTAATTTTCCTCACAGCAGCCCAAATGATGCTGTGTTTTGGATTTGTGAGTAAACCAATGTTGATAACACACCAGTATCTTGGCAAATGTTCAGCACTGCTTGTACGGTATTAGTTTCTCTTTTTCCCATTCTTCCCTCAGAGAGTAGGCTGAAGGTGGTCAAGAAGTTTGATGGGAACACAGCCAGGATATCTGAATGAAACTGACAAGATGCTTACTCCAATCTATATAATTTCATGTTTTAAATAAAAACAGAGAGGATGGTTTCTCTGGGGAGAGAGAGATTGTCCAGAGACTGGCTGTACATTGGCCAGCTTGTGGGAGATGGTGAATGATGGCCTCTACATTTCTCTCTTTTTTTTGGTTGATTTTTTCTTCCCTTTCTTCCTTTTTTACTGCCTTTACTGTAACCCATGAATCTCCTGTTTTTTGCTCTTCCTTTTACTCTCCTATACCCTCAGAAGTATAAGGGCAGTGAGCTGCGGGGTGCTTAGCTACTGGCCAGAGTCAATCTGCCTCTCATAATGTGTTCTCAAGCAGTGACTGCCTCATTATTTTCAACTTTTGTGATGTTTCCATATTTCAATGTTACAAATCTCTCTAAAGCTCTTCTGTCTTCCACTGCTATGGTATGTGGCTGAATGTCTGTCCAGCTGCTGAGCGACTCTCCTACCTTAACAGGACAAGAAGAGAAATAGGATGAAAAATCTCCTGAGTTGAGATAAAGTCAAGGAAATAATTTACCAACTTCTGTCATGGACAAAACAGACTTGACATAGGGAAGATTGATTTGATTTATAGCCGGTTAACACAGGTTCAGACAGTGAAAAAACCAAAGCCGTCTTCCCAGGCTCAGCTCCAATCGATTGCCAGCTTGTCTCTTCCAATGCTGAGCAGTACAGGAGGATGGGGAATGGGAGATGTGGTTGGTCCAAACTGTTCCTCTCCACCACTCCTTCCTCCTGACTCCTCCTTTGCTTCAATATGAGTTTCCCCTCAGGCTGTGGTCATAATTTAAACCCAGTCCTGTGTTGGCTTTCTGTGAACAATGGGGAAACACTTGCAACACCATGCAATACCTCCTTCTCTGTTCTGAATGTTTCCTCTTCTGTTTCTAATTTTTTTCTCCCCATCCTCTTCTGACTGTCTGGCACTTTTGCCCTCTGTTAAATTTCTTTCCCAGAGCAGCCACCATCTCGGTCTGTGGTGGATTTGTTGGAGCCACATGAAATTATGTGTTTCTAGCATGAGGCAGCTCCAACCTCCCCTCACACAAGTTGCCCCTGCACCCCCTGGGCATATTCACCCCACACAGATGTGAAGGAGACACATCTCGCATCTACACACTGGGAAAGGGGTCTTTGAATATGGCCTCTAGAAATGGAATGTAAATTTAAATTGTCCATTAATTTGTACCCAAGTTATAGCTGCTGTAGGTGTTACAACTAACATGACAATTTCTTATGTGTCACACTGTGTTCTCCCAAAATAGGATAAGCTTTTTCTGCATTTTCATTTACTTTCAATTTTCTTTAAGATAGAACTTACAGCAAATTAAAAAACCAACAAGTTTCTGGCATTTTAGGTCATAGACTGGGGCTGCTTTTAAATGCTAATCACGTAAGTAGAAGTCTGTATTTCTTTTTAAATTGACTATTTTATCATTTAGGGGCAGGCATAAGTATTAAGTAAATAAAATTAGCTATTGAAACAGCTTACCAATATTAGTACTGAATTATCCTAACTGGCAATTTTTTCATTAGAATTGGTTGTTTGTAACAGACATGCTTCAGTTTGTAAGATAATTAATTTTGTGCCCTGTGTTATTTAAAATAAATCAACACTGTTCCCTTTTGTCCACAGTCTATGAAAATTCAGGGAAAGCTTGACTCCTGTGAATGCATATACTTTTATTTTTTTTCCTGCATGGAAGAAGACAGCAAAAGACAGAGCTTTTATCCCAGAATTGTTATTTTGCTGTAATGCTCTGGAGGATCTTCCTGGCTGGTAAGAAGCATAAATACCTCAGAGACCATCCTGGCTTGGTTTCCTGAATTCAAGAAAACAGTGTTGGGCAATTGGATTTATTACTTTTATATCTATGCTTTAGCATGAAACTTGGTATTAAATTCTGCAGAAGAGTGATTTAAAAAACAATACTCAGAAATAATATTCTAGACAATTTTTCTTTAGCTGTGAACAAGTCTACTGTCAAGCATATCAAAGTCCCTACAGAAATGGAAAACAACATGTTGAAGCTTAGGCTTCAGGACACATACATGAAAGGACAGCACATAGAAGTGAAAGTTGGGAGTAGATTTTACTGCAAAGATTACCTTGGATTAATTTTCTTTAAATTTTTCTGTCCTTTGTCTTAGATTAAGAAGAATAAAAAGAAATTAGAGTTCATGGAAGAATAGGTACAAATAGGTCTAGAATCATTGTGCTGTCTTTTAAAACCAGCCTACAGTCTTAATCCCACTTCTGTCCTGGTATGTTTTCATTTTAAGGTGATTGCTGACATGTATGGAAGACCACTTTCTGACACAGCCATTGAGCGAACCAATGAGGAAAGGCATCCCATTGTGAACAGAGAAGGATGTGTGGGTGATGTTATGGGTGGAAGCTGTGTTAGGCATAGAAATAATAAAATGTTAGAGTTTTTGATTCTTGGAGTAGTAAGAAGGCAGATCAGCAGAACTGTTGCCTTGGATTTCCAGATGGCATTGTAGGAGACTGGTGGCCAGAGTCCATTGGGAGGCAGTTTTGAAGAGCAAAAGTGTCCAGGAATGTTGGAGGTTTTTCAAGAAGGAAATCCTAGAGGTGCAGGAGCAGGCCATCCCCATGTGCTGAAAGACAAGACAGTGGGAAAGAAGACCAGCCTGTCTGAAAAAGGAGCCTTGAATGGAACTCAGGTTAAAAAGGAGAGTTTATGACCTTGGGAAGAAGGGGCATGCAACTCAGTGGAAATCCAAGGCTGTTATGCAGGGAAAAAATTAGTAGGGTCAAAGTCCAATGAGAATTTTATCTGTCTACTGCCATAAAACATCATTAAAAATATTTCTATAAACACATTAGCAGGAAAAAGGTCACTATCCATCCCTTACTGGATTCTATGTGGAAGTGTAGTGACAAAAGATGAGGAAATGCTTGAGGTACCTAATGCCTTTTTTGCCTCAGTCTTTAATAACAACAACAGTGTTGTTCTGTGAGGACTCAGGCCCCTGAGCTGGAAGACAGGGATGGGGAGAAGAATGAAGCTCCCATAATCCAAGGGGAAATGGTCAACAACTTTCTATACCACTTAGACACACACAAAGTCTATGGGGGGGTCAGACAAGACTCCTCCAGGGACACTGAGGAAGCTGCTGGAAGTTCTCACTGAGCCATTTGCATCTTTTTCCAGAAGTCTTGTCTAACATGGGAGGTCCCAGGTGACTGGTGGCTGGAAAATTTAATGTCCACCTACATGATGTGTCAGAAGGAGGACAAGGGGAGCTACAGGCCTCTCAGTCTGGAGCAGATGACCCTAAATGAACATCACATGACAACTAGGGGATCAGGGCCCCGCCAGCAAGGATTTTATGACTGCTGCGTACGGCCATACAGAACCAGGCCAGATAGGGAATATGTGGCATAAATATAGACAGACAGGAATGATGGAGCTGCCTCAAAACAAAGAACTTCTAATGTAAAAATAGTAAAAATAGAAATCACATGGTAGAAAGGCAACCTCATAAGACTCAGGGGTGTGCAAACTCAACAATATATAGGGGTATCTGAGGGCAAAGGTCCAGTCATGAATGTGAACTAGGAGCATGCGACTAGGAGAACTAGGAGAAAGCGACCACTTCTGAACCAACCCAGAACAAGAACCAGAAATATATATGACCTTATATAGAATGGCCACATTAGCATGCTACCTCCCATGGCTTCTGCCCAAAGCCTTTTGAATCTGCGAGTGAAGTCAGCTCCCTATCCACCTCAATTTCCACAGGGTTTGTGAAAGGCTGACCCTCTTCTTTGTCCAACCTGATCTCCATCTATGACAGGATGGGCTGATTAGTAAATAAGGATGTGGAAGTTGTCCACCTGGAATTCAGTATTGACTTTGACAACATTTTCAACATGTGGGCTCAAGAAACTGGCAGCCCACAAATGTAAAGAGTGTCTTGTTCACTGGGTAAAAACCTGGCTGTGTGGCCAGGCACAGAGAGTGGTGATGGATAGAGTTACATCCAGCTGGCACACAGTCACCTGCCGTGCTTCCCAGGGCTCAGTAAGGGAGATCAAGTGTATCCTCAGTCAGTTTGCAGGCAACACCAAGTTGGGCATGAATGCTGATCTAGAGGGATCTGGACAGGCTGGATAATGGCCCAGGACTAGTGGTGTGAGGTTCAACAAGCCCCAGTGCTGGGTCCTGCCCTTGGGTCACAACAGCCACAGGCTGGGACAGAGTGGCTGCAAAGCTGCCCACAGGAAAAGGACCTGGGGGTGCTGGGGACAGCAGCTGAACATGAGCCAGCAGTGCCTAGGTGGCCAAGAAGGACAATGGCATCCTGGGCTGTTCCAGCAATAGTGTGGGCAGCAGGACCAAGGCAGGGATTGTCCCCCTGTACTCAGCACTGGTGAGGCCACACCTCAAATCCTGTGTTCACTTCTGGGTCCCCCACTCCAAGAAAGACACAGAGGGGCTGCAACATGTCCACAGAAGGGCAATGGAGCTGGTGAAAGCTCTGGAACACAAGCTCTGTGAGGAGCAGGTGAGGGAGGTTGGGGCTGTTCAGCCTGCACAAGAGTAGGTTCAGGGGAGACCTTACTCTGTACATCCACCTGAAAGAAGGCTACAGTCAGGTGAGGACTGGTCTCTTTTCCCAGGTAACAACTGGTAGGACAAGATTTTAAAACTGGAAAAATTTCTTCATTGGAAAGGTTGTCAAGCTTTCAAACAGGCTGCCCAAGGAGGTGCTTGAGTCACCAACCCTGGAAATATTTCAGAATGTGTAGGTATGCTACTCAGTGTTGAATCTTTGTAGTAATAAAGGTACAGGGCTGCAGGTATGTAGCTTTTACAGCTTTTATTTCAGCACATCAGCCTCATTACAGGGTGAGACATGGGAGATGGTGGAAGCTCCTACCATAACAGCAACAGCTGAAATTCTCTCATTAGAAAGTCTTTTTAAAAAAGATTTCTAGCCAATAGGATACTGTTAAAAGCTTACAGGCATTTGGTTAAGCCAATTAACTAAAGTTACACATACACCTTGCTTTTAACAATGCTTGCTTGTTGTTAGATTATTTTTCTGTTATCATGCCTAACATATTTTCTAAGGCCTATCTCTACACAGCTTAAAAACACAGCCTTACTGTTTCTTGTCCTTGCATATCTGTGTTCTTGCATTCTTCTATTCTGAGTTTTGTTTTCATACAGCTTCTGAGGGTTTTCTACCTTTTCTATTTCCTAAACATGGGAAATTCTATATTCACCAAACGTGGTTTGGTGGTGAACTTGGTTAACAGTTGGACTTCAGGATCCTAAATGTCTTTTCCAACCTAAATGAGTTTATGATTCTATTCTGTATTACACATAAAGTCCTTGGGACTTTAAGAAGATGAAGTAACCTGCTTGAAGTTATATGGTAGAATTCGTAGAAGTACTAAGAGGAGAATTAAGAACTAGTTCCCCTGGGCATCAATATATGCCTAGAAGACTGGTGAATTACAATATTTCTGTGCTATGTACTCTTCACTCTTACTATATGTGATATGTGATTTAAAAATTGTTTGGTTATTATGTTATATAAATATAAATAGCATATATTATACATAAATATATTAGCATAATCTGATCAGATGGTTAAGCTTTTGAGAACAGGTAAGATCCATGGATAAATAAGTGACACCTAATTGGTGAAAGGGTTTTTCTTCCATCTTTTTTCCCCTTTGCTCTTCTAAGACTACTGACGTTTGTGGATGTCACGTACTGAAAACAGCAGGCATCTGCATTGCAGATAGGCACTCCTGCAGTGCTAGTCTGGGAGGAAGATTTCCTCCAGTGTTATTACCAACCATCCACAAATTACTAAGAAAGTAATAGCATGAGGTGAGAGATGCTCAGTTTTGCTACTAAGCTTAAGGAATATTTGAATGGAGAGGACATGGAGGGAAACTTCTCTGGAGGATCATATTTACTAATTGTTTTTTAGTACATTAAACTTGATGGTTTGTAAACTCTGCATTTATTGTACTTAATGCCTAGGAAAGAAAAGCACATGCAAAGCACAACTTTAAGAATTGTGTTAGTCTCTGATACTTTCCTACTTCAACTAAAGTAGAGTATTTGTGCCCCACCTATCCTCTGGATGCTTTGCTATCTACAGAATTTGTACTGACAGCAGGTGGCCCAAAGAAATTACAAAACAACAGCTGATCCGAGTCGGAGCAGACTGTGGATCCCTGCAACAGAACAGGAGGTACAAATTCTATTCTATTGCCTGCTCAGCCAGGAACCTCTCCCATCAGCACTCAGATCCACCCTTCAATAGCAGGGGTCTTCCCAGATCTAACTCAGTGAACATTATAGAGTTTAACTCCTTCCTTTAAACACTCTTGGCTTAAAGAGTGACAAGGGGTCATAGAAAATGTCATTTTTACCTTGCTATTAGTGTTAATGGCCTTTGTTGCCCAAAAGACAAATCTGGGGGAAGCTGTGCAGAGCTGAGACTCCTGTGGGAGTGTGAGGGATAATGAAGGGTGTCAGGACTGTCTTCAGAAAAGCTGTAAGAACCATGATCCCATTGCAGCTGGATACCCTGAGTGAAAAACTATTGAATGAAAGAACAGACAAAGTCCCATCCAGGGAAGGTGCTTATTTTGCTGGTTGTCAGTACGAGCAGAACCAGATAATATTTTTTTTTGGAAGGCCAGTTTAACCAGAGTTGGAAATTTGTTTCATAATCTCCATAGCAGGCTCAGCAAAACAGAAATGGTCATGATGAAATGAAACTACTCAATCTTGTCAGAAGCTGAAGTTAGCTTGAGGACTAGGGAGATGCAGTACAAGACTGGACAGGACTAAGGGATAGTATCAAGAAGGAAAATTTATATATAATGGTTTGAGGAGAGCTGGACATTGGGAAAGGGACAAAGGAGTTTATGTTCAAATAATATGCATTGGACAACCACAGCCTGTAAAAATAGTCCAAGGCATGTTTTCATATCCCTCAGCAGAGGACATTCTGCACACACCCATTCTATATTGTATCCAAAAATCTATGTTACCTGACACCTATCCCTAATTTGCCAATCTATATGCAATCTGCCCATGCATCAGAGGTGAAAAGATGGGACCATTTGAATGCCAGCAGGTTTAAGTAGTCAGTCTTGTCTGGGAATCAAGCTAATTTGACTTTCTGGAAATGTCCACAGAATGAATTCATCTATAGCTGTATGTTAACAAATGCATCTGACAAAGCAGCTTGGTGATACCAATGACTAGAGATTTGTTTGCAAAACCCATCCTGAAGACCTTTTGGTGTTGGTTTAGGAGATAATTCAAGTGTATTTCAGCACACAGTGGCCACATTTTCTCAAACAACTGTAGGTCTACCCTGGCATCTCAAGCTCCTCAGTTTAATACATTCCATATATATTTGAAAGCTGAACTGTAAAAATCTTTATTCTGGTGCAACAACTTATAGTTAGATATAATGTAACTATGTTTAGTGGAACTCATGGTAATTTGTATTCTGGTGCTAGGAATAAAACACCTCCAAATACAAAATGCCTGTGATTTCGGCATGCCATAAACTCACAGTTTTAATATGCTATCTAAGATATCTTTGGTGCCCATGCACTGAAATTTTAGCAAATTCAAATGTAAAAATTAACACATTGTCCACTGTAAGTCAATAGACATTAAAGCGAAGCAGTAGCAACAAAAGTGCAGGAAACATTGTCAGAGTATATAAAAAATATCAATATTCCCACAGGTATTTAAAATATTTAAATATTTTTTATTCAACAAAGCAGTCAATAATTTTAATTTAACATATTGTTTGAAATGAAAATTACCTAACTATCCCGTATCACTTTTCTACAAAATGGTTTGATTTAAGATCAAAATTTGATCTTTCATTATACTAAATAGTATTTCTCAGGACAGCAGAATGTATTCCAAATCACTTAGTTTATGTTTTATCTGGTTTTGATAAGGTTATGAATAGGGAAGGGAATGTGCAGGTGGAATGTGGAAGCAGAGTCTCTGCCCAGAAACTGATACACAGACTGCTGCTGGTAGGCAGTATATTGTTTATGCTGGAGTAAAGATATTTCTGTCTGTCTCTCTCTCTCTCTATATATATATATATTTAGAGTTAGTGTAATTTTATCTCATCTAGAAGGGTAGGATTTTGTGTCTGTGTTTGCATCATTATCTTCTTATCTATGGAATTCTACCTCTTTTCTTTTAGAATCATGCTAACACCTCTGTAGTTTCAGGTAAGGCTGGGTTGGTTGACAATGCTAATCTAATTGTGGTGAATTAAGTAATTGCTACCTATGCAAGTAGTATAACAGCCATCAAGTTTCCTAATTTTTTAGGAATTAGATATCAACATTTTCTTGAGAATTATAATCACTGCACACTATGAGGATCATGTTTGTGTTATTAAAAGTCAGGAACTCCTGTGCAGCATGGTAACCTCTGTGGGTAATGAATGGACTTAGGCTAGGCTATAGAGAGGCATCCCTCCTCAAATTCTAATTTCTTTGCTCCTGAAACAGGCTGAAAAAAGCCTGTTTAACAATCTTCTTTTATGAAGCTCCAAAAGAATTGTCTGTTTCAATGCTTTCACTGGAGCACTACATGTGTCACTACTTGTTCTTTATGCAACTGTAATCTACTGGCTCATGTCTCAGATAATCACCTTGATGTTATAGTTTGTTAATGTGTCACCCTTATGATAAGGGTGAACTTTGGCAGAAGACATTGAGTTCAAAGAGATTGCAATTTAACTAGATTTTGTGCTTCTCAAAGTGTTCAAAAAGTAGGAAGAGCGGTAGCAGGTGGGGCAAGCTAGATGCTTGAAGCAGTTGTTTGCAGGAACAGAGAATAGGTTGGTAGCAATATTACCAACAGTCTACCAAAGTTTGGAAATACTTTTCTAGTAAGCTATTGAAATTCATAGAAAGATTTATCTAATCTATTAAGAACACATATTGCACATATGGTTTACAAAATTAGAAAGAGACATGACTATATTGGGTTGTGCTGTTACTGTTTCTGAAGAGCTGTTTCAGTCAATGTCTCAGAGGGCAACTTTCCTCAAAGGGAAAAAAAAGTTGTCATAAATTCTACCAATTAGGGAGCTGGAGTTCTTTCCCCCTGAGTGCAAGATAATTGGGTAGGGGAAAACAGTATGGTGCCATCAATGA
This sequence comes from Cinclus cinclus, assembly GCF_963662255.1. Classification (NCBI taxonomy): domain Eukaryota; kingdom Metazoa; phylum Chordata; class Aves; order Passeriformes; family Cinclidae; genus Cinclus; species Cinclus cinclus. The sequence continues at coordinate 56,546,088 of NC_085084.1, read as the reverse complement.
AGGTGCATCTGAGTCATCCTGAGCCTTTGTTCACCAGCTCACACAGGATCATATCACACCACCATTGCCTTAGAGACTGGCTCAATTTTCAATAATCCTTCATTTTTTAAGGGCAAAAATAATCTCTGTAGGGGCAAGTATTGTATCTAGTTACTATCAAAATGAGGTAAATAAGTAAAAATATAACCAGAGAATTTTAAGATAGCTGAGTGAGATTGTTTATTTCTTAAGTTCAGGCCTTCTGCTTGCTCATAGGCAGTAGGTTCTATTTCTCTTTAATCTCAGTTCCTACAAGTTATGATAGGTAAGAAAAAACTGTAAAATTAATTTCTTATTTTTCTACCTTCTTTTTCTGCAGCTTTGTTATAGGTAGTTTTGCAGATTTCTGATGAGGCATTCTTAATAGAATGCCTCTTTTTCAGGAACGCTGCCCAGTATGTTTGTTGCTGCGTGCTCACATACTAAAATTTACATAAATTCTTATGTCTTGGTTCTTCACAAGTACAGTTTTCAGCACAATGTATACTTCTCTTTCTGGTCCAAGCCAGGGAAATTCAAATATTTATTTCATCTGTACATTGTATTTTCTCACTTAAATACTTCTAGAGAAACCTAGAAATTGACTCAATCTGTTTCTACTAAATTATTTCAACAGCAGTACAAAGGGCTTGTCACATAAACCCCAGGTTCAGCAGGCTGAATTTTTTAGTTAGTAGAAAACTGAGCCATTCTTTGATGGTGTCACTTATGGCTACACAAATCTTCCTAGTTTTCTGCAGTGGTCTTTCAGAAACTACAACCAACTCTACACCTTAAACTTGAAACTTATTAATTGGAGAGAATATGCATGTAAGGAAACACCAAAAGAAACAATAAACCAAAACTGGCTTAAATCAGGGTCTTTTCCCTGGAAATGTAATAGATCTTGCAAAATTATGCAAAACTCTCCTATTTACATACACAGTTATTTTAGTTTCTATCTGTCAAGAAAGGTTTAATTGTTTATACCCTCAAATCATACCAGGGTAGAAAACAGACTGCTGTATTCACTTTTTTAGCTTTTCAAGATGATTTTCAGTTTCTTTTACACTCCAAGATTATCTGTGTCTAGACTCTTTCACATCTTGTTGTCCTCAAGCCTGGGTGCTTTGTAACCTCCGTGTATTTGGCTGAATATTCTGATGATGTGATCAACAGATGTTTTACAGTTTTGTTTTTTTTTCAGAACGCTATGTTTCTTTTATGCTGAAATTGCTAAGAAGTATACCTGTAGTTCAGCTGTGCTTCTGGATGATCCAAATGGGTTAAAGAAAATAAAAATGAGATTGTATGTGCTTTTTACTTTTCTTCTAATGAATGCTTTCTATCTAATAAATAGATACAAATGAAAATTGAATGTTTCATTTATATTTTTCCTTTGGAAAAATAGTACATCAAACATTTTTCCTGTATTTCTTGTAGAAAAGAAGTAACTGCTTTCTCAGCTTCTTAAAATGAAATTGAATGCTTCTAATAGTATAGTGCTTCTAATAGTTGAATGTTTCTTATGTAGTTGTGCCATGTTATAAAAGGCATATAGAAATCAATCAAACCAGTTTGGTTATGAACTGCATCTTCTCCCCATATCTTCTGCTTTGTTTTAGCATTTTAAAGAAAATATTTAGGGACTGCTTATATAAATGGGATCTGAGGTTACTATAGGGATGCAAGACAGAAGATATAGATACTGAAATAACTACTGGTAAGAGTAACACCTTACTAGTGTAATTAAACAACATGACCTTGCAAATCTTTTTCTCTTGACCAAAGGCTGAATGAAATATTCTGATGACTCCCTATTGACACTGATGAAATTACAGGTAGGATGGACTGTGAAAATATTTTAAATTGTGCAATTAACCCATGGAAGCTCCCCAAAATCTTGATTTTTTTAGTACAAAGGAAAAACAAACAACAATCTTTCCCCGTACCAGCACGGCAAACAGTTTACTGCATGAGAAAGTAGATATTTGAGGCAAAATATGAGAGCTGAACAAACCCACTAATTGTAGAAAATGGGATATAAATGCACAGAGCCTGCTGTTATGCCTGTTTGCTGTGCCGTCCTCTGTGCATGTGTGGGTACATCTGTTTGCTGAAGTAAATGGTTTTGGTTTTGTCTCCCCTTCCAAAGCAGCTTGAATGTTATTGCTAGTGTGAAGCTACTTTGGATAAGTGGAACTCCCTCTCTGACACCTTCAGACCTTCAGGGATATGATGCTGGTGAAGGCATGAGCTGCCTGACTGTTGGGATGAGATGTGGTGTTGAGACTACCCACAGAGCTGTGGAAAATGGGGCATTGATAAAAATTTCCTTTTTTTTTTTTCCCTAGAGCTCACAGGCTTTGAAAGTTGTTAAGTGATATCTAATAAGTACATGATCATATTAATATTTTTCAAGGGTCTGAAGAGACATTCATTGTGCACAGTGCTTAAATAAGATATTCTCAATTCTTTGTTTAGATGGGTTTTCAGTAATTAAGGAACATAATAATTTTATTTGGATCCAACATTCTTAATTTGCAATTATCTTCTTGAAGTCCCTTTGTAATTATTCTTTTTTTATGATCCTTTACATTAGCATATTCAATCTAAATTATTTAATTAGATGATAGTTTACTCAAATTACAGATGCATAAGTTTTCTCTGTAAAGTGAAGAAAATAGAGAGCTTTTGAGCTTGTGATAAGCTAAGAAGAAAAAGAAATACTGTATTGTTGTTAACTGCTAATTCAAATTTACTCTTTTTAAGTCCCTATTCTATTTACTCTGAGTAGAAACAAATCCTGTGCTATTATTTACATGACTCCTTAGTAAAATGGAATTGATATTTAAAACACAGAATTATGAAACTGTGTACAATTCATATTTTTTACTGGAAAAACTTTGTATACCGGATAAACATAATGTATGCACATCTGGATATAAAAAAAGAAAAACCTCATACCTGTCTCTGCTTCATGGTATCAAAATCTTCAGGAGCATCTAGAACTATTTTATAGCCATAAAGCTGACTTCATTAGCTGACACATTCATTTCATAATTGAAGATAAACTGAATATTTTTCTACTTCCCCTCCCCCCCCCCGCCATGATAGTCAATCAAATTCTTACCCTAGGAGCAGCCAAATATGAAGGTTTTACTTGGTCCCTGCCAGTTTCTAACAATAATTTCAGGAATTTTGAGGATCAGAGTATGAAGCTAATGATTTTCATGAGGAAACCGCTGACTTAACCATTACTATTTGGTAGTTACTTAGTGTTTCTGAGAGGTAAGGTCATCTGCTTACACCGAAAACTGCTGTGTAATGTTGGAAGTAAAGTAAGCAGTACCATCCTTCTCCTGACTGCTACCTCTGAACTCTGTCAGCTGTGGCTGTGAGACAGGTCAGTGTGAAATAAATACCATGAAAGGTTGCTCGTCAAAAGCTAAGATGTTATGAAATATTGCAAGTCTCAATGGCAAAACAGTAATATAAGACAATTTGCCGGTAATATGACACTTGTTACAGCCATCTGGAAGATTCCTAATGTTGTAATGGGTTGTGGCATTTGCTTTCCTAAGGAACCACTACAGCACTCTGAGGCTCTGCTTTTCATAACAGGCTAAACATCTCCCTGCCAATGGGAAGAAAAAAATTTCAATTTTGCTTTGCTAGCATGCTCAGCTTTCCTTAATACATTAAAATTACTTTCTCACAGACTACAATCTTTCTTGCTTTTACTTTTTCTATTCTCTCTTCTATTTCAGCAAGATAGGGGAAGTGTGTGTGTTGTTCTTACCTACTGGACAGGAACAACCCATGTGAGTGTACATAGCTCCTCTTCCTTTCCCCCAGCTTTTATTGCTGACCATGATGTCATATGGTACAGAATGTCATTTAGCTTAATTTGGGTCAAATCTGATGGCTGTTTTCCCTCTCACCCTCTTGCCTGTTCTCTGGAGGAGAGAGGATGGAAAAAGAGAAAAGTTCAATGCTATGCAAACACCATTCAGCAGCAGAGAATGTACTGGTGTGTTATGAATAAAATGGGTTTAGTCACAAATCCAAAGGACAGCAGCATACAAATCCTGTGAAGATCAGCTCCATCCCATCCACATTCAGTCAGCTATTAATGACTCAGTTACTTCATCAGAATCACAGTACTGTAAGGACCACTTGTGAGTTCCTTATTACATGATAGCAATAATAAGTCCTGGATGCCCATCTACATTCAAATAGAGAGATGAGACCTTGTCAGATGACTTGGAAGATTGGAAGATACATTCAAAATACAAATACAAATGTGCTAGAATGTACTAGGACAGCAGCAAATGAATTCCATAAGGCTGGTTACAAGGGTGTCCACATGAATCTTAAAAAGAAAAACATCATTGCAATAGAGATTTAATTTAAGTCTAGGGAAAAGTGCTCTCTGTGACAATAAGGCAAAATGCCTCTTATTAAAATGGTGCTTGCTATTGCTTATTACCATGTAACTGCTGGGTGGAAACAAAGTTAAGACTGAAATCCTCAGGTGAATGCCAGGAGAGGAAGTAGGTCAAAGACTTGAACTGTAGTTTTGTTGCTTTTGGCCCTTCAGCATCCCAGTCTAACTTTTCAGGAGAAAAAGAGGAGACTGAGAAGGATGAAAAAAAGTCAAACAAAGGTTCTTATAGGCAAAGGGAGAATAATGACCTAAAACCACTGCATGATAAAAACAACCATACATGCTATCAGAAATTAGGAAATTAAGATTTTCCAATTCTATGGCAGAATTAATATTGATCAGTAGCTGCTGTTATTAGGTCTGTGAAATTATTTATATTTGACTGTCTTCCCAGGTTCCTGCCCTATTATGAACAGCAGGTTTTTTTTGCTGCATGTGTGTTATATGCTGTCCTGTCTTAAAAGACAGGTGTTTGACAAGGAAGGTAGGAACCCTTCCTGGCATGGAAAAGATGACCACCTCCCTTGGCTCTGGGCTCAGGGCTCTGAGCCCTTGGCTCTGGGGTCTGAGCTCTGAGCTCGGGGCTCTGGGCTCTGGGATCTGGGATCTGGGCTCTGGGCTCTGAGCTCTGGGCTTTGAGCTCTGGGCTTTGGGTTCTGGGCTCTGGGCTCTGAGCATTGGGCGTTGGGCCCTTGGCTCTGGGCTCTGGGCTCTAGGCTCTGAGCCCTTGGCTCCAGGCTCTGGGCTCCAGGCTCTGGGCTCCAGGCTCTGGGCTCCGGGCTCTGGGCTCTGGGTTCCAGGCTCTGGGCTCTGAGCCTCTCCGTGGGGAAATGGCAGCCTCAAGGAGGCAAAAGAGAGAGGACTGTTTCAGGTGTCTCCAGGCTCTCATTGTCCCATTGAGCAGTGTTTTGATGAGGGTAGCCGTAGCCGAGGCTCCAGTAAGCAGCCAGGAGGTGCTTCCTCCAGAGAGAGGAAGGAGGTGGGGGCTGAGGTTTCCCCTGAGGCACCCAGGCTGATGTGTCTCTCTCTCCCAGCAAGCATGGATGTCAAAATGCCCCAGTCCAATGGCAGCTCCTGTGAGTACTGGCCCACTGACAGCATGGAGAAATGTCAAGGAAGGCTCAGCCACAGCAGTGAGCCCCCCTAGGCAGAGAAGTCCTGCAGTAAAGCCCCAGAGCTGTCCACCCTCCCAACCAGGCAAAGACTGACCCACCCCAGCTAAGTGGTGCCACACTGCTTCTTCTCCCCTCCCACGACATTTTCAAAGGTATGCCAAAAGCCCTGGCTACCGCACCATCTCTATGACAACAGATGGGAAGAAAATTCCCTAAAGAAAGAAGAAAACCTAACCCCCAATATATGCTGCAGTACCTTTGTTGCTATCCCTTTCTTTTGAGCTTACCCTTCTTTCTTTGTTTTGCTAGGCAGGCAGTATCAGTAAAAACACAAGTTAAGGCAACTGGAAATGCTTGCCACATGCCTTTGCTGTTGGTAGCAAAGTTGGTTCAAAGTTAGATTCAATCAAGAGGCAAGAATGACATCATAGTGGTTTCTGTCGGATTCAACATACACTGGCAAGAAATACGGTAAGCTGGTAAGTAGGGAACATTATACCAAAAGAAGAAGTATGATAAAATGTTGGGGAATGGACTTGCTGTTTTACTTTACATAGTGTTCCAACTGAGTGGCGTGCTCCGCAAGGCAGAAACAGGACACATGCAAACATCTTTACTTGTCTACATAGAAATGCCCCTTTGGATTTTCACAGATCTGGGAGTTTGGACCTTCTTATTAGCAGAAAGAGCATTAAAAGTACTCTTTTGCGTATAAGCCTTTAATTTCCCAGGGTGGCAAATCCAGAAGCACACACAATGCATTTGACAAAAGTGGTTTTGGAATTAACTCAATGTCTATAAAGCACAGTGAGCATGAAAGTAAATGCAAAAAAAAAAAAAAATTGACCTAGATAATCTGTACTAATTCTTTGCTAGACTCTTCAGAAGCACTTAAAATAGAAATCAGAACTAAAGCTCAAGTGAGATTATCTGGGGGGAAAAAAAGTGTGTTTCTAAGATAAGGTTTTGATATTCCCTTTTATCTCTCTTTATTCTACAAGATAAATACTATATAAAAATGTATACAAATAATGAAGAATTCCATGTTAAATGTGTGTTGCAGTAATATATAACCTGCTCTGATGTGAGAAAATTTTCATTCAATTTTTATAGAAACTTTATGTACAGTTCATTCTTAACTGTAGGCAAGCCCACACAGAACCATTAAACAAGCAGCTGAGGAATTAAATTACCCCCCAGCCATCATAAGCAAATAACCTACATGGGATATTGTGTTATCTAACTGACCAGTTGATGCTTTGCTTTTTTTCAGCTTTAAGAAAGAAATTAAATGGTATGGCAGTGTATTACTCTCATTTCCAACCCTCTGGAGCAGATAAACATTATCATGAAACTGGCCAAGGATGAAATTTAAATAAGTAGTGATTGGAGAGGATGACAGGAAGAGTTTCCAAATTACAAAAACTGACAAATTAGTTTAATTAACCGCATGTTTTGGAGTACAAGGATATGGGGGAATTATTTATTTTGATATGTAATGCATACTCAATATTTCTGTAAATGGATTAGGGTGTAGAAACCCTGTTGCACAATTATTCAAAAAAGAAGAAGGAAGAAAAATTGCAGCCAATTATATATATATATTTACCTTTTAAGTCACTGTTGCTTTACAGTTGCAATGTGGATTATAGATTCATTCTGTTTTGTCTGAATTTTCGAACAATCTAAACTGCTTCTCCAATACACCTCTAAACAGCCATACACCACAGTTCTGTTGGTTGTTTAAGCACACTAGACACTCATCATGGATATAAGATTATGAGTCTCATATCACAACCATACTCTTACAGTGTTAATTTCCTTCTAAAACGTCTGGATTGCGTGAACATTATCTGCCTTGCAAATACAGTAGCTAGGGAACAGAACAGGCTGTATGCAGAAGAACAAAATGGAACTTGGATCTACTTTTATAGCTGTATGAATTGCAAAACCCTTTGGTCTGGGTTTCACAGAATCACAGAATAGACTGGGCTGGAACGGAACACAGTGAGTCATCTTGTTCAAGCAGGGTCATCCTACAGCACATTGCACAGGATTGCATCCAGATGATTCTTGAGTATTCCCAGTGAGGAATATTCCATAACCTCTCTGTCAATCTGTTCCAGTGCACTGTCATCTGCACAGTAAAGAAGTTCTTTCTCATGTTCAGGTGAAAATTTCTGTGCATTATTTTCTGCCCATTGCATCTTGTCCTATTGCTCAGGACCACATCATGGCTCTTGATGTGTGCTGCTTTACATAATTTTTAAGGTATTTTAAATACTTCTTTTTGAGGCTGAACAGGACCAACTCCCTCAGCTGTTCATCATAAGGGAGATGCCCCCATCCTCTCTTTGTCCTTTTTCCCCTCCTTTGGACCTGCTCCAGGAGCTATATGTCTTATCCTGAGAAGCCCAGAGCTGAACACAGCATTTCAGGTGTGGCCTCACCAGGGCTGACTAGAGGGGCAGAATCACTTCCCTCGACCTGCTGGCAGTGCTCTTCCTAATGCACCCCAGGATCCATTGGCTTTGTGGCCATCAGATCAGACTTCTGCCTCTTGGACAGCTTGTTGTCCACCAGGGCCCTGAGGTCTTTCCCCACAGAGCTCCTTCCCAGCAGATCAGCTCCCAGCCTGTTGTGGCGTCCAGGGTTGTTCTTCCCCTTGCAGGACCTTGCAGGACCCTGCATTTGCCTTTGCTGAGTTTCAGGATGTTTTTCTCTGCTCATCTCTCAACCCTGTTGAGGCCTGTCTGAAGGTCTACGTGGCCCTCTGGGCTATTGGCCACTGCTCCCAGCTCTCTGTCATCAGAGAGCTTGATGACAAATGTACTTGTTGAGGAGACATCTGTCCCTTCATCCAAATTATTGATTAATAAGTTAAACAATACTGGACTAGTATTGAATCCTGGGAGGCACCACTAATGAGGAGCCTCCAACTAGACCTTGTGCTGATGATCAGGACCCTCTGGGATCTGCCACACAGCCACTTGTCAACTCAACAAGCTTCTTTGACCTCTCAACAATTGTAAAAAATGCTGTGGGAGAAAAGTTGGTGTAGCAATGCATGCAGTCAAACCACTCACTTGGATCTGGGTCCTTTAATATTTTTGCAATCATAGCATTCCTGTTTTCATAATGTTGGGGTTTAGGGTAAGGAAGTAAGTTACTTTGCAGTTTAAGGGATATATAGTGATGGCAGAATGGGGTAGTAAATGAAGCAGAGGTTTCAACAGGAATTCTCCAAACATTTATCTCAGAACTTTTCCTTTTGTGTCCTTGGACAATCAATTTGCATTCACACTATGTCCCTTTGTCCTTTCAGGTAATGTAAGTACTTCAAATGGATAGTACAGTGTCTTCCAGTTGTTGGCTAATCACTATTTCACTGCTTTGAGGTTCTAACTGCAACTCTGTTTTCTCGTTCCAGTGAATTTTATATATTCAGAACTTATTTACTGTTGGCTTGACTGGTGGAAAGAAAAAAAGTGAGTTCTCAAACTGTCATAAAATATTAGGGGAGGTTGATCGTGGTTGTGCTATTAAGGCACATTAAGCAGAAGAAGGGATATTTTTTGGCCTTCTAGGTACCATTGCTTGTATTTAGCATGAACACATGGATAGAATTTAATTATTACTTCATTTTTCCAAAACAGAAAAGTTTAGGTCTGACTTGAGAAAGAGCAATATCACTAATTGCATAGCTACATGGTATATATACCTATGGGGGTATATGAGTAAGACTGCAGTGTGGTGGAGCTTGTAGTTTAGAATGCATGCATTCACATGTGAGAAGAGTAATAACTGCTTTTGTTTCACCCTTGACATTTCATGTTACATCCGATTTCCTGTGTCCTGAAGTCCCCTCATGAATTCTGCCTTTTGCACTTCTGTGATGATTTCAGAGGTGAAGATTTACTCACATTTTCAAAGCTCAATTTAAGAAGTAAGGCTTTTGTAAAGTTTCTTTAGGGTTTTTATCTTGTTTAGTTTTTTTTTTCTCTTTAATCAGATGCTGAAGGATATTGAACAAATTTACCCTAAAGTGCAAGAGGAAAAGCAACCTAAAGAAAGATTCCAGATGTTTCATCTTTCCTGGATCAGCCTCTGGGCTGATCTTGGATTTCAGCCTGTCAGGTTAGCTTTGATGAAGAAGATGAGTGCCTGTCAAAAACAGAGGTAGTACTGAGTGAGGTAACTCAGTGGCTTCAGGAAGAACTTTCTTTGAGCTAAAAGGTTACCTGCAGAGCATGTTTTTCTTCTATAGGTCAGTAACCCAATGTAAGAAAATAACAGGGAAGTGATGGATGAGCTGTTGTTTTATCTTTGAATTTAGTCTGTTTCAGTAGCCCCAGGTAATGATGTAGATCAGATGGGGTTATTGGTGACTGTATGACACAAAGAGAGAAACTGGGGGACAGTTTTGCCCTGAACACCACGTAAAACCCAAATAATTAAGTTCTGTACTAGCAACAGAATGGTGAGTCCTGGCATACATACTGCAGAGCTGCTTAGCCATTTGGTGTGCTTTGCTTTGTAAGTTAAGTGGCCTAAATAACATAAAGTGTTGGTTGAAACAGGAAAGCTTGCCACACTCCAGTGTGAGTGCAGATTAACATTAAATGCTGCCTATCATATCGTTTACAGACTTCTTCTCATGGTTCTTTAGATATGCTTGAAGGGGACCAACAAATAATGTAAGTCACTATGTGAAGAGCCATGAGATGTCCTATTGGTAGTCCTGTCAACAAAATCTGCTTTGATGCTTATATATAAACATTTGCTTGTTCATGGAATCATAGGATATCACAAGTTGAAAGGGACCCATAAGGATAATCAAGTCTAAATCTCTCCTCTTTTCAGAGCTAAGTAAAATTAAACCTAGGATTTTGAATGTTGTCCATTTGCAACTTGAACCATGACTTGGTGCCCTGACCACTTTCCTGGGGCGTCTTCCCCAATGACAGGTCACCTTGCTGCTGGAGATACTTAACAGTGTGCTTGGTCTTTCGATCTTGTTTCCAGGAGAAAAGGCAGCTGATTTTTAACACTAGACCTGAACAGTTCATGTATCATGGACTCAGTAAAACAAAAAACTCCACCCACATCTCTGAAAAACTCTATTTATTTACCATCATAGATTTTCTATTTTGAAGATTCTCAGTGCTTTATCTTGATGATACCTGGTAGGTAGCTAAGTATCACACAGATTTTTCCTCACTCCTCCCACCTTCCCCACATCCAGTAGGATGGTGGAAGAGGAGAAGTGAAAGCAAGAAAGCTCATGAGTTAATATAAAAGTTATCTGATACGCTAAGGGATTGTGGAAGAAGAGAGAAAGAAGACAGAACAAAACAAGTGGTACAAAGGTAATTGCTCACCATCTCCCATGTGAAGATTGATGTGCAGGCCCAGCCTGTCATCTCAGCTCAGAGACTTTGAGTTGTTGCCC